>NC_137042.1:22556778-22826778 GCF_032717465.1 Coenobita brevimanus
CACTAGGAGGAAAAAACGCCGTTCAAACTAGAAACACGTGTCTTAAGACACTAAGAGGAAAAAAGCCATTCCAACAAGAAAGCCGTGTCTTCAAACACTAGGAGGAAAAAACGCCATTCAGACTAGAAACACGTGTCTTAAGACACTAGGAGGAAAAAAGCCATTCAAACAAGAAAGCCGTGTCTTCAGACACTAGGAGGAAAAAAGCCATTCAGACTAGAAACACGTGTCTTCAGACACTAGGAGGAAAAAAGCCATTCACACTAGAAACACGTGTCTTCAGACACTAGGAGGAAAAAAGCCATTCAAACAAGAAAGCCGTGTCTTCAGACACTAGGAGGAAAAAACGCCATTCAAACAAGAAAGCCGTGTCTTCAGACACTAGGAGGAAAAAAGCCATTCAAACAATAAAGCCTTCTCTTCAGACACTAGGAGGAAAAAAGCCATTCAAACAACAAAGCCGTGTCTTCAGACAGTAGGAGAGAAAAACGCCATTTACACTAGAAAGCCGTGTCTTCAGACACTAGGAGGAAAAAACGCCATTCAAACTAGAAACACGTGTCTTAAGACACTAAGAGGAAAAAAGCCATTCCAACAAGAAAGCCGTGTCTTCAAACACTAGGAGGAAAAAACGCCATTCAGACTAGAAACACGTGTCTTAAGACACTAGGAGGAAAAAAAAAAATTCAAACAAGAAAGCCGTGTCTTCAGACACTACAGGGAAAAATGCCATTCAGCCTAGAAACGCGTATCTTCAGACACTAAGAGGAATCAAGCCATTCAAACAACAAAGCCGTGTCTTCAGACACTACAGGGAAAAACGCCAGTCAGCCTAGAAACACCTGTCTTCAGACACTAGGAGCAAAAAACGCCATTCAAACTAGAAACACGTGTCTTAAGACACTAGGAGGAAAAAAGCCATTCAAACAAGAAAGCCGTGTCTTCAGACACTAGGAGGAAAAAAGCCATTCAGACTAGAAACACGTGTCTTCAGACACTAGGAGGAAAAAAGCCATTCACACTAGAAACACGTGTCTTCAGACACTAGGAGGAACAAACCAATTCAGACTAGAAAGCCGTGTCTTCAGACACTAGGAGGAAAAAAGCCATTCAAACAAGAAAGCCGTGTCTTAAGACACTACGAGAAAAAAAGCCATTCATTAAAGAATGCCGTGTCTTCAGACACTAGGAGAAAACAAGCCATTCAAACAAGAAAGCCGTGTCTTAAGACACTAGGAGGAAAAAAGCCATTCAAACAAGAAAGCCGTGTCTTCAGACACTAGGAGGAAAAAACGCCATTCAAACAAGAAAGCCGTGTCTTCAGACACTAGGAGGAAAAAAGCCATTCAAACAAGAAAGCCTTGTCTTCAGACACTAGGAGGAAAAAAGCCATTCAAACAAGAAAGCCGTGTCTTCAGACAGTAGGAGAGAAAAACGCCATTTACACTAGAAAGCCGTGTCTTCAGACACTAGGAGGAAGAAAGCCATGTCTTCAGACACTAGGAGGAAAAAACGCCGTTCAAACTAAAAACACGTGTCTTAAGACACTACGAGGAAAAAAGCCATTCCAACAAGAAAGCCGTGTCTTCAAACACTAGGAGGAAAAAACGCCATTCAGACTAGAAACACGTGTCTTAAGACACTAGGAGGAAAAAAGCCATTCAAACAAGAAAGCCGTGTCTTCAGACACTAGGAGGAAAAAAGCCATTCAGACTAGAAACACGTGTCTTCAGACACTAGGAGGAAAAACGCCATTCAAACTAGAAACACGTGTCTTAAGACACTAGGAGGAAAAAACGCCATTCAAACAAGAAAGCCGTGTCTTCAGACACTAGGAGGAAAAAAACCATTCAAACAAGAAAGCCGTGTCTTAAGACACTAGGAGAAAAAAAGCCATTCATTAAAGAATGCCGTGTCTTCAGACACTAGGAGAAAACAAGCCATTCAAACAAGAAAGCCGTGTCTTAAGACACTAGGAGGAAAAAACGCCATTCAAACAAGAAAGCCGTGTCTTCAGACACTAGGAGGAAAAAAGCCATTCAAACAATAAAGCCTTGTCTTCAGACACTAGGAGGAAAAAAGCCATTCAAACAAGAAAGCCGTGTCTTCAGACAGTAGGAGAGAAAAACGCCATTTACACTAGAAAGCCGTGTCTTCAGACACTAGGAGGAAGAAAGCCGTGTCTTCAGACACTAGGAGGAAAAAACGCCATTCAAACTAGTAACACGTGTCTTAACACACTAAGAGGAAAAAAGCCATTCCAACAAGAAAGCCGTGTCTTCAAACACTAGGAGGAAAAAACGCCATTCAGACTAGAAACACGTGTCTTAAGACACTAGGAGGAAAAAAAAAAAATTTCAAACAAGAAAGCCGTGTCTTCAGACACTACAGGGAAAAATGCCATTCAGCCTAGAAACGCGTATCTTCAGACACTAAGAGGAATCAAGCCATTCAAACAACAAAGCCGTGTCTTCAGACACTACAGGGAAAAACGCCAGTCAGCCTAGAAACACCTGTCTTCAGACACTAGGAGCAAAAAACGCCATTCAAACTAGAAACACGTGTCTTAAGACACTAGGAGGAAAAAAGCCATTCAAACAAAAAAGCCGTGTCTTCAGACACTAGGAGGAAAAAAGCCATTCAGACTAGAAACACGTGTCTTCAGACACTAGGAGGAAAAAAGCCATTCACACTAGAAACACGTGTCTTCAGACACTAGGAGGAAAAAAGCCATTCAGACTAGAAAGCCGTATCTTCAGACACTACAGGGAAAAAAGCCATTCAGACTAGAAACACGTGTCTTCAGACACTAGGAGGAAAAAAGCCATTCACACTAGAAACACGTGTCTTCAGACACTAGAAGGAAAAAAGCCATTCAGACTAGAAAGCCGTATCTTCAGACACTACAGGGAAAAACGCCAGTCAGCCTACAAACACGTGTCTTCAGACACTAGGAGCAAAAAACGCCATTCAAACTAGAAACACGTGTCTTAAGACACTAGGAGGAAAAAAACCATTCAAACAAGAAAGCCGTGTCTTAAGACACTAGGAGGAAAAAAACCATTCAAACAAGAAAGCCGTGTCTTAAGACACTAGGAGAAAAAAAGCCATTCATTAAAGAATGCCGTGTCTTCAGACACTAGGAGAAAACAAGCCATTCAAACAAGAAAGCCGTGTCTTAAGACACTAGGAGGAAAAAAGCCATTCAAACAAGAAAGCCGTGTCTTCAGACACTAGGAGGAAAAAACGCCATTCAAACAAGAAAGCCGTGTCTTCAGACACTAGGAGGAAAAAAGCCATTCAAACAATAAAGCCTTGTCTTCAGACACTAGGAGGAAAAAAGCCATTCAAACAAGAAAGCCGTGTCTTCAGACAGTAGGAGAGAAAAACGCCATTTACACTAGAAAGCCGTGTCTTCAGACACTAGGAGGAAGAAAGCCGTGTCTTCAGACACTAGGAGGAAAAAACGCCATTCAAACTAGAAACACGTGTCTTAAGACACTAAGAGGAAAAAAGCCATTCCAACAAGAAAGCCGTGTCTTCAAACACTAGGAGGAAAAAACGCCATTCAGACTAGAAACACGTGTCTTAAGACACTAGGAGGAAAAAAAAAAATTCAAACAAGAAAGCCGTGTCTTCAGACACTACAGGGAAAAATGCCATTCAGCCTAGAAACGCGTATCTTCAGACACTAAGAGGAATCAAGCCATTCAAACAACAAAGCCGTGTCTTCAGACACTACAGGGAAAAACGCCAGTCAGCCTAGAAACACGTGTCTTCAGACACTAGGAGCAAAAAACGCCATTCAAACTAGAAACACGTGTCTTAAGACACTAGGAGGAAAAAAGCCATTCAAACAAGAAAGCCGTGTCTTCAGACACTAGGAGGAAAAAAGCCATTCAGACTAGAAACACGTGTCTTCAGACACTAGGAGGAAAAAAGCCATTCACACTAGAAACACGTGTCTTCAGACACTAGGAGGAAAAAAGCCATTCAGACTAGAAAGCCGTATCTTCAGACACTACAGGGAAAAAAGCCATTCAGACTAGAAACACGTGTCTTCAGACACTAGGAGGAAAAAAGCCATTCACACTAGAAACACGTGTCTTCAGACACTAGAAGGAAAAAAGCCATTCAGACTAGAAAGCCGTATCTTCAGACACTACAGGGAAAAACGCCAGTCAGCCTAGAAACACGTGTCTTCAGACACTAGGAGCAAAAAACGCCATTCAAACTAGAAACACGTGTCTTAAGACACTAGGAGGAAAAAAGCCATTCAAACAAGAAAGCCGTGTCTTAAGACACTAGGAGAAAAAAAGCCATTCATTAAAGAATGCCGTGTCTTCAGACACTAGGAGAAAACAAGCCATTCAAACAAGAAAGCCGTGTCTTAAGACACTAGGAGGAAAAAAGCCATTCAAACAAGAAAGCCGTGTCTTCAGACACTAGGAGGAAAAAACGCCATTCAAACAAGAAAGCCGTGTCTTCAGACACTAGGAGGAAAAAAGCCATTCAAACAATAAAGCCTTGTCTTCAGACACTAGGAGGAAAAAAGCCATTCAAACAAGAAAGCCGTGTCTTCAGACAGTAGGAGAGAAAAACGCCATTTACACTAGAAAGCCGTGTCTTCAGACACTAGGAGGAAGAAAGCCGTGTCTTCAGACACTAGGAGGAAAAAACGCCATTCAAACTAGAAACACGTGTCTTAAGACACTAAGAGGAAAAAAGCCATTCCAACAAGAAAGCCGTGTCTTCAAACACTAGGAGGAAAAAACGCCATTCAGACTAGAAACACGTGTCTTAAGACACTAGGAGGAAAAAAGCCATTCAAACAAGAAAGCCGTGTCTTCAGACACTAGGAGGAAAAATGCCATTCAGCCTAGAAACGCGTATCTTCAGACACTAAGAGGAATCAAGCCATTCAAACAACAAAGCCGTGTCTTCAGACACTACAGGGAAAAACGCCAGTCAGCCTAGAAACACGTGTCTTCAGACACTAGGAGCAAAAAACGCCATTCAAACTAGAAACACGTGTCTTAAGACACTAGGAGGAAAAAAGCCATTCAAACAAGAAAGCCGTGTCTTCAGACACTAGGAGGAAAAAAGCCATTCAGACTAGAAACACGTGTCTTCAGACACTAGGAGGAAAAAAGCCATTCACACTAGAAACACGTGTCTTCAGACACTAGGAGGAAAAAAGCCATTCAGACTAGAAAGCCGTATCTTCAGACACTACAGGGAAAAACGCCAGTCAGCCTAGAAACACGTGTCTTCAGACACTAGGAGCAAAAAACGCCATTCAAACTAGAAACACGTGTCTTAAGACACTAGGAGGAAAAAAGCCATTCAAACAAGAAAGCCGTGTCTTAAGACACTAGGAGAAAAAAAGCCATTCATTAAAGAATGCCGTGTCTTCAGACACTAGGAGAAAACAAGCCATTCAAACAAGAAAGCCGTGTCTTAAGACACTAGGAGGAAAAAAGCCATTCAAACAAGAAAGCCGTGTCTTCAGACACTAGGAGGAAAAAACGCCATTCAAACAAGAAAGCCGTGTCTTCAGACACTAGGAGGAAAAAAGCCATTCAAACAAGAAAGCCTTGTCTTCAGACACTAGGAGGAAAAAAGCCATTCAAACAAGAAAGCCGTGTCTTCAGACAGTAGGAGAGAAAAACGCCATTTACACTAGAAAGCCGTGTCTTCAGACACTAGGAGGAAGAAAGCCGTGTCTTCAGACACTAGGAGGAAAAAACGCCATTCAAACTAGAAACACGTGTCTTAAGACACTAAGAGGAAAAAAGCCATTCCAACAAGAAAGCCGTGTCTTCAGACACTAGGAGGAAAAAACGCCATTCAGACTAGAAACACGTGTCTTAAGACACTAGGAGGAAAAAAGCCATTCAAACAAGAAAGCCGTGTCTTCAGACACTAGGAGGAAAAAACGCCATTCAGACTAGAAACACGTGTCTTAAGACACTAGGAGGAAAAAAAAAAATTCAAACAAGAAAGCCGTGTCTTCAGACACTACAGGGAAAAATGCCATTCAGCCTAGAAACGCGTATCTTCAGACACTAAGAGGAATCAAGCCATTCAAACAACAAAGCCGTGTCTTCAGACACTACAGGGAAAAACGCCAGTCAGCCTAGAAACACGTGTCTTCAGACACTAGGAGCAAAAAACGCCATTCAAACTAGAAACACGTGTCTTAAGACACTAGGAGGAAAAAAGCCATTCAAACAAGAAAGCCGTGTCTTCAGACACTAGGAGGAAAAAAGCCATTCAGACTAGAAACACGTGTCTTCAGACACTAGGAGGAAAAAAGCCATTCACACTAGAAACACGTGTCTTCAGACACTAGGAGGAAAAAAGCCATTCAAACAAGAAAGCCGTGTCTTCAGACACTAGGAGGAAAAAACGCCATTCAGACTAGAAACACGTGTCTTCAGACACTAGGAGCAAAAAACGCCATTCAGACTAGAAACACGTGTCTTAAGACACTAAGAGGAAAAACGCCATTCAAACAAGAAAGCCGTGTCTTCAGACACTAGGATGAAAAAACGCCATTCAGACTAGAAACACGGGTCTTAAGACACTAGGAAGAAAAAAGCCATTCAAACAAGAAAGCCGTGTCTTCAGACACTAGGAGGAAAAAGGCCATTCTGACTAGAAACCCGTGTTTTTTGACACTAGGAGGAAAATAGCCATTCTGACTAGAAACGTGTCTTAAGACACTAGGAGGAAAAAAGCCATTCAAACAAGAAAGCCGTGTCTTCAGACACTAGGAGGAAAAATAGCCATTCAGACTAGAAACACGTGTCTTAAGACACTAGGAGGACAAAAGCCATTCAAACAAGAAAGCCGTGTCTTCAGACACTACGAGGAGAAAAGCCATTCAAACAAGAAAGCCGTGTCCTCAGACACTAGGAGGAAAAAACGCCATTCAGACTAGAAACACGTGTCTTAACACACTAGGAGGAAAAAAACCTCATTCACACTAGAAAGCCGTGTCTTCAGACACTAGGAGGAAAAAAACCATTCAGAATAGAAACACATGTCTTCAGACACTAGCAGCAAAAAAAACAGTCAAAGAAAAAAGCCGTCTCTTCACACACTAGGAGGAAAAAACACCATTCAGACTAGAAACACGTCTCTTAAGACACTAGGAGGAAAAAAGCCATTCAAACAATAAAGCCGTGTCTTCAGACACTAGCAGGAAAAAACGCCATTCAGACTAGAAACACGTGTCTTAAGACACTAGGAGGAAAAAAGCCATTCACACAACAAAGCCGTGTCCTCAGACACTAGGAGGAAAAAACGCCATTCAGACTAGAAACACGTCTCTTAAAACACTAGGAGGAAAAAAGCCATTAAAACAATAAAGCCGTGTCTTAACACACTAGCAGGAAAAAACGCCATTCAGACCAAACACACTAGGAGGGAAAAAGCCATTCAAACAAGAAAGCCGTGTCGTCAGACACTAGGAGGAAAAAACGCCATTTTGACTACAAACACGTGTCTTAAGACACTAGGAGGAAAAAAAACCATTCATACAAGAAAGCCGTCTCTTCAGACACTAGGAGGAAAAAACGCCATTCAAACAAGAAAGCCGTGTCTTCAGACACTAGGAGGAAAAAACACCATTCACACTAGAAAAACGTGTCTTAAGAAACTAAGAGGAAAAAAGCCATTCATATAAGAATGCCGTGTCTTCAGACACTAGGAGGAAAAAAGCCATTCAAACAAGAAAGCCGTGTCTTCAGACAGTATGAGAGAAAAACGCCATTTACACTAGAAAGCCGTGTCTTCAGACACTAGGAGGAAAATAGCCATTCAAACAAGAAAGCCGTGTCTTCAGACACTAGGAGGAAAAAACGCCATTCAAACTAGAAACACGTGTCTTAAGACACTAAGAGGAAAAAAGCCATTCCAACAAGAAAGCCGTGTCTTCAGACACTAGGAGGAAAAAACGCCATTCAGACTAGAAACACGTGTCTTAAGACACTAGGAGGAAAAAAGCCATTCAAACAAGAAAGCCGTGTCTTCAGACACTAGGAGGAAAAAACGCCATTCAGACTAGAAACACGTGTCTTAAGACACTAGGAGGAAAAAAAAAAATTCAAACAAGAAAGTCGTGTCTTCAATCACTAGGAGGAAAAAAGCCATTCAAACAAGAAACCCGTGTCTTCAGACACTAGGATGAAAAAACCCCATTCAAACAAGAAAGCCGTGTCTGCAGATACTAGGAGGAAAAAAGCCATTCAGCCTAGAAACGCGTATCTTCAGACACTAAGAGGAATCAAGCCATTCAAACAAGAAAGCCGTGTCTTCAGACACTACAGGGAAAAACGCCAGTCAGCCTAGAAACACGTGTCTTCAGACACTAGGAGCAAAAAACGCCATTCAAACTAGAAACACGTGTCTTAAGACACTAGGAGGAAAAAAGCCATTCAAACAAGAAAGCCGTGTCTTCAGACACTAGGAGGAAAAAAGCCATTCAGACTAGAAACACGTGTCTTCAGACACTAGGAGGAAAAAAGCCATTCACACTAGAAACACGTGTCTTCAGACACTAGGAGGAAAAAAGCCATTCAGACTAGAAACACGTGTCTTCAGACACTAGGAGGAAAAAAGCCATTCATACAAGAAAGCCGTCTCTTCAGACACTAGGAGGAAAAAACGCCATTCAGACTAGAAACACGTGTCTTAAGACACTAGGAGGACAAAAGCCATTCAAACAAGAAACCCGTGTCTTCAGACACTACAGGAAAAAACGCCATTCGGACTAGAAACACGTGTCTTAAGACACTAAGAGGAAAAACGCCATTCAAACAAGAAAGCCGTGTCTTCAGGCTAGAAACACGTGTCTTAAGACACTAGGAGGAAAAAACGCCATTCAGACTAGAAACACGTGTCTTAAGACACTAGGAGGAAAAAACCCATTCAAACAAGAAAGCCGTGTCTTCAGACACTAGGAGGAAAAAACGCCATTCATAATAGAAACACGTGTCTTAACACACTAGGAGGAAAAAAGCCATTCAAACAATAAAGCCGTGTCTTCAGAAACTAGGAGGAAAAAAGCCATTCAGACACTACAGGGAAAAACGCCATTCAGCCTAGAAACACGTATCTTCAGACACTAAGAGGAATCAAGCCATTCAAACAAGAAAGCCCTGTCTTCAGACACTAGGAGGAAAAAACGCCATTCACACTAGAAAAACGTGTCTTCAGACACTAGAAGGAAAAAACGCCATTAAAACAAGAAAGCCGTGTCTTCAGACACTAGGAGGAAAAAAGCCATTCAAACAAGAAAGCAGTGTCTTTAGACACTAGGAGGAAAAAACGCCATTCAGACTAGAAACACGTGTCTTTTGACACTAAGAGGAATCAAGCCATTCAAACAAGAAAGCCCTGTCTTCAGACACTAGGAGGAAAAAACGCCATTCAGACTAGAAACACGTGTCTTTAGACACTAAGAGGAATCAAGCCATTCAAACAAGAAAGCCCTGTCTTCAGACACTAGGAGGAAAAAACGCCATTCACACTAGAAAAACGTGTCTTCAGACACTAGAAGGAAAAAACGCCATTAAAACAAGAAAGCCGTGTCTTCCGACACTAGGAGGAAAAAACGCCATTCAAACAAGAAAGCCGTGTCTTAAGACACTACGAGGAAAAAAGCCATTCATTAAAGAATGCCGTGTCTTCAGACACTAGGAGAAAAAAAGCCATTCAAACAAGAAAGCCGTGTCTTCAGACACTAGGAGGAAAAAACGCCATTCAGACTAGAAACACGTGTCTTAAGACACTAGGAGGAAAAAAGCCATTCAAACAAGAAAGCCGTGTCTTCAGACACTAGGAGGAAAAAACGCCATTCAAACAAGAAAGCCGTGTCTTCAGACACTAGGAGGAAAAAACGCCATTCAAACAAGAAAGCCGTGTCTTAAGACACTAGGAGGAAAAAAGCCATTCATTAAAGAATGCCGTGTCTTCAGACACTAGGAGAAAAAAACCCATTCAAACAAGAAAGCCGTGTCTTCAGACAGTAGGAGAGAAAAACGCCATTTACACTAGAAAGCCGTGTCTTCAGACACTAGGAGGAAAATAGCCATTCAAACAAGAAAGCCGTGTCTTCAGACACTAGGAGGAAAAAACGCCATTCAAACTAGAAACACGTGTCTTAAGACACTAAGAGGAAAAAAGCCATTCAAACAAGAAAGCCGTGTCTTCAGACACTAGGAGGAAAAAAGCCATTCAAACAAGAAAGCAGTGTCTTTAGACACTAGGAGGAAAAAACGCCATTCAGACTAGAAACACGTGTCTTTTGACACTAAGAGGAATCAAGCCATTCAAACAAGAAAGCCCTGTCTTCAGACACTAGGAGGAAAAAACGCCATTCAGACTAGAAACACGTGTCTTAAGACACTAGGAGGAAAAAAGCCATTCAAACAGCAAAGCCGTGTCTTCAGACACTAGGAGGAAAAAACGCCAATCAGACTAGAAACACGTCTCTTAAGACACTAGGAGGAAAAAAGCCATTAAAACAATAAAGCCGAGTCTTAAGACACTAGCAGGAAAAAACGCCATTCAGACCAAACACACTAGGAGGGAAAAACCCATTCATATAAGAATGCCGTGTCTTCAGACACTAGGAGGAAAAAACCCATTCAAACAAGAAAGCCGTGTCTTCAGACACTAGGAGGAAAAAACGCCATTCAGACTACAAACACGTGTCTTAAGACACTAGGAGGAAAAAACGCCATTCAAACAAGAAAGCCGTGTCTTCAGACACTAGGAGGAAAAAACGCCATTCACACTAGAAAAACGTGTCTTAAGACACTAGGAGGAAAAAAGCCATTCATTAAAGAATGCCGTGTCTTCAGACACTAGGAAGAAAAAAGCCATTCATTAAAGAATGCCGTGTCTTCAGACAGTAGGAGAGAAAAACGCCATTTACACTAGAAAGCCGTGTCTTCAGACACTAGGAGGAAAATAGCCATTCAAACAAGAAAGCCGTGTCTTCAGACACTAGGAGGAAAAAAGCCATTCAAACAAGAAAGCCGTGTCTTCAGACACTAGGAGGAAAAAAGCCATTCAAACAAGAAAGCCGTGTCTTCAGACACTAGGAGGAAAAAAGCCATTCTGACTAGAAACCCGTGTTTTCAGACACTAGGAGGAAAATAGCCATTCTCACTAGAAACGTGTCTTAAGACACTAGCAGGAAAAAAGCCATTCAAACAAGAAAGCCGTGTCTTCAGACACTAGGAGGAAAAATAGCCATTCAGACTAGAAACACGTGTCTTAACACACTAGGAGGAAAAAAACCTCATTCACACTAGAAAGCCGTGTCTTCAGACACTAGGAGGAAAAAAGCCATTCAGAATAGAAACACATGTCTTCAGACACTAGCAGCAAAAAAAAACAGTCAAAGAAAAAAGCCGTCTCTTCACACACTAGGAGGAAAAAAAACATTCAGACACTACACGGAAAACCGCCATTCAGACTAACAAAACCTGTCTGCAGACACTAAGAGGAAAAAAGCCATTCAAACAAGAAAGCCATGTCTTCAGACACTAGGAGGAAAAAAGCCATTCAGACTAGAAACACGTGTCTTTAGACACTAGGAGGAAAAAGGCCATTCATACAAGAAAGCCGTGTCTTCAGACACTACGAGGAAAAAAGTCATTCAAACAAGAAAGCCCTGTCTTCAGACACTTGGAGGGAAAAAGCCATTCATACAAGAAAGCCGTCTTTTCAGACACCAGGAGGAAAAAAGCAGTGTCTTCAGACACTAGCAGGAAAAACGCCATTCAGATAAGAAACACGTGTCTTCAGCCACTAAGAGGAAAAAAGCCATTTAAACAAGAAAGCCGTGTTTTCAGACACTAGGAGGAAACAAACCATTCTGACTAGAAACACGTGTCTTCAGACACTAGCAGCAAAAAACGCCATTCAAACAAGAAAGCCGTCTCTTCAGACACTAGCAGGAAGAAAACCATTCAGACTAGAAACACGTGTCTTCAGACACTAGGAGGAAAAAAGACATTCATACAAGAAAGCCGTCTGTTCAGACACCAGGAGGAAAATACGCCATTCAGACTACAAACACGTGTCTTAAGACACTAGGAGGAAAAAAACCATTCAAACAAGAAACCCGTGTCTTCAGACACTAGGAGGAATAAACGCCATTCAGACTAGAAACACGTGTCTTAAGACACTGGAAGGAAAAAAAACCATTCAAACAAGAAAGCCGTGTCTTCAGACACTAGGAGGAAAAAACACCATTCAGACTAGAAACACGTCTCTTAAGACACTAGGAGGAAAAAAGCCATTCAAACAATAAAGCCGTGTCTTCAGACACTAGCAGGAAAAAACGCCATTCAGACTAGAAACACGTGTCTTAAGACACTAGGAGGAAAAAAGCCATTCAAACAACAAAGCCGTGTCCTCAGACACTAGGAGGAAAAAACGCCATTCAGACTAGAAACACGTCTCTTAAAACACTAGGAGGAAAAAAGCCATTAAAACAATAAAGCCGTCTCTTAACACACTAGCAGGAAAAAACGCCATTCAGACCAAACACACTAGGAGGGAAAAAGCCATTCAAACAAGAAAGCCGTGTCTTCAGACACTAGGAGGAAAAAACGCCATTTAGACTACAAACACGTGTCTTAAGACACTAGGAGGAAAAAAGCCATTCAAACAAGAAAGCCGTGTCTTCAGACAGTAGGAGAGAAAAACGCCATTGACACTAGGAGGAAAATAGCCATTCAAACAAGAAAGCCGTGTCTTCAGACACTAGGAGGAAAAAACGCCATTCAAACTAGAAACACGTGTCTTAAGACACTAAGAGGAAAAAAGCCATTCCAACAAGAAAGCCGTGTCTTCAGACACTAGGAGGAAAAAACGCCATTCAGACTAGAAACACGTGTCTTAAGACACTAGGAGGAAAAAAGCCATTCAAACAAGAAAGCCGTGTCTTCAGACACTAGGAGGAAAAAACGCCATTCAGACTAGAAACACGTGTCTTAAGACACTAGGAGGAAAAAAAAACATTCAAACAAGAAAGTCGTGTCTTCAATCACTAGGAGGAAAAAAACCATTCAAACAAGAAACCCGTGTCTTCAGACACTAGGATGAAAAAACGCCATTCAAACAAGAAAGCCGTGTCTGCAGATACTAGGAGGAAAAAAGCCATTCAGACTAGAAACACGTGTCTTATGACACTAGGAGGAAAAAAGCCATTCAAACAAGAAAGCCGTGTCTTCAGACACTAGGAGGAAAAAAGCCATTCAGACACTACAGGGAAAAACGCCATTCAGCCTAGAAACACGTATCTTCAGACACTAAGAGGAATCAAGCCATTCAAACAAGAAAGCCGTGTCTTCAGACACTACAGGGAAAAACGCCATTCAGCCTAGAAACACGTGTCTTCAGACACTAGGAGCAAAAAACGCCATTCAAACTAGAAACACGTGTCTTAAGACACTAGGAGGAAAAAAGCCATTCAAACAAGAAAGCCGTGTCTTCAGACACTAGGAGGAAAAAAGCCATTCAGACTAGAAACACGTCTCTTCAGACACTAGGAGGAAAAAAGACATTCAGACTAGAAACACGTGTCTTCAGACACTAGGAGGAAAAAAGCCATTCAGACTAGAAACACGTGTCTTCAGACACTACGAGGAAAAAAGCCATTCATACAAGAAAGCCGTCTCTTCAGACACTAGGAGGAAATAACGCCATTCAGACTAGAAACACGTGTCTTAAGACACTAGGAGGACAAAAGCCATTCAAACAAGAAAGCCGTGTCTTCAGACACTACAGGAAAAAACGCCATTCGGACTAGAAACACGTGTCTTAAGACACTAAGAGGAAAAAAGCCATTCAAACAAGAAAGCCGTGTCTTCAGGCTAGAAACACGTGTCTTAAGACACTAGGAGGAAAAAAGCCATTCAAACAAGAAAGCCGTGTCTTCAGACACTAGGAGGAAAAAACGCCATTCAGACTAGAAACACGTGTCTTAAGACACTAGGAGGAAAAAACCCATTCAAACAAGAAAGCCGTGTCTTCAGACACTAGGAGGAAAAAACGCCATTCATAATAGAAACACGTGTCTTAACACACTAGGAGGAAAAAAGCCATTCAAACAATAAAGCCGTGTCTTCAGAAACTAGGAGGAAAAAAGCCAGTCAGACACTACAGGGAAAAACGCCATTCAGCCTAGAAACACGTATCTTCAGACACTAAGAGGAATCAAGCCATTCAAACAAGAAAGCCCTGTTTTCAGACACTAGGAGGAAAAAAGCCATTCTGACTAGAAACACGTGTCTTCAGACACTAGGAGCAAAAAACGCCATTCAAACTAGAAACACGTGTCTTAAGACACTAGGAGGAAAAAAGCCATTCAAACAAGAAAGCCGTGTCTTCAGACACTAGGAGGGAAAAACGCCATTCAGACAAGAAAGCCGTGTCTTCAGACACTAGGAGGAAAAAAAAAAAACATACAAGAAAGCCGTGTCTTCATGCACTAGGAGGAAAAAAGCCATTCAAACAAGAAAGCCGTGTCTTCACACACTGGAAGAAACAAACCCTTCCAAAGACAAAAGCGTGTCTTCAGACACTAGGGGGAATAAAGCCATTCAAACGAGAAAGCCGTGTCTTCAGACACTACGGGGAAAAAAGCCCTTCAAAAGAGAAAACAGGGTCTTCATACACTAGGAGAAAAAATTCCTTCACAAGAGAAAAACGTCTCTTCAGACACTAGGCAAAACAAACAACAATCCAAAGGAGAAAAGCCTATCTTCAAACACTACGTGGAAAATAGCCATTCAGAGAAGAAAGCCGTCTCTTCACACAGTTTAAAAAAAAATTTCTAAAGAGAAAGAACTCTCTTCAGACACTAGACGAACAAAAGCCACTAAAACAAGAAAGCCGTGTCTTCAGACGCTTGGAGAAAAAAGGCCAGTCAAACAAGAAAGCCCTGTCTTCAGACACTACGGGAAAAAAAAAAAAAAATCATAACAGAAAAGCGTGTCTTCAGACACTGCTGCGAAAAAACAAAAATAAAAAAAAACCGTGTCTTCAAACACTTAAAAAAAAAAAAAACGGTCACAAGAGAAACACCTGTCATCACACACTACGGAAACAAAAGCCAGTCAAACAAGAAAGCCGTGTCTTCAGACACTGGGAGAAAAGAGCAGTTCAGAACAGAAAAGAGTGTCTTGAGACACTAGAAAAACAAAACCCTTCGAAACAGAAACACATGTCTTCAAACACTAAGGGGAAAAAAGCCATTCAAACAAGAAAGCCGTGTCTTCACACACAAAAAAAAAACCCTCTCTCCATACACTTAGAAACAAAAACCCTTCAAAACAGAAAGACCAGTCATCAGACACTACGGAAACAAAAGCCATTCAAACAAGAAAGCAGTGTCTTCAGACACTAGGAGAACAAACCCGTTCATAAGAGAAAAGCGTACCTTCAGACACTAGAGGGAAATAAACCATTCACACAAGAAAGCCGTCTCTTCCGACACTACGGGGAAAGAAGCCATTCAAACAAGAAAGCCGTCTCTTCAGACACTACGATAAAAAAAAGGTCAAAAGAGAAAGCCGTGGCGTCACACACAAGCCGTTCAGACAAGAAAGCCATGTCTTCACAAACTAGGGACCAAAAAAAAAAAAAATTCAAACACATAACATTTCTGGTGAAACTCATAGAAAGAAACCCGTGTCTTCAGACACACACAGCACAAAGGCCATTTTTTAGACACTAACGGGCAAAGACCCATACCTACAGACACACACACACCTAAAGGCGTTTTTTAAGACACTCGGAGAAACAAAGCCATACCTTCACACACAAACACCACAAAAAGCAATTTATTTTAACAGTCACGGACAGAGAACAGTGTCTTCAGACATACTCCAAAAATGCCATTTTTTCAGACAGTCTACGGAAAAAAGGCGTCTCTTCCAACACAGACATCAGAAATGCCATTTTTTGGGACACTCGGGAGAAGAAAGCCGTGCCTACAAACACAGACAGCAGCAATACCATATTCTAGACAATCATGAGAAAAAAACCATGCCTTCAGACACAGACACCACAAAGAGCATTTCTTAGGACACTCACAGGAAAAAACCCCTGTCTTCAAACACAGACACCGTTTTTTTCTCAAAAGGTCAGAGGAAGAAAACCATATCTACAGACACGGACATCAGAACAGACGTTTCTTAACACTGCCAGCGGAAAAAAAACCCGGGTCTTCACACACAGACATCAGAATAGCCATTTTTTTTAGACAATCAAAGGAAGAAAACCGTCTCTTCAGACACAGACAGCAAAAAAAAAAATTACTTTCAGGGGAAAACAGCCATGTCATCAAACGCAAACAGCACAAAGGGCGTTTTTTTTTACACTCACAGGAAAAAAGCCGTATCTACAGACACACACACCACAAAGGGCGTTTTTTTAGACACTCAGGGGAATAAGGCCAGATCTGCAGACACAGACACCACAAAGGACGTTTTTTTTCTTACATTCAGACCAAAAAAGCCATACCTTCAGACATCAAAACAGCCATTTGTTTAAACACTCAGCCGAAAAAATACGGGTCTTCACACACAGACATCACAACAACCGTTTCTTAACACTAACAAGGAAACAACGCCATGTCTTCACAAAGGCCATTTATTAAGACAGTCAAGGGAAGAAAACCGTGTCTTCATACACAAACACCACAAAGGACATTTTCTTATAACACTCGGGACAAGAAAACACTACCTTCTGCCACAGACAGCACAACGGCCATTTCTTTATGACACTAACGGTAAGAAACCTGTGTCTTCAGCCACAAACAATGTTTTTTTAGGACACTCATGCCAAGAAAACCGTTTCTTCAGACACCACACACGGCGTTCCTTTAACACACTCACACTAAGAAAACCGTCACATCACAAAAGCAGTTTTTTAAGACAGTCGGGGGAAGAACGCCATGTCTTCAGACACAAACATCGAATATTACGCTTTTTTGGACAATCAAAAAAAAAAAAAAATTAAAAACCAGTGTCTTCAACACACACACACCACAAAGGGCGTTTCTTTTAAAACAAACAGAGGAATAAATAATAGGGCTTCACACACAAACACCACAAACAGCGCTTTTTTTTACACTCACGATATGAAAACCGTGTCTTCGTACACATGCATCAGATAAGCAGTTTCTTTCAGACAACCAAGGGAAGAAAGCAATGTCTTCACACACACACACCGTTTTTTTTTTTTTAACAACGGGGAAACAAGCCGTGTCTTCACACATCACATATCCCGTTCTTCAAGACAGTCAAGAGAATAAAGCCGTGTCTTCAAACACAGACATCAGAAAAGCCATTTTTTAAGACAGTCAGGGGAAGAAAGCCGTGTCTTCAAACACAGACATCAGCAATACCATTTCATACACATTCAGGAGATAAAAACCGTGTCTTCAAACACAAACACCACAAAGGGCATTTTCTTCCCCAGAGTCAGAGGAATAAAGCCATACCTACAGACACAGACATCACAACAGCCGCTTCTTAACACAACCAGCGGAAAAAACCAGTGTCTTCAGACACGGACATCACAAAACACTCTTCTTCACACAGTCAACGAAAACAAAAACAAAAATTCACACACAGACACCAAAACAGCCATTTTTTTAGACAGTCAAAGGAAATAATACATGACATCGGAAAAACCCTTTTTAACGACAGTCAACGGATGAAAGCCATGTCTTCAGACACAGACATCAGAAAAGCCAATTTCTTTCACAGTCAGAAAAATAAAACCGTGTCTTCAGACACACACATCAGCAAGGCCGTTTTCTTCTTTTTTTCTCAGTCAAGGGAAAAAAAACGTGTCTTCAAACACAGACATCCCAAAACCCTTTTTCATGACAGTCAAAGGAAGGAACCAGTGTCTTCAGACAATGACAGCACAAAGGCCGTTTCCCCCCCCCCCCGGGATAAAGGCCGTGTCTTCAAACACACACATCACAAAGGCCGTTCTTTTAACGCAATCAAGGGAAGAAAGCCGTGTCTTCAGACACAAACAGCACAAACGGCGTTTTTTTTTCCCACCCAGAGGAAACAAGCCGTGTCTTCAGACATCACATACCACGTTCTTTCACACAGTCAAGGGAAGAAAGCCGTATCTTCAGACACAAACATCAGAAAAGCCCTTTTTTTTTTGGTCGACACTCAGGGCAAGACTGCCGTGTCTTCAAACGCAGTCATCACCAATACCATTTTCTAGACATTCAAGAAACAAAAGCCGTGTCTTCACACAGAGACAACACAAAGGCCGTTTTTTTTAGACACTCAGAGGAAAAAAACAGTATCTTCACACACACTCACCACAAAGGGCGCTTTTTTCCCACAGTCAAAGGAAGAAAGCCATATCTACAGACACAGACATCAGCACAGCCGTTTCTTACGACACACAGCGGAAACAACCAAGATCTCCAGACACAGACATCAGAAAACACGCTTTTTAAGACAGTCAAAACAAGAAACCCGTGTCTTCCCACACACACACATCTTACATTCCCTTTTTTGAGACAGTCAAGGGACAAAATCCATGTCATCAGAAACAAACATCGCAAAAGCCCTTTTTAACGACAGTCAAAGGAACAATGCCGTTTTTCTTTCACACTTCACGGAAAAAACCACTGTCTTCAGACACAGACACCAAAAACCGCGTTTCTTTTAACACTCACGGGATGAAAGCCATGTCTTCAGACACAGACATCGAAAAAGCCGATTTTTTCCACAGTCAGGAAAATAAAACGTGTCTTCAGACACAGACATCACAAAAGCCGTTTCCTTTCAAGCAGTCAAGGCAAGAAAACCGTGTCTTCAGACACAGACAGCACAAAGGACATTTTTTCCAGACACTCAGGGAAAGAAACCAGTGTCTTCAGACACAGCACAAACGGAGTTTTTTTTAAACACCCCGGGGAAAAAAGCCGTGTCTTCACACATCACATATCCTGTTTTCCCAGACAGTCAACGGAAGAAAGCCTTGTCTTCGGACACAGACATCAGAAAAACCGTTTTTTAAAACAATCAGGGGAAAAAAAAAAAAAAGGGTCTTCATACAAGACGTTTTTTGAGACAGTCAAGAACAGAAACCCCTGTCATCAGACACACACAGCACAAAGCCCGTTTTCTCTGACACTAACGACTGAAAAACCCTTAAAAAAAAAAAAAAAAATGTCTTAAGACACTACGGCCACAAACGCCATTCAAATATATTTAAATATGTCTTAAAACACTAAGGCCACAAAAAATCTTCAAAAGACAAAACAGTCTCTTCAGACACTAAGGCCACAAAAAGCAGTTCAAAACAGAAAACTGTGTCTTCAGACACTAGGCCCTCAAAAGCCGTTCACAAAAGAAAGCCGACACTCAAGGCACAAAAGCCGTTCACAAAACAAACCCATGTCTTCAGACACCAGCACACAAGCCATTTCATACACAAAGCCATATCTTCACACACTAGGCCCTCAAAAGCCAGTCACAACAAAAACAAATACGTGCCTTCACACACTAGGGCCACTCACAACAAAAAAAAAAAAAAATTTTAAGACAGCCACAACACAAAAGCCGTTTTTTCAGATACTCAGCCAACAAAAAGCCGTCTTTTCAACCCCCCCCCCACAAAAAACAGGGGGTCTAAGACACTCACACCAAAAAAGCCATGTCTTTAAACACTCACAAAAAGAAACACGTGTATAAAGACACACACGCCGTGTCTTCATACACTTCTACAAAGAGAAACACATTTTAAAACAATCACCACACAAACACCGTGTCATCAGACACTCACAGAAAAAAAAAAAACGTATTTTCAGACAATCACCCCACAAAAGCCGTCTTCTCTGACACTCACAGAAAGATAAAAACGGCTTTCAGCGCACAAAAGCCGTGTCTAAAGACACTCACAGAAAGAAACATTTTTTTTTTCAACTCACGCCACAAAAACCGTGTTTTCAATCACAAACAACAAATTTCACACATTCAGGCGACAAAGACCGTGTCTTCAGACACTCACAGCACAAAAAAAAAATTTTCACACACTCACAGAAATATAAAACAAAACATCCCAAAAACAACATTTTCTTGAGACACTCACAAATAAATATATATTTTTTTTTTAAGACACTCCACCTAATACAAAAAAAAGGTGAACGACACTCACGCCACAAAAGACCTATTTTCAGACAATCACTACAAGAAATCAAACATTCACAGCACAAAAGCCGTGTCTTCAGACACTCACAGAAACAAATACGTGTTTCAAGACACTCAAGGCACAAAAGCCGGGTCTTCAGACACTTGTACAGACAATAACGCATTTTAAAACACTCAGGACACAAACTCCGTGTCTTCAAACACTCACAAAAAAAAAAAAAAAAAAATCCAGACACTCAGCCCAAAAACCCCTTCCTTTCAGACACTCACAGAAATACACAAAAAGGGTTTTAAGACACTAAGGGCACAAAATCCGTCTTTACAAAGAAAAACAGAGTTTTCTCACTCAGGCCACAAAAGCCGTGTCTTCACACACTCACATAAAATAAAACTTTTTTTCACACACTCACGCCACAAAAGCCGTTTTTTCAGACAATCACAAACAAAAATAAAAAAGGGTTCTCAGTCACTCAGGCCACGAAGGCCGTGTCTTCAGACAATCAGAGCACAACAACCCTGGTTTCAGACACTAACAGAAAAAAAAACCTGTTCTAAGACACTCAGGCCAAAAAAAATATATATTTAAGACACTCACATAAACAAAAACATCTTCTAAGACACTCAGGCCACAAAAGCCATGTCTTCAGACAATTGAAGCACAAACCCCGTTCAAAACGTAAACCCGTGTCTTTAGACACTAGCAACACAAAGGCCGCCAATCAAGAAAAGCGTGTCTTAACGAACTAAACGCACAAGAACAACAAACAAGTTACGTCTTTTCAATCAAGGCAAAGTTAAAAAGTCCAAACCCTCTCACAGATCCCCAGACTATCACTTACAGCCAAAAAACCACAAGACTATCACATGCAATCGAAAAACAGCTCCAACACCTCTCACTCCCTCCACACTCACTCACGGCCAAAAATACAAACCTCACACACACCCTTAACTGTCACATTCGTCCAAAACCCCACACTACCAATGACAACCACAAAAAAATAAAAGCCCTCCACACTATCACTTACAGCCACACAATTCGTCCAAAACCTACCACATTCAATAACAAAAAAAAAAAACACCCTCTCAACCTCCACACTCACTCACAGCCCCCACCCCCCCAAAAAAAAAAAAAAAAGCCTAAAGGAACAGGTCCAACACTTCTAACAGGCCCTTTACTATCACATCCACAAAATAGGTCCCATAACTCAAGCTGAACGACCACATATTTACATTCCTCGGTCTAATCTACCACAATTTTCAGTTAATCTTACTAAATGGGCCCATTTCTTTTTCCATCAACCTTAACATCTTAGCGTTTACAGCAGAAAACAGACACCAAGGAAGTGAGACAAGATTTCCTGGTGCAATGAGGTCCTGTAACATCTCCAACACTTTCTACTAGTCGGCAAACGAGAAAAAAACATTACATCCACGATATGAGCATTATAAATACAAAATTATAGGACAACAGGAATCAAATACAATACGCCAAAAACTACATTTATCAGGCATAGAAAAACAAAGTGAAAAAAAATCTTAAGCAAACAACAACCAGACCCACACTAAACAACAGGGGAGCCGTTACAAAGCCATATCACCGGTTCATCAGACAAAATCAACACAACCTCAACTGTACACCCGGCAACACTTTCGCCTGGGCCCCCCAATAGCGAAATATAGTACATGTAGCAGAAGTGTGTGTGTTTCTTCGTCTGTACATGCTCGAAAAATGTTTGGATCGTCAACTGTCTCACTCCATTCTCAACGGGATTCGGCCTTTGAGTTCACTCCATACATGGCGGTGTGTGGTTAGGTGGGACATACGGGATGTCAGGCCGGTATGTGCAGCGGAGTTGGGGGGGAACAACAGCTAGGTCCTTTGTATTGGACGTATTATTCTTCAAAATCATTAGTGTCATTCGTTTCAGGTTAATAACACTTTGTACTCCTAACAAATAAAAAAAAAAAATCCTGGGCTACCCGGTACAATATACTCCACGATGATTAGATAGCCTCCATAACTTATTCCCCCACCCTCTCTCTCTCTTTCAGCTCATTAAGTAATCAGTATATAGCATTATCAGCACAGATTAAAGAAATTTCGTCTTCTAATTATAACTGCTGACAAATGCCAAGTCACGTTCACAATGAAGTAAGAGAGTTGACGATCCGAACATTTCTCGAGCAAGTTCAAACACACACACACACTACTGCCACATCTACTATATCTCGCTACTGGGGAGCCCAGGCGGAACTGTTGCCGGGTGTACAACCCTAACCACAAATCAACCAAACCACAATCAAATAACCCTAACCACCTACAACTTGGGTCATGCGAGGGACCTTCACTAATCAACCCTAAGTGACCTAACCCTGGCCTGCCTATGGTTTGGCCAACCTAGGCCGGAGCACGTCCAAGTGGGAATTACCTCCGGTGGCCAAACCTCGCACTATCCAAACACTAATTCTAGTCCTCATGTTGGCATAGTGGGAGGAACCTAACACACATACCCTAATTGTTGGAGTAGGAAGCTACGCTTCCCATCCTACAGCCCTACCTCCCTTACACCCTGTCCCTACTTCCAGCCTGACCTGTGCCAGTGCTGGTTGGCCCAACCAATGCCAGTCGATTATAGAAGCCTCGACTTTTAAGCTAACTGCCTGCGACCCCCTAACTGAGGGTGCTCCCGCACGCTCACGGGATCCCCCAGCGGCTCACCAGTTGCCCCCATCCAGAGTCGGGCCTGAATCCACGCTCTGGCCGTGCAACAGGACCTCCGGGAGGTTTAGGTCCCAGATAGAAATCAATCTGCCTGGTACCGTCCACCAGGGCTAGTGGGGGAAAGGTTTTTAGTGGCAGAGTTAAACAAGAACCTGAAGCCCAGAAGACAACCCTGATTCACGCCCTCTCCCAGCAGCTACAGGGCATTGCCTCCACTGCATTCCGTGGGAGGACAGGTACGAGTTCAGACGTCGCCGACCTTCGTCAGGTTAAGTGGGTAGAGGGCTGCGAGCGGGAAAAAGAAAGACTCAGCATTTAGACAGCGCCACTCCTCCTCCAACAGTCTCTGGTCAACACACAACCAACATAACAAACCTGAAAAAATATCAAAAACAAACCAATACCACTCAATCCTACTGTTGTCAACATCTACCTACTGTCAGGTACTGTTTATTAAAAATATGATTTCAAACATTCCCACCACAACAGATGGAAATTAAAGGTTCGATCCTTTTGGTAACACCTATAGCAATTTTTAATTACTGTACTCGAGTCAGTGCTAAATAAAACAAAATGCCACTTTCAAATGATTTTACTATAGTAATATTCTGAGTACTGATTTAATTTCTCTAAACAGCAAGCACCTTAACAATGTTGTTATTCTATCGAGACCATTGTCCACCCATTCCTCCTAACTTTCGCCCGGCTTCTATACTACACACAATAAATCGGTATATATTCAAGGCGTTTAACAGATTTTCAATTAATTGTTTACTTACCGGCAACAGGCCCAAACATCTGGAAATGCAGAACCGCCTCACCCACCCACCAGGAGACCGACAACCTACAGTGCAAACTTCTATTATTATTATTATTTCCACTCCCTTTCCTATTTTAGTAGTATTCAAATATTAGTTTCCGTTATTTCAGGCTAACAAATTAGGACTTCCTTTACCATAATATCATTACAAATATTCTCTTCTCGGTGCAACAGTACCATCAACAATATTACATAAGTGCTTTCAAAATTAAAAATATATGCTTTCCCAAATCAAGCAAATGGGGGAATACTACACGACAGCTCGTAAACAGATTTAGTCTCTTATGTCCCTCTACTAAACATATACCGCCTTCAGTAATAACCCCTTCAGACCCTTTACGTGAGATTATATGGCTAAAAAAATCTTCACTCACCAGCAATGGGTTCAAAGTGGAGGACAAAGTAGACCGGCTCTCCTCACCTCCCGCTCCCGTCGCCATTTGCTTTTCACCGACTATCGTGCTGGCCGCCAGGGAGCAGAGGCCGCGCATTCCACACTAGTTATGACGTCACTTCCTCACGTTTTCCTTAAAAATTTACATACTTTTTTTATCAAAGGATTATTAACCAACCCAAAATAAATTTACTTCTACGTAAACATTACAACATTCTCATTTCGGTACATCAAGTATTAACTGCTATTGGTTTGGAGCTACCCTCGATAAAACAAGTAGCGGAACCCTTTCACAGCGAACCATTGATACACGCCCAATGATTCAAGGGAAATGACACAATTATGTCCCTTTGTATCCTGCATTTTACAGATATATACATGCACACTCATTGTAACACTGTATTATACGGCTGCTCTTTTCTTCTTTCCAAAGACGTGCAAACACTACCGATTCAACCTTACACGTGCCAATTCAAATCCTATCCGACCCCTAGGTGCCGAGAATTTTATGCGGTACATCCTCAACATTTGTTGTTTGTTTCATTAAAACGCTATTATTACGAACACTTACGTTTCCCTACGTGGGATAAATACGACTACATTCTTACGAAGCACAGGATAAAATCAAACTGATAATGCTTCTTCCAGAAAAAAATAAAAAATAAAAATAGATACTGTCAGTCTTCTCTTCGAACACCTTCACATCGTGTCGGTCTCTAAACAGCCACTGCTTACTAACTAAGACTGGGTGTCTATGACACTGAGGGATGGATTCGAGAGGTCAGCGGGAAACTGGAATGTTAACTTCGGGACAGAAGCGTCGGACTAACTAGCAGTTAATGTGGCAGCTGGAGAGGGGGAAGCACAGGGATGGAGGAGAGGGACGATGACAAGCGAGACACTAACTGGGAGTGTACGTAGGAGCTCGAGGGGGGGGGGGGAAGGGATGGACAAGGAGGAACTAAAAGTGTATGTGCGTGCAGTGGAGACGGGGAGATGAAGGGATAGGATGGAGTGGTATACAAAACTGGGGAATGTAAGTTACCGGCTGGAGAGTCACACTAACTAGGAGTGTATGCGAGTGACATGGAGGAAAACACGTAGTGCGAGATGGTCGGATGACAGGTACATGACAGAGGGATGCAAGTTCGAGACATGGAGCGTTAGACACTAACTACTTACATATGTGAACGAGATGGAGAGGGGAGGGAGACCAACGACAAGATGGAGGGATGGAAAGGCACATGAGAGACGGCGAGGGGGGGGAGGGGGGAAGGAGGATAGGGCAGCAAAATGGCAAGGGGACAGGGTGGCATGGAAACAATATCCACATTAATTTTTTCCAGGTCAGATTACCGCAGTTTGTCAGATATGTTAAGTTTGCAAGAGTCAAGAGTGTGTAGAGGTACACAATTTACCTATATGTAACATGGTGCTTAAGGAAAGGCTGGTGTACAAATAAAAAAATGTGCTTTGAAGGACATTACGAAGTTCATAAACAAAGCAATAAGGGATGAGAGACAAACTAGAGTAATAATTTTATATCATGTACAACGTGTCGTAGCTGGGGACTCACCATCCACTCACTCTCTCTAGTACTGCTTTGAGTGGCTACCCTTTCCTTCCTTCCTCTTCTGTCTTTCCTCTACAGTCTGCCTACGAGTGACTTCACACTCCCTCCCTCTCTTTCCTTTTCCTTCTGCCTATAGGTGACTCTACACTGACTGACAAGCCAGATAGTTTCATGTACATCAGGAACCCATTTACTACGCTCGATGGTAATCGTATAACCAAATTATGGCGCCTGGTGATTTCATGGGTAATTCAGCCTCTCCATTCGAAATGAGCCTATGTAACTTTATATCCAAAGGGGTAGTTCGTGTTCATTGCTCACTTAATGCCACTCAGGCATGAATGAGGCTCCTCACTCTCATCTTAAAAGTCAGGACCAACTGCCCTAGCCCATGCTCCTACGCTCATCATGGCCCAACACAGGATTAGATGGTGGATGAATGAATGGGGACAGGAAAGAGGGAGACACAGAAACTGACAGACACAGACAGAAACAACAAGAAACGAAGAAAAAAACCGAGAGAAAAAGAATGAAACAAACAAAAACCATACAAGGAAACAAGCAAAATAAGACATTAACTAAAAAAGATTCCAACACAACAAAAACACAAATAATAAATAAACAAAGATACAAACCAACTAACGGAAATAGAGATTTAAAAATAGAAAAAACACCCAAAAAATATATATATATATATAAACACACACAGACAGAGGGGGTGGGGGGGGAACCTACATTTCATTCCCAAAACTCTAAATATCGGTTCAATGTAGCCTAAACCGTTTCAAAGAAAAATAAATTGGTTTGGCCAGGTGGGAACGATATAAGATAACAACAAGGTGAGAAGTTTCAACATCACGGGGAGGGTGACGAGAGGCAGACCTAAAAGGACCTGGGATGAGGTCGTAAAGTGTTTTTTCACCGATAAGGGAATGAATAGGGAGACTGCTAGAGATCAAGCAGCATGAAATTGGGTGCAGAACATACCTCTTCTGTCCTTCTGCCTATGGGGGACTTTACACTCTCTCTTCATTCTTTCCACTTCCTTCAGCCTGTGGGTGACTCTACACTGAGTGACAAGCCAAATGGTTTCCTGTGCACCAGGAAACCATTTACTATGCTGGGTGGTAACCATATTACCTAATTTGGCCGCCTCGTGGTTTAGTAGGTCATAATTGCGCTCCACTCGGAAGGACGGTGAAGGCTTCTATCCAAGAGGGGGTTGGGGTTTATTGCTCATGTAATGCCACTCAGGGAGGAATCAGGCTGGTCACTCATCATAAATGTCCCGGCCAACTGCCTAGCCAAGGGCTCCTACGCTCCTCATGGGACAATGTAGGATTGGATGAGGGATGGACTACATTCATTTCACTCTGCCACAGAGATTCTTCATTTTTATGTTTCACACAGACAGGCAAACAATGCTATGGGTTAACATCCTTCCCATAGCACTTCACTAGTTATCTGCTCTAACGTTGTTCGTTAGGCATGTTCTTCAAACCATATACAATCACAGCCAAAAATTTCTTATTAAAAGTCAGTGTTCAATTCAAAACGGCAAGTAATGTGAAAAACAAATATCAACCATTACAAATATAAAACATCAAAGCTTAACATCTTACTCTATGTACTTTCACAGGCACACCATTTGTCGTGGTCGTGTGGAGGTGATGGTACGATGGTCTTGGTAGTGGCTGGTGGATGTTAGTGCTGCAGTACGAGGCCTAGGCAACAAGGCATTTTCTCTGGCACACAGCTCCCTGAAAAGCTAAAGTGTCTATAGTCTGGCCAAGTTAAGATGAAAAGGGTATAGGAATTAGTTTTCTCAATAACATATCAAACAGCAGCATTTCCCTGCTAAAAAAATTACAGTATACAAAGTTTACTTAGTTTTATTTTTCCATCAAAAATTGTACAGTGCATTTGTGGGGGTTTCCTTACTATTTTAAGGTGATAGGTTATCGCAACCATCATCCACTCACCTGATGTAATGCTGCCTACCTCTTCCTTAACTAACCCTACACTGAGTGACAACCCTGTTTCTTGTAAACCACCAAGCCATTTACAATGCTGCCTGATAAGCATATGACCAAATAACTGGGCGAGTGGAGACTACTATGGTGTCCCTGTTAACTCCGTAGACAGATGTTAATGCAGTTGTCACACACCTACACTTTTTTTTTTCACACTGTTCTGCACTGTTCACAACAAAGAAACATCGGTTAACTGTATACGACAGCCTTCCAGGGGCGACTGCTTGCTTGTGGTTGATGGGTCTACTACGTCAAACAGACTAGGGTTACTCTTCCATTACTACTGTACTAATCTATTAATGTTAACTAAACGGTCAAAACTTTATACTTCACGATACGCACACTCTCCACAATAATGCATCTCTGGGGTGGTGTATGTGTCTGACGCTAGGGAAGCATGTATGCAAGGAAGGGCCGTCAAATATTGCCACTGGAAGCAGTTTTGGATCCTCTTGCGAGGGGATTGCATTCCGTAAGCAAATAACAAGTTTAGCAACATCATAGATCGTCATTCACTCTCAAATCATCAGCCACATCACCCTCCCAACACTGAAGCAAGGGTGAGGTAGGCTCCAAAGTGCCATAGAAGGTTCGACAGAATAAAATAGGAACACACACACTGTTTCAATAGGTCTATAGTCCTTTCACCTTAACTTGGCCCACATTTTCATCCTCGGGTTACTTATTTCATAGACCTAAGCCTAAACTATTTTAAAAGGTTACACCTCTACATCCTTTCCATAGCACTTCTTCAGGGCTAGCAGCATACTCTAAGGTTAATCTCTTGTTATAACTGAGCATTGAAGATGCCGAAAAATGCATGATTTGTGATCTCTATGGAATAAAGCTGAAAGTAACATGAATAAAATAACCCACAGCACTTCATGACTAGCATCATTCCTCATCTGTTACAACCGAGATTTAAAGAAGGAGACATGGAAATGTTAGTCAAAGGTACAGTGAAAAAATAATATAGTTCTGATGTGAAGGAATAAAAAAATTTCCATAACACGTCTTCATGACTAGCACCAGATATTCGAGTTGTTACAGCTCAGCATTCAAGATACAGAAATGGAACATTTTAGACCATGTCAGAGTGAAAATTTTTAATTCTGTCCTTAAGTAATTACAACTGAAGGTACCATGAAGGACATAAAAACTTGTGTTTATAGCAACTCCATTATCACCTTAATGAACTGGGTGATAAAGTCTCTTAGGGGGTATATATTACGGTACACTCTTAAACCTTAATCAATCACTAAATGGGGTAAGGTGAAGCCCACAAGAAAACTAACTTTACTTTACACTAAAACATACACAGACCAAAGAAACCAGGATTCCTTTTACAACGGCCAATTCACACAGCCCTCACAATACTATTATAAAAAAAAAAAAAATTCCTTACCTAACCAGATTATAATCAGTGGAGCCTACGCACTCAGAGAGCTTGAGGAACTAGAACTCCATGATATAATCCAGATATAATCCACACACTACTATTACTTGGAACAGTGAACTAAAAATGGGAAATGGTGCACAAACAGTATTTTGTAATCAAAGTAACATGTTTGAGTTGACAGGCCTGCCTGGCGACACAGACGAGATTAGAGTCACAGGAAAAGGGATATTTATATTGTCATGGGGAGACCTGAATTTCGTTTGAGAAAGAGGGCGAGAGAGGTCTAGCTTTAATTCCCAGAACTCTAACAATTGCTTCAGTGTAGCCCAAAGTGTTTGAAAACAAAAATAATAATGTGATGGTTGGGCCACATGGGGAGGATATAGGATGACAAGTGGGTGAGAAGTTTGAACATCAGGGGTAGGGTTGTCGGAGGCAGACCTTAAATGAACTGGGAAGAGGTAAAGTGTGACTTCAGGAATAAGGGACTCAATAGGGACACTGCTAAAGATCAAGCAGTATGGAATTTGCTGCAGAAAAACATATCATCAAAACTTAATACTTCACCATAAGTAATCTCACAGATAAAGCATTTATGGTGGTGGTGGTAGGGGCCTGAGGGTAGGCAGGCAGGTTTACACATTTCTCCATAGCCCAGAAAGCACCACTAAATCCTCTTGCATTGGTGTTAACTCCTGTAGGGAGTTAAGATGTTTAACAAGATATAAACTGTATTTCTTCAGCACTACATTCATTTCACTATGCCACAGACATTCTTCATTTTTATGTTTGACACAGACATACAAAAAAGGCTATGGGTCTACATCCTTCCCTTAGCATTTCACGAGTTATCTGCTCTAACGTTGTTCTTAATGTTATGTTTGTTATGTATGTTCTTAAAAGCATATAGAATCAGAGCCAAATATTTCTTGATAAAAGTCATTTGTCAAATCAATACGGCAATTAATATGAAAATAAAAAGGTCAACCATTACAAACATCAAAGCTTAATATCTTACCCTATATACTCTCACAGGCACACCATTTGTCGTGGCGGTGTTGGTACGATGGTGCTGTTGGTGCCGGTGCTGGTGGTGGCAGTGCTGATGGTCGTCATGGTAGTGCTGGAGTAGGCCAAGGCAACACAAGGCATTCTCTCTGGTACATAGTTACATGAAAAGTTAAAAAACGTCTATATTCTGGCCAAGTCAAGATGAAAAGGGGATAAGAATTAGCATTTTAAATCACATCTCAAACAGAAATTTTTCTCTGCTCAAATAATTACAAGAGACAAACTTTTGGTAATAATTTTCCTTCAACAAGAGTCTTGCATTTTTTGGAGGTTCGTTACCGCTTTAATGTCGTAGGTTATGGCAACCATCATCCACTCACTTTATGTAAGGCTGCCCACCTTTTCCTTAACCAACCCTACAATGAGTAATAACCCTAATGATTTCTTGTAACCCAGGGAACCATTTACAATGCTGGGTGATAACCATATAACTAAATAACTGGTTGAGCCGACACTGCTATGCTGTCCCAATTAAATGGATAGACAGTTGCAAAGGCAGTTTCTACCCAGCAACCAAACTTTCACACACCTACACACTCTTCTGCACCGTCCACAACAAGGGAACATCCATTTACTCTATGCGATACCTATCCAGGGGTGACTGCTTGCTTCTGGTTGATGGGTTTGCTATGCCAAACAGACTGGGATTACTTTTCTAGTACTACATTAATGTTAAGTAAATGGTCAAAACTTTATACTTCACCATATGCACAGTCTCAACAGTCCAGCATCTATGGGGTGGTTTAGGTGACCGAGCCTAAGTAAGCAGGTATGCATGGAAGGGACGTCAGTTATTCACAATGGAAGGAGTGTTGAATCATCTGGGGAGGGTGTTGGATTCTATAGGGAAAGAAACAATTTGTTAACATCAAACATCATAATCAGCATTCATTGTCAAATCATCATCCACATCTTCCTCCCAAACCAAGGCAAGGGTGAAATATCCTCCAAAATTCCACAAAAAGGAACAGAATGAGATAGTAACACACACAAATCAAGCAATCATTCTTTTCCTGTGGCACCCCACAGGATGCAACATAGGGCCTCTATGTACTCTCTCCAATATTTGTCTCTTGCCCTCTCCTTCAGGTCCCATTTCACTCATCTCCCGTTTCTCTTTTCATTATCCTAATTGCAATATGGTCAAGCTGGTTACACTATTTACCACATGGTGAAATCAAAGTAGTTTTTTTTTTTTCTATGCTCCAAGATACTTCAACCAATCGCAAGGTCATATACCAAATAAAAGCTTCCAAATCACATCCCATTTTCGTTTCTTATACCAATACCCTCATAACCCACACCCTCGTCAAAGCCATCCCTGCTACCAACAATCGCAATTAAATCACCAATGCAAACTAATACCATGTCTTGCCACTCTATTCACTACATCCTGCAGCTTCTCCTAAAAGTCATCATTTCATCTGCAGCCTCATTTGTCAGAGCGTACTCTACTATCACACTGATATTACCACGGACAGATTTTCAATGAGTAAAAAGACAGTGCTCATTAAATGGCTCAAACTCAGTGCCTTCCAGGTATCTCTAAGCAACAGTAAGCCTACTCCTTGGTAATTATTTCCATCAATCCTACCATAAACCAACAAAGTGGTACCATCTTCCAAATTCATTTTATCAACTCCAAGCAACTTCACTTCTGTAAAAGCATAAATATCCAAATTGTATTCCTTGAATTCAGTATTCAAGGAATTCAATTTGGATATTTGTGCTCTTACAGAAGTGAGGTTGCTTGAAGTTGATAAAATGAATTTGGAAGATAGTAAGACTTTGTTGGTTTATGGCAGAATTGATGGAAATAATTAAGTTCCTACATTTTACCACCCTGACTGAGAGTCAAACATTCCAATTTCCTATTTTGGGATGTATAAACTTATTCCTACTCCGTGGGATTCTTACCACCCCATGCCCACTTAAGGCCTGCACGGAACTGAGGGCCATTGCTTCTTAACCAAAGTTCATAGGCAGAAAAATATTTTACCCGGGAGCCAATGCCAGAGCCTCGCAGGACCAGACAGTGGAGACAGGAAATTAACTAAAAAATAAAATAAAATGCAGAGCGTTAGGACAGACAAAGTAGAAAAGAAAGAGACATCAAAAAGAATGTAGATAGAATTGTCCCTTTTAGCCGCCTATTACGACAAGCAGGGACTACTGGGGAAGTATTCTATCCCCCTTCCCTCAGGGGCTTACACACAGTATTTTTTTAATTCTATACTCCTTGCAATTAAACTTGCCCCAGACTTTCATTCCTGGCTTGCTCATTTGATACACAAAAAATTAACACAAAACAATTTCCTTTCCATAACACTTCTTCATGACTAGCAGCACATTCAAAGGATAATCTGTTATAACTGAGCATTCAAGATGGCGAAACAATACGATTTATGCCATCAGGGGAATAAAGCTGAATGTACCATGAATAAAATAACCCACAGTACTTCATGAATGAAATGGAGGAATAAAAGAACGGAAGGACACGAGGGACAGGATGAAGTACTTCATACACGAGGGTGGAAACCTTACATGAGGATACAAAAGAAGCAGAATATAAGAGAAAATAGGAGGAGCCATTGAGTAAATATCATTTGAACAAGATGGGGAACGTGGGAAGTGTCTGCTAAACATCCACAGAAGAAATCTGTGCAGCATGCGAGGTCGTGTGTGGGGCGAAGAGAAGACAAAGGGGTGCAAGGAACAGCATGCTGGAATGAAGATACACGCTGTGGCACAAAATAAGAAAGCATATAGCGAGTGGATGAGAAACGGGGGAGTGGAGGAAGTTGAGACATGGAAGAGAGATGTATGACGAGAGAAAGAGGTGAAAATAGTAAGAGAGAGCAAGACAGTGAATGAAGATTTCGGATGGAATTTGAGTGTAATGTGGAGGGATTGTAAGCAAATGTTCTGGAAAGAGGTACAGAGAGTTGGACGGGGTGTTAAAGTACTTAGTCGAGAAGAAGCAAGAATAAGTGTCAAGATGAAGGGAACATTTTAAGCAATTGTTGAACATAAAGTAATAAGTATAACTGGCTGTGAGAAGGAAGGATGTGAGAAGAGAGGAGGAAATCAGGACAAGTTGTGGAAGCAATGAAGACAGTCAAAATGGGGAAAGCCCTAGGAACTTATGTTATGAGAGGTAAAATGATGAAGCACGGGGAAGAGATACTAGTAGTAGAATTGATGTTATGTGCAAATTGCCCTGGGAAGAAGGTTAAGTACCAGAGAATTGAAAGTCAGGTTTAATTATTCCCATGTACAAAGCAAAAGGGGGGGGGGAATCATTCTAGAAATCATAGGGGAATTTGTCTTCTTAGTGTAAGAAGAAAAGTATACAGTAGGAAACATACTGACAGATTTAGGGAAATAACAAAGGAATTACTTGGAGAAGAAAAGGGAGGTATTCGAAAGGGAAGAGGTTATGTTCATCAGATAATCATTCTTAGGTCATTAGTGGAAAAGTTTCTAGAGAAGGGAAAGAGGTATATAGCCTTCATTGATTTGGAAAAAGCATTTGACAGGGTACATAGACAACGCTTGAGGAAAGTGTTTAGAATATATCTCGTAAATTTTAAGTTCCTGAATGCCGTGTAGAGTATGGTATGTATGACGCTGCTAAGGCAGCAGTGCACATGGACAGTGAGCTGAGCGAATTGTTCTATTTGAATGTTTGCTTGAAACAGGGATGTGTCAGGTCTCCATGGCTGTTCAATCTGTATGGGGATGGAATAAAAAAAAAAAAAAAAATGGTTAGGGTACTAAATGTTCGACCGGCCCTAATGAATGAGAGAGAGAGCACTTTGGAAACTCCCTGTACTGTTTGCATATCATACTATGTTGTTAAGTTAAGATGAAGGGGAGCTGCAAGGCATGGTGAATGAGTTTGGAAAAGTGTGTAAGAATCAGAATCTCAAGGACAATGTAGAGGAGAGTACAGTTATGGTTTTCAAGAGAAATGAAGTCAATGATTGTACAATTAAGTTAGATGAGGAGGAAACGGAACATGCGAGTGCATTTAACAAATTGGGTTGTGTGATGAGTAAGGATGGAAATTTAGATGGTGAAGTGCTTGAAAATGTACAACAATGAAGAAAGGTTGCTGGTTCTTTTAAAGTATTGATAAACTGCTTGCTTGTGGTTGATGGGTCTCCTATTCCAAACCGACTGGGGTTACCCTTCTATTACTACTACATTAATGTTAATTAAATGGTCAAAACTTTATACTCCACCATATGCACAGTCTCAACATTCCTGCATCTATGGGGTTGTGTGGGTGACCGAGGCTAGGAAAGCATATATGTAGAGAAGGTCAGTCAAATATTGCCACTGCAAGGAGTGTTGGATCATCTTGGGAAGGTGTTAGATTCTGCAGGGAAAGAAAGTTTAGTAACATCACAGATCATAATCATCATTCATTGTCAAATCATCATCCACATCTCCCTCCCCACACCAAAGCAAGGGTAAAGCTCCAAAGTGCTAGAAAATATTTGACAATGACAGACACACACACATTATTTTAATACTTCTATAGTCTTTTAACCTTTACTTGTCCAACATTTTCATCCATAGGGTGCTTATTTCATATGCCCAAAGAAAAGAAAAGATCAGGCTACAGCTCTATATCCTTTCCATAGCACTTTATATCCAACAGGATATTCCAGGTTTAGTATCTTGTTATAACAGATTTCAAATCCACAATAATTCATTATTTCTGATCACAGGTAAATATAGAGGACAGTACCATGAGTACAGTAACCCACAGGAATTCGTCATTACTAGCATTATTCCCAATCTGTTACAACTAAGCTTAAAGATGGAGAGCTTGAAATTTTACCCCAAAATGTAAAAAAAAATTAATATAGTTCTGATATAAGGGAATAAAATCCTTTCCGTAGCACTTCATGACTGGCAGCATATTCTGGAGTTATTCTCTTGTTACAGCTCAGCATTAAAGTTGAAAAGATGAAAATTTTTAACCCAAGTCAGATAGAAAACAAAGTTCTGAGCTCAATGAATTAAACCTGAAGGTAACATTAAGGAAAAAAAAATCAGTGTTTACAGGAAGGCCATCACCACCTCTATGAACTCTGTGATAACAAGGAATTAATGTACATAACTTTGCAAGAGCATTTCCTTGTTTGTGGTCGATAGGTCTGCTTGACCAAACAGACCAGAGTAGAGTAACAGTAAAAGAGCTTTATAACTAGTAATTATTACCACCAGGGGCACACACTGGAATTTGTTATGGGTGGACCTGAATTTGGTTTGATCACGTTCTACAGACGCAGTTGCTAGTTAAGCATCAATGGTAGCAATCTACAGTAATCGTTATATATCAAGTACTAAGTGGGGGCACACCATCCACTCAATCGATGTGGTGCTGCTTTGGGTGTCTGCCCTTTCCTCCTTCCTTCCTCTTCTGTCTTTCTGTCCTTCATTCTTCCCTCTTCCTTCTGCCTACAGGTGACTCTACAGTGAGTGACAAGCCAAATGGTTTCCTGTACACCAGGAAACCATTTACTAAGCTGGGTGGTAAACATACACCCAAATTATGGCACCTGGTGGTTTAGTGGGTAATTAAAGTGTTCCAATCCGACCGAGCCTCTGGAGGTTTACATCCAAAGAGTGGTTGGGTTTATTGCTCAAGTAATGCCACTCAGGGACGAGTGAAGCTGGTCACTCATCTTATGTGTCATGAATAACTTGCCTAGCCCATCCTACTCTCCTCAGCGGGCAACACAGGATTACACGAATGAAAAAATGAATGGATAGGAGTGAGAAAGAGACAGAAAGCTCTTACTTTAATTCTCAGAACTCTAAAGTCTGGTTCAGTGTAGCCCAAATCGTAAAAAATAAAAGTTTGGGTATGTGGAGAGGATATAGGGTGACAACTGGGTGAGAAGTCTGAACATCAGGGGTAGGGTTGTGAAAGAAAATACTAATACAGAAACAAACAGACAAATACAAACACAGACACAAACAAACAAAAAATAACTTCTTGAGGCACAAGACATAAATCAACCATATTATAATCTGCAACTAAATAATTCTTCCACCTTAACCTGGCATAGTTTTCCCCCTCTACAAGTTATTTCATGTATGTCCACGCTAAAATAAAAGCCATGGTTTAAGCTTTACCCCCACATTTCATGACAAGCATCTTGACTCAAAAAAATCAGGATTGAACAACCATGTTTTAGGCCAAGAACAATTCAAGAATCTCATGGACCTCCATCCATAAGGCCCAGTTTGTGAAAAAATATTGCATTTTTCCAAACAGTTCAGTGGCCCCAAACATGCCACTGAATGTGGTCTACAACCATATATCACACATATCAATATACCACAGCAATGTTAGCAGGTATGTCACTATCAGTATAACTGACAATCTAACATACCTCTTTGCAGATGGTGGCAACCAACACTCACTTGATGCACAGCTACTTTATCCTTTATCATTTGAGTTTTTGGTCAGTCCTTTTCCTCCTTTTCCTGTCACACTCTGATTCTACACTGAGTGACAAGTCTAATGGTTTCCTGTAAGCAAGAAAAACATTTACAATGCTGTGTGGTAACCATACAAGCAAACTATGGGGTAATTTCAGCCTGGTATGGTGCCCCTCTTAACTGGAAGGAGATGCAATCATCCATCAATCAAACCTTCATACTTGTCCCTGCACTGTCCTGTCAGCCTCAACAGATAGGTCAACCATTTTAAAAATTTTAATACAATGTTTATTTCACTTTAACTTGCCCTTGACATTTATCTCCTCAAAAATTTTTACATCTATGTCTGTGCTAATGATGATGCCTTGGATCTACCTTTATCCTAGCACTTCATGACCAGCATCTTACTAAAAATTGTTACATATACCACTACACATTTGTAATTTGACTTTTCTTTATCCTTGATATTCTTCTCCCCTTTAAAGATTAGTAGCCTACATGTGTGTTTATGCTACAGATCTACCTTTATCACAGCACTTCTTCATTACTAGAATCATTCCAAAAACTGTTACATATACCAGTCCACATTCGATTTTTTTTTCCCCACCAAGTTAAAATGCAAAAAAATAATGAACCTCCATCCACAATGGCCTGTGTTGCGAGAAAAAAAAAAATTGAATTTTTTCTCACACAGTTCAGTGGCCCCCACACACGCCACTGATTGTGGTCTACAGCCATATATCTCAATTTTATATGAAAACCAATATAGTAATGTATCGCATAACACAACTATCAATATAGTTTATCAATAACACCATACCACATACCTCTCAGTAGGTGGTGGCGACCATCACCAACTTGATGCTGTGCTTGCCTACTTCTTCCTTCCCCATTCAATCTTGTGTTTCATCTCCTCCTCTTTCTTCTTCATTCTACCCTCCTATGTTCTCTCCTCTGCTTCCTTCCCTTTCTGTAATTTTTTGATACTCCTCAGAGCCTGTTAATTGCGTGCGAAGACGAAAATGCAACGTCCACCCACCAACCAAACATTCACTCTTATCCCTGCACCGCACTTTTGATTCGTTGTCCTGTCAGCCACAAGGGAAAGTAACAATTACACATTTCTAATAGTGTTTTCACCTTAACTTGGCCTAGATTTATCCCCACCCCCCTCAACAAATTCTTTCATGTGTGCCCATGTTCATGTCATGGTTTTATTCTTCCCAGCACTTCATCATGACTGGCATTAATCAAAACTTTAAAATGTATCAATTCACATTCTGCATAACTTTTCTGCCTAAATTATAATGAAAAAAAAAAAAAAAACTCCATCCACAAGGGGCTTTGTTGGAGAAAAAAAATAAATAAATAATCCCTCACACTTCAGTGGCCTCAAACACTCCACTGAATGTGGTCTACAGCCATATATCTCACATTTATATCAAAATCAATATAGTCATGCATCATATCATACCACTATCACTATACTTTATAAGTAACAATATACCACATATCTCTTAGTAGGTGTTGCCGACCATAACCCACTTAGTTCATGGAGTGCTTGGCTGCTTCTTCCTCATTCTACCATCCTCTCTTCCTTCGCTTTCTGTTATTTTTTTATACTATTTCAGACTCTGATAATTGAGTGGAGAGACGAAAATGCATCGTCCACCCAGTAACCCAACCGTCATACTTGTCCCTTCACTGTGCTGTGCTGTGTTGTGCTGTCAGCCACAAGAGAAACGTTAACCATTTTAAAATTTCTAATACAAAAGTTCCTTCACCTTAACTTTGCCTTTATATTTTTCCTCTTCTTTAAAGATTATTACATGTGTTATTGCTAAAGATGCTGCCATGGATCTAACCTTATCCCAGCACTTTCTCATGACAAGAATCATTTTAAAAACTGTTACATATACCAGTACACATCCGGAATTTGACCTAGTTTTTATTGGGTCTAATTAAAATACAAGAACCTAATGGACCTCCATCCATAATGGCCTGTGTTGCGAAAAAAGGTTCTCATTTTTTCACAACTGGTCATTGGCCCCAAACACGCCAATGAATGTGGTCTGCATCCGTATCACATTTATCAGTATATGTCAGTATATTACTATCAACATATCAGTAAAAATATAACACATACCGCTTTGTGTAGATGGTGGCGACACTCCACTGAATGTGGTCACCAGCCATATATCTCATTTACATCAATAGCAATATAGTTATGTATCGACTCATCACTAGCAGTATACTTAATCAGGAACAATATACCACATACCTTTTGGTAGGTGTTGCCGACAATCACCCACTTGATGCACTGCTTGTCTACTTCCCTCTTTCCTATTTTACCTTCCTCTGTGCTCTCCTCTTCTTCCTTCCCTTTGTGTTACTTTTTGATACTCTTCAGAGCCTGTTAAGTGAGTGGAAAGGCGAAAATGCAGCGTCCTCCCAGCTACCATACCGTCATACTTGTCCCTGCACTGTGCTGTGCTATGCTGTCAGCCACAAGAGAAAAATTAACCATTTAAAAATTTCTAATACAATACTTCTTTCACCTTAAATTGCCCTTCATATTTTTCTCCCCTTTAAAGATTATTACATGTGTGTTTATGCTACTAATTATGCCATGGATTTACCCTTCTCCCAGCACTTCTTCATGATTAGCATCTTTCTAAAAACTTAAACATATAGTGGACATTCGAGATTTTTTTTTTTTTGTGGGGGGGGGGGAGAGGGCAAGTCCAAATGCAAGAACCTAATAGACCTCCATCCAAAAAGGCCGTTGTTGTGAAAAAATATATTGCAGTTTCTCTCACACAGTTCAGTGGCCCAAAACACGCCACTGAATGTGGTCTACGGCCATATATCTCTCATTCATATCAATATAGTCTTGTATCGTATCATACCAATATCAGTATACTTTATCAGCAGCAATATATACCACATATCTCTTATTAGGTGGTGGCGACCATCACCAGCTTGATTCAGTGCTTCTCTGATTCTTCCTTCCTCATTAGACCTGCGCGTGTCCGCTATCCCCTTCTTCCTGTCTCTCTGCTACTCTTCCCTTTATATCATGTGGCTCTTCACTGAGTGACAAGCCTAATGGTTTCCTGCAAGCCAGGATACCATTAACAATGCTGGGTAGTAACCATATGAGCAAACTATAGGGTAACTCCAGACTGGTCTGGTGCCCCTGTTAAATGATTGGAGATGCAAATGCAGCATCCACCCAGCAACCAAATCTTCATTTTTGTCCCTGTACTGTGCTGTCAGCCACAAGGGAAAAGTTAACCATTTTAAAATTTCTCATACAATAGTTCTTTCACCTTTACTTGGCCTTGACATTTTTCTCACTTTTAAAGATTACTACATGTGTGTTTATGCCAAAAATGATGCAATGGATCTAACCTTATCCCAACACCTCTTCATGACTAGCATCAATCCAAAAAACTGTTACATATACCAGTACACATTCGAAATTTGATTTTTTTTTTTTTTTTTTTAAATTAAAATGTAAGAACCTAATAGACCTCCATCCACAAGGGCCTGCGTTATGAACAAAATACATTTCATTTTTTCACTCCCATTTCAGTGGACCCAAACACGCCACTGAATGTGGTCTACAGACATATACCTCACATTTATATCAATAAAGTCATGTACCGTACCATACCACTATAAATATACTTTATCAGTAACAGTATACCACATAACTCTTTGGTGGTGACGAACATCCACATACTTGATGCAGTGCTTGTCTACTTCATCCTTCCCCATTCTAAGTTTGGGTGTGTTTTCTTTTCTTCCTTCCCTTTCCGTCATTTTTTTTTGCTCTTCACTGCCCGTTACCGAGTGTAGAGACGAAAATGCATCGTCCACCCAGCAACCAAACCTTCACACCTTTCCCTGAACGCTATCTGCAGCCTGTCTCACTGGAACTTGACAAACAATTACTTAAAATATACAAAAAATACAAATGCACAATATACAAAATAACAAATCCTCCATGTTGTTAGACAGAGGACAGCTGACTCTAGACCTAGAAACAAAGGTTACCTTCAATGTTAAAGTACAAGGGCGAGTTCAAGAGGCAGCATTCAAGGTTGAAGTTTATCAATAAGCAAAATATGGTTTATCAGGACTGGATCTTAAAGGACTTAAAGCCTAAAAGCCTAAAGAAGACACATAATCGGAATAGGTTGGTTAGTACATGGATGCAAGGACTTTTCAATAAAAGCATGGCACACCTTAACACACGTACCATTCTGAGACATGGATGAAGCATTTTCATATACCTACATCCTTCGTAACTATTAGGAAGGGGAGGCCAAGGATGAGATGGAGGGATGACGGAGAGGTAGCCTATATGAGAGATTGGTGTATGAGCTGGGGAGACGGCAGTGAAATAGCGGGAAACTGGGAGACATGGAGGCAGTTTATTAGGTCACCCTTTACGGGATTAAGGCGTCTCACAATAGACAGAGAGAAACACATTGAAATTCTTAACAGACAAAGAGTGAAATTAAATTTTTTATCTATCTATCTATCTATCTATTGCCAGACGCCTCAATCCCGTTTGGGGTGGCCACAAACAAATCGCCTCCAAGTCGCCCTGTCCCCCGCCATTTCACTCCCCTGCTCCCAACTCACACCCACCTCTCTCATATACCTCTCCACCCCATCTCTCCATCTCATCCTCGGCCTCCCCCTCCCTCTTTCCCCCTCCACCTCACTCACACACACTCTCTTCGTCAGTCTTTCACCCTCCATCCTCTCCACATGGCCAAACCACCTCAGTGTGTTCCTCATAACACTTCCTATCACATCCCCATCAACATCACAACGCTCCTTTATATCCTCATTCGTCAGCCTGTCTCTCTATGTGACTCCACAGGCTCCTCTTAAATAACTCATTTCCACGGCTCTCACTCTTTACTTGTGTCCTTCCAACAACGTCCAAGCTTCACTTCCATACCTTAGAGTTGGTATCACAATACTGTCATGTAGTAACTTTTTCACTTCCATGCTCACTTCCCTGTTTCTTATCACTGCTTTCAAAGAACCAGCAACCTTTCTTCCCTGCTGTACCCTTACAAGCACTTCACCCTCCAAACCTCCATCCTTACTCATCACACTACCCAAGTACTTAAACGTACTCACATTTTCCAATTCCTCACCATTCTGATGTAAATAACATTTGGACAATAAAGGAAGAAACTGGCATTTAAAAAGATTAAGCGAAATATAGTTAGGCATAAAATGGGAGGAGGAGACCGAGGAGGAGATAGAGATGGAGTGGAGAGGTATACGAGAGAAGGCAGTGGGGTGGCAATGGACAGGGAGACATGAAGGCGATTTGTTTGTGGCCACACCTTAAGAGACTAAGACGTGCGGCATTAGATAGATTTTATGCACACTGGGGTATGCATAAGAGGGTATATACAAAGGAAGTATACTAATATTACTGGTTTATACAAGATGTAAAATTGGGTATGCATAAGTGTACACTGGGTTCAATTGTGCATAATGTGGTATGCATAAGCATATACACAAGGGTACACTGGGTTATATTGTATGCATTATGGGGTAGGCATGAGTCTATACACAAAGGGGTCTAAGTTTATCTATCTATCTATTTCTAGTCTGAATTCTAAAATTTAATCCAAATAATTAATAGGTATTTGAAGCCAAAACAACGTATTAAAAGGTAGACTAACCCTCTTCCAATAAGCAGGGAAGCTGGCGGCCTTCTAGTCCTCTACCCAAACTTCGACCCTCCCATCCTCACTAATCCATCACAAGCGCAGATTCTGAAAAAAAAAATAAAACTTCACACAAAAGACATGGATAGAGGCTACCAATTTCAGAAACGTATGTTAAATATAGTCAGTGTCTCGCATAGTTTCATGAAGTTTCACCTCATGTGTAAAACCAAAAATGTCTTCCTAATCAAGGAATCTTACTTTTTAACCACTGCACTTACACCCTCTCCACTAAGCAGGGAAGATTGTGGTCCTTTCATCATTATTGCCTGTTAATCAGAAGTTCGTAAGTCTGCAGCAACTGATATTTCATGTTACATCATTTCAAAGGATATAATTCAGACAATAATTCAGTTCTTTTACCTTAACCAGGGCAAAGCAGGCCAGGGCAGGGCATTACAAGTCTCTAGCCCAAGACTCAAACCCATTCCCAGCAGGCATTCAAGTCTACTTAAAGCCCAAAGAAACCGCATAATTGGACAAGGTAGGTCAGTACAAGGATGCAAGGACATTTCAATAAAAGCATTGCACACCTTACCACATATACCATTCTGAGACGTGGATGAAGCATTCTGATATACCTACATCTTTGGTAACTATTAGGAGGGGGAGGCCAAGAAGAGGCAGCCTATTTGAGAGATGGGCGTGTGAGCTGGAGAGAGGGTCGTGAAATGGCAGGGGACAGGACGACATGGAGGCGATTTGTCTGTTGCCACCCCTTACGGGATTAAGGAGTCTAGCAACAGAGATTTTATACACACTGAGGTATGCATAAGAGGGTATACACAATAGTATACAGATTTTACCTAGTTACATCATGCATAGTGGGGTGTGAATGAGGATATACCGTACGCAAAATGATATACAGTTATATTTTATGCATAATGGGGTATGCATAAGAGGGCATATACAATGGGAGTATACAAATATTACTGGTTTATATACTATGGAAAATGGTATATGCCTAAGTATACACTGGGTTAAATCATATACACAAGGGTAGACTGCGTTATATTGTATGCATAATGGGGTATGCATGAGGCTATACACAAAGAGGTACCGTATCTGTTTACCAATCCATCTATCTATTTATAGTCTATGAATACTAAAATATCCTCCTCAAAATACTTAATACGTATATGAAACACAAAATAACGATTTAACAGGTAGACTAACCCCTCCTCCAATAAGCAGGGAAGATGGCGTCTCACATACTTTCATAAAATTTCACTTCATATGTAAAACCAAAGATGTCCTACCAATCATAGAATATTACCTTTTAACCACTGCACTTACACCCTCTCCACTAAGCAGGGGAGACTGACTCATCTACCCTTCGTCAAACATCCAGTCCATCCTTGGGGCAGATCCTGAAACAATTATAACTTAGGCAAAAGATATGGATGAAGGACATCTTTTAACTTCAGAAAAGGGTGGCCGTTGGTCCGAGTTAGCCGTCTTACTGGAAAGTACTAACCCTGCGCCAATCTACTGACACGTAGGAAACGCGTGTCTTGCCACAATACATGGCATTAGATCATTTCAGTCTCCACAATACGTGACATTATATCGTTTCAGTCTTTTCACAGTACATGGCATTAGGTCATTTAAACCTTGCCCAACTAAATGACTCATCATTCCAGTCTTGCCCTTATGAGATTAAGGCGTCTGGCAATAGATAGGTAGATTTTATGCACACTGGGGTATGCATAAGAAGGCACAGACGAAAGAGTATAGCAATTTTACTTGGTTATGTCATGCATATTTGGGTATGAATGAGGATATACGCAAATTGGTATACAAAGTTATATTGTATGCATAATGCTGTATGCATAAGAGGGCATATATAAAGGGAGTATATAAATATTAGTTTTATATAATATGTAAAATTAGGTATGCATAAGTGTACACTGGGTTAAATATGCGCAATATGGTATGCATAGGGATATACACAAGGGTATAGTTACACTGTATGCATAATGGGGTATGCACGAGGCTATATACAATGAGGTATCCATCTGTTTTTCTTTCAATCTATCTATAGTTCGTGAATAAAACTGACTCCTCAAAAAAAAGTCAATAGGTATATGAAGCAAAAATAACGTACTGTATTAACAGGTAGACTTACCCCTCCTCCAATAAACATGAAAGATCGGGGCCCTCTAGTCCTCTATCCATCCTCACCCTGTCATCCTCTTCCCATCCTCTCACGTCCATCCCAAGAGCAGATCCTGAAAAAAATTACAACTTCAGACAAAAGACATGGATGACTGCAGGCAATTTCAAAATGGTGTGTTTCAGTATACGGTAGTCAGCGTCTCAAAGTTTCAAAATGTTTTTCACGTAAAACCAAAAATGTCCTTCTAATCAAGGAATCTTACCTTTTAACCTCTGCACTTACATCCTCTCTACTAAGTAGGAGAGATTGTCGCCCTTTCATTATTATTACTGCCTTTGGTAAATCACAATTGATTGATTGATTGATTGAAAATAATTACAATCTGGCGGCGCAACTGCCAGGGTCATATGCCGCCGGATGACAAAGTAGAAGGCACTGCAAAATAAAAAGTGTCTATTCAAAATAAAGTTAATATCTGTTAGTAGGAATAAAACACTAAAAATAATAAAAGAATAATTTATAAAATAATTACTTATAAAAGTGGAAGGAGGCCCGCCTCCTGAAGAAAACTAAAAACATCAGTAAAATCGTTAGAGGCCTCACCAAGCATCGAACACAAACAGTAGGCACCATCTGCTCCCCTATGCCTATGAAGGAACCTCTGACGCAGGTCCCCCAGACTCGGACACTCGACCAGCAAGTGACGGACAGTAAGGGGAACGAGGCAGTCATCACAGTACGGTTGAGTTTCACCACACATGAGGAACCCATGTGTAAGCCGAGAATGCCCAATGCGAAGCCTAGCAAGAGCCACCTCCAGTCGCCGAGACATAGAGGGAAGAACCCTTGGCACAACCACTCTCTGGAAGATTTCTTTTAGTTTATTTTGAGACACACCATCCCAGTGTCTCTGCCAACACGTACGAATTGCATACCGCAAGTAAGGTGTTACATCAGAAACAGGTAGTGAGTAGTCAGCTGGGGGCTGTTGAGAAGACGCAGCTTTAGCTAAAGTATCTGCCCTCTCATTGCCCACCACACCAACATGTGCAGGAACCCAACAGAAGTCTACACGGCGGCCACGGCGGCCAAGAAGAAAAAGCCACTCTAAAATTGATAAAACCAATGGATGGGATGCATTAAAAGACTCCAGTGCAGACAAAGCACTACGTGAGTCACTATAAATCACAAAAACGGATTGGCAGAGAGTAAAAATGATTTTAAGAGCATACAAAATTGCAGTCAGTTCTGCTGTATACACTGAAGTAACGCCAGGAAGGCTACCGCCCCTACTAAAGGAAGGGAAGACAACACCAAATCCTACTCCAGAATCAGTCTTAGACCCGTCAGTATAGACGGGGACAGAACCCTCATGAATGGAGGCATGTTCTAAAAAGAGAGAGAGGGACACCTGAGAGGGAAGCGAGCCCTTTTTTTCAACAACGGACCTACAGAATGTCACGCGAGGGAGTAGCCAAGGACCCACCCTTGGGATCCGATGTGGACAAATTGCCAGTCTCGGGAGAGAGAGGGCTAGCATAACAGACCGGACCCTGTAACCAAATGGCTTTGGGAAATTGGGACGGGTCTCAAACACAGAAGATTGGGAATCCTGTGAGACAATGGCACAAGAAATTGAGTCTGGAATGCGGTGAAGACGATACCAACACCTCATCATTAGCAACTGGCGCCGCAAGTCCAAGGGGAGTACACCAGCATCTACCAACAAACTTGGAATTGGGGATGATCTGAATGCCCCGGTTGCCAGACGAACACCAGCATGATGCACAGAATTTAACAACCGGAGGCGGGCATCTGTTGCAGAGGAGTAGATCTCACACCCATATTCAACTTTAGGAAGAATAAGAGACCTATGCAAGAGGAGGAGGGTCTGACGGTCAGCACCCCAAGAGGTATGAGCTAAAACCCTCAAAAGACTCAAAGCTTTAAGACAAGCCACCTTAACAGAACGAATATGAGGAACCCAGGTTAATCTTCTATCAAACAGAAGACCCAGAAACCGTGTCTCTTCCACACAGGATACTCTTCTACCATAGAGATACAAGTCAGGGTCTGGGTGGACTCCTCGAAGACGACAAAAATGTATAGCCACTGTCTTTGCTGCAGAAAAATGGAAACCGCGTGCTTCTGCCCAGTCAGAAATTCTATTGAGAGCCAGCTGCAACTTCCTCTCTATCAGAGACATTCTAGATGCAGTGAAGGAAATCGAGAGGTCATCAACATATAGTGATCCTCGTACACCATCAGGAAGTACACTGATGACGCTGTTAATGGCTACAGCGAACAGAGTAACACTAAGGATACTCCCCTGTGGTACTCCATCTTCTAGTGCACGGGCATTAGAAAGCACTCCTCCCACTCGCACCCTTAAAATTCGGTTAGATAAAAACTGTTGAATAAAAACAGGTAAGCGCCCACGAAGACCAAACTCATGAAGAGAGAGTAAAATACCATGACGCCATGCAGTGTCATATGCCTTTTCCAGATCAAAGAAGACCGTGACCTGGTGTTGGTTAGTGGAAAAAGCCTCACAGACAGAAGATTCCAAGGACAGTAATGCATCAGAGGTAGATCGCATTTTTCGAAAACCATACTGGGCAGGGGATAAGAAGTCACCTCTCTCTAAAAACCACACAAGCCTAGCATTGACCATCTTTTCCAAAACTTTACATATACAAGACGTCAAAGAAATAGGCCGATAATTCGTCGCCTGTAGGTGATCCTTACCTGGTTTGGGGATGGGGATAACTACAGCAACACCCCAAGAAGCCGGAAACTCCCCAGAACACCAGATCTTATTAAACAGTGAAAGCAAAAACAACAGGGACTCATCAGACAGGTGGCGTAAAAAGGCATAAGGAATATCATCAAAACCAGGAGAGGAATCATGGCACTGCGACAGAGCTGCCTGGAGTTCAGAAATTGAAAATGGAACATTGTACGGCTCTCCCCCAACAGAGGCAAAACTGAGACCTCGAGATTCTAGGCGCCGACGGCGGCAAGCCAAAGGTGTATCTGCATCCTTCTTTGACACACTGGCAAAATGGTCAGCAAGCAATTCTGCAACAGCAAATGGATCAGCCACAGTTCCACCTGGTGCAGATAAAACAGTGGTAAATCACAAGTTCAGAAGTCTACAGCAACTGTTATTTCATGTTACAGTATTTCAAAGGGTATGTTTCAGACAATACTTCAGTTCGTTTACCTTAACCAGGGCAGGGCAGGGCAGGGCGGGGCACTACAAGCCTATAGTCCAGAGCTCAAACCCATCCCCACCAAGCATTCAAGTCTACTTAAAGCCTAAATAAACCACATAATCGCATTAGGTAGGTTAGTACATGGATGAAAGCACATTTCAATAAAAGTACTGCACACCTTACCATATGTACCATTAGGAGACATGGATGAAGCAATATGATATACCTACATCCTTGGTAACTATATTTGGAGGGGGAGGCCATGGATGAGATGGAGGGATGGCATGAAGAGGCAGCCTATACAAGTGATGGGTGTGTGAGCTGGGGAGATTGCAGTGAAAATGCGGGGGACAGGACGACATGGAGGCAATTTGTTTGTGGCCACCCCTTAAGGGATTAAGGCGTCTGGCAATAGCTTCATATACAGACGCTGAATTTCTTAAAGGGTGAAACTATTATTTTTCTGATCTACCGAAAAATTAGACAATGAAGGATCAAACTGGCATTTACAAAGATTTAGCGAGATATAGTTAGCAAAAATAAAGTGGGAGGGGGAGGCAGAGGATGAGATGGAAGGACGGAGTGGGGGGTATATGAGAGGAGGGTGTGGGCTGGGAGCAAGGCAGTGAAGCGGCATTGGACAGGGTGACATTTAGGCGATTTGATTGTGGCCACCCCTTAAAATATTAAGTCATATCTGGCAATAGACAGACAGATTTCATGTACATTAGGGTATGCATGAGAAGGTATATACAAAAGGGTATACTGATTTTACTTGGTAATCTCATGCATATTTCGGTGTGCACGAATATAAGCAAAATGGTATACGAAGTTATGCTGTATGCATAATGGGCTATGCATAAGAGGGCATATACAAAGGGAGCATACAAATATTACTGGTTTATACAATATGTAAAACTGGGTATGCATAAGTTAACACAGGGTTAAATCATGCATAATGTGGTAGGCATATGGATTTACACAAGGGTATACTTGGTTATACTGTTTGCATAATGAGGTATGCCTGAGGCTATACACAGAGGGGTATATGTTTTTCTATCTGTCCGTCTATCTGTAGTCTGTGAATACTAAACTTTAGTCCTCAAAATTAATACTTATATGAAGCCAAAATAATGATTTCACAGGTAAACTAACCCATTCTCCAATAAGCAGAGAAGATGAGGACCCTCAAGTCCTCTACCCATTCTCAACCCTCTCATCTTCTTGCCATCCTCACAAGTCCATCCCAAGCGCAGATCTTGAAACATTTATAATTTCAGAAAAAAAAAATTGGATGAAGGCTATAAATTTCAAAAACTATGTTAAATATAGTCAGTCTCAAGGTTTCACTTTACATGTAAAACCAAAAATGTCCTCCCAATCAAGGAATCTTACTTTTTAACCACTACACTTACACCCTCTCCACTAAGCAGGGGAGATTGTGATCTTCTCAATAGTATAGCCTGTTGTAAATCAGAAGTTTATAAGTCTGCAGCAACTGTTCTTTCATGTTACAGTATTTCAAAGGGTATGTTTCAGACAATACTTCAGTTAGTTTACCAGACCAGGGCTCGGCGGGGCAGGGCGGGGCAAGGCGGGGCAGGGCGGGGCAAGGCGGGGCACTCGGCGGGGCACTCGGCAGGGCAGGGCGGGGCACTCGGCAGGGCAGGGCGGGGCACTCGGCAGGGCAGGGCGGGGCACTCGGCAGGGCAGGGCGGGGCACTCGGCAGGGCAGGGCGGGGCACTCGGCAGGGCAGGGCGGGGCACTCGGCAGGGCAGGGCGGGGCACTCGGCAGGGCAGGGCGGGGCACTCGGCAGGGCAGGGCGGGGCACTCGGCAGGGCAGGGCGGGGCACTCGGCAGGGCAGGGCGGGGCACTCGGCAGGGCAGGGCGGGGCACTCGGCAGGGCAGGGCGGGGCAGGGCGGGGCACTCGGCAGGGCAGGGCGGGGCACTCGGCAGGGCAGGGCGGGGCACTCGGCAGGGCAGGGCGGGGCAGGGCGGGGCAGGGCACTACAAGCCTATAGTCCAGAGCTCAAACCCATCCCCACCAAGCATTCAAGTCTACTTAAAGCCTAAATAAACCACATAATCGCATTAGGTGGGTTAGTACATGGATGAAGGCACATTTCAATAAAAGTACTGCACACCTTACCATATGTACCATTAGGAGACATGGATGAAGCAATATGATATACCTACATCCTTGGTAACTATATCTGGAGGGGGAGGCCATGGATGAGATGGAGGGATGGCATGAAGAGGCAACCTATACAAGTGATGGGTGTGTGAGCTGGGGAGATGGCAGTGTAATTGCGGGGGACAGGACGACATGGAGGAAATTTGTTTGTGGCCACCCCTTAAAGGATTAAGGCGTCTGGCAATAGCTTGATAGACAGACGCTGAAATTCTTTAAAAAGGGTGAAACTATTATTTTTCTGATCTACCGAAAAATTAGACAATGAAGGATCAAACTGGCATTTACAAATATTTAGCGAGATATAGTTAGCAAGAATAAAATGGGAGGGGGAGGCATAGGATGAGATGGAAGGACGGAGTGGTATGAAAGGAGGGTGTGGGCTGGGAGCAAGGGTGGCCGCTGGTCTGAATTGACTGTTTTACTGGAAGTACTAACCCTGCGCCAACATACTGTAACGTAGGAAACCGGTCTTGCCACAGCACGTGGCCTTAGATCGTTTCGGTCTTGCCACAGCACGTGGCCTTAGATCGTTTCGGTCTTGCCACAGCACGTGGCCTTAGATCGTTTCGGTCTTGCCACAGCACGTGGCCTTAGATCGTTTCGGTCTTGCCACAGCACGTGGCCTTAGATCGTTTCGGTCTTGCCACAGCACGTGGCCTTAGATCGTTTCGGTCTTGCCACAGCACGTGGCCTTAGATCGTTTCGGTCTTGCCACAGCACGTGGCCTTAGATCGTTTCGGTCTTGCCACAGCACGTGGCCTTAGATCGTTTCGGTCTTGCCACAGCACGTGGCCTTAGCTCGTTTCGGTCTTGCCACAGCACGTGGCCTTAGCTCGTTTCGGTCTTGCCACAGCACGTGGCCTTAGATCGTTTCGGTCTTGCCACAGCACGTGGCCTTAGATCGTTTCGGTCTTGCCACAGCACGTGGCCTTAGATCGTTTCGGTCTTGCCACAGCACGTGGCCTTAGATCGTTTCGGTCTTGCCACAGCACGTGGCCTTAGATCGTTTCGGTCTTGCCACAGCACGTGGCCTTAGCTCGTTTCGGTCTTGCCACAGCACGTGGCCTTAGCTCGTTTCGGTCTTGCCACAGCACGTGGCCTTAGATCGTTTCGGTCTTGCCACAGCACGTGGCCTTAGATCGTTTCGGTCTTGCCACAGCACGTGGCCTTAGATCGTTTCGGTCTTGCCACAGCACGTGGCCTTAGATCGTTTCGGTCTTGCCACAGCACGTGGCCTTAGATCGTTTCGGTCTTGCCACAGCACGTGGCCTTAGATCGTTTCGGTCTTGCCACAGCACGTGGCCTTAGATCGTTTCGGTCTTGCCACAGCACGTGGCCTTAGCTCGTTTCGGTCTTGCCACAGCACGTGGCCTTAGCTCGTTTCGGTCTTGCCACAGCACGTGGCCTTAGCTCGTTTCGGTCTTGCCACAGCACGTGGCCTTAGCTCGTTTCGGTCTTGCCACAGCACGTGGCCTTAGATCGTTTCGGTCTTGCCACAGCACGTGGCCTTAGCTCGTTTCGGTCTTGCCACAGCACGTGGCCTTAGATCGTTTCGGTCTTGCCACAGCACGTGGCCTTAGATCGTTTCGGTCTTGCCACAGCACGTGGCCTTAGATCGTTTCGGTCTTGCCACAGCACGTGGCCTTAGCTCGTTTCGGTCTTGCCACAGCACGTGGCCTTAGCTCGTTTCGGTCTTGCCACAGCACGTGGCCTTAGCTCGTTTCGGTCTTGCCACAGCACGTGGCCTTAGCTCGTTTCGGTCTTGCCACAGCACGTGGCCTTAGCTCGTTTCGGTCTTGCCACAGCACGTGGCCTTAGCTCGTTTCGGTCTTGCCACAGCACGTGGCCTTAGATCGTTTCGGTCTTGCCACAGCACGTGGCCTTAGATCGTTTCGGTCTTGCCACAGCACGTGGCCTTAGATCGTTTCGGTCTTGCCACAGCACGTGGCCTTAGCTCGTTTCGGTCTTGCCACAGCACGTGGCCTTAGATCGTTTCGGTCTTGCCACCGCACGTGCCCTAAGATGTAGTCGGTCTTGCCACAGCACGTGGCCTTAGATCGTTTCGGTCTTGCCACAGCACGTGGCCTTAGATCGTTTCGGTCTTGCCACAGCACGTGGCCTTAGATCGTTTCGGTCTTGCCACAGCACGTGGCCTTAGATCGTTTCGGTCTTGCCACAGCACGTGGCCTTAGATCGTTTCGGTCTTGCCACAGCACGTGGCCTTAGATCGTTTCGGTCTTGCCACAGCACGTGGCCTTAGATCGTTTCGGTCTTGCCACAGCACGTGGCCTTAGATCGTTTCGGTCTTGCCACAGCACGTGGCCTTAGATCGTTTCGGTCTTGCCACAGCACGTGGCCTTAGATCGTTTCGGTCTTGCCACAGCACGTGGCCTTAGATCGTTTCGGTCTTGCCACAGCACGTGGCCTTAGATCGTTTCGGTCTTGCCACAGCACGTGGCCTTAGATCGTTTCGGTCTTGCCACAGCACGTGGCCTTAGATCGTTTCGGTCTTGCCACAGCACGTGGCCTTAGATCGTTTCGGTCTTGCCACAGCACGTGGCCTTAGATCGTTTCGGTCTTGCCACAGCACGTGGCCTTAGATCGTTTCGGTCTTGCCACAGCACGTGGCCTTAGATCGTTTCGGTCTTGCCACAGCACGTGGCCTTAGATCGTTTCGGTCTTGCCACAGCACGTGGCCTTAGATCGTTTCGGTCTTGCCACAGCACGTGGCCTTAGATCGTTTCGGTCTTGCCACAGCACGTGGCCTTAGATCGTTTCGGTCTTGCCACAGCACGTGGCCTTAGATCGTTTCGGTCTTGCCACAGCACGTGGCCTTAGATCGTTTCGGTCTTGCCACAGCACGTGGCCTTAGATCGTTTCGGTCTTGCCACAGCACGTGGCCTTAGATCGTTTCGGTCTTGCCACAGCACGTGGCCTTAGATCGTTTCGGTCTTGCCACAGCACGTGGCCTTAGATCGTTTCGGTCTTGCCACAGCACGTGGCCTTAGATCGTTTCGGTCTTGCCACAGCACGTGGCCTTAGATCGTTTCGGTCTTGCCACAGCACGTGGCCTTAGATCGTTTCGGTCTTGCCACAGCACGTGGCCTTAGATCGTTTCGGTCTTGCCACAGCACGTGGCCTTAGATCGTTTCGGTCTTGCCACAGCACGTGGCCTTAGATCGTTTCGGTCTTGCCACAGCACGTGGCCTTAGATCGTTTCGGTCTTGCCACAGCACGTGGCCTTAGATCGTTTCGGTCTTGCCACAGCACGTGGCCTTAGATCGTTTCGGTCTTGCCACAGCACGTGGCCTTAGATCGTTTCGGTCTTGCCACAGCACGTGGCCTTAGATCGTTTCGGTCTTGCCACAGCACGTGGCCTTAGATCGTTTCGGTCTTGCCACAGCACGTGGCCTTAGATCGTTTCGGTCTTGCCACAGCACGTGGCCTTAGATCGTTTCGGTCTTGCCACAGCACGTGGCCTTAGATCGTTTCGGTCTTGCCACAGCACGTGGCCTTAGATCGTTTCGGTCTTGCCACAGCACGTGGCCTTAGATCGTTTCGGTCTTGCCACAGCACGTGGCCTTAGATCGTTTCGGTCTTGCCACAGCACGTGGCCTTAGATCGTTTCGGTCTTGCCACAGCACGTGGCCTTAGATCGTTTCGGTCTTGCCACAGCACGTGGCCTTAGATCGTTTCGGTCTTGCCACAGCACGTGGCCTTAGATCGTTTCGGTCTTGCCACAGCACGTGGCCTTAGATCGTTTCGGTCTTGCCACAGCACGTGGCCTTAGATCGTTTCGGTCTTGCCACAGCACGTGGCCTTAGATCGTTTCGGTCTTGCCACAGCACGTGGCCTTAGATCGTTTCGGTCTTGCCACAGCACGTGGCCTTAGATCGTTTCGGTCTTGCCACAGCACGTGGCCTTAGATCGTTTCGGTCTTGCCACAGCACGTGGCCTTAGATCGTTTCGGTCTTGCCACAGCACGTGGCCTTAGATCGTTTCGGTCTTGCCACAGCACGTGGCCTTAGATCGTTTCGGTCTTGCCACAGCACGTGGCCTTAGATCGTTTCGGTCTTGCCACAGCACGTGGCCTTAGATCGTTTCGGTCTTGCCACAGCACGTGGCCTTAGATCGTTTCGGTCTTGCCACAGCACGTGGCCTTAGATCGTTTCGGTCTTGCCACAGCACGTGGCCTTAGATCGTTTCGGTCTTGCCACAGCACGTGGCCTTAGATCGTTTCGGTCTTGCCAGCACGTGGCCTTAGATCGTTCTGTCTTGCCACAGCACGTGGCCTTAGATCGTTTCGGTCTTGCCACAGCACGTGGCCTTAGATCGATCGGTCTTGCCACAGCACGTGGCCCTAGATCGTTCCGGTCTTGCCACAGCACGTGGCCTTAGATCGTTTCGGTCTTGCCACAGCACGTGGCCTTAGATCGTTTCGGTCTTGCCACAGCACGTGGCCTTAGATCGTTTCGGTCTTGCCACAGCACGTGGCCTTAGATCGTTTCGGTCTTGCCACAGCACGTGGCCTTAGATCGTTTCGGTCTTGCCACAGCACGTGGCCTTAGATCGTTTCGGTCTTGCCACAGCACGTGGCCTTAGATCGTTTCGGTCTTGCCACAGCACGTGGCCTTAGATCGTTTCGGTCTTGCCACAGCACGTGGCCTTAGATCGTTTCAGTCTTGCCACAGCACGTGGCCTTAGATCGTTTCAGTCTTGCCACAGCACGTGGCCTTAGATCGTTTCAGTCTTGCCACAGCACGTGGCCTTAGATCGTTTCAGTCTTGCCACAGCACGTGGCCTTAGATCGTTTCAGTCTTGCCACAGCACGTGGCCTTAGATCGTTTCAGTCTTGCCACAGCACGTGGCCTTAGATCGTTTCAGTCTTGCCACAGCACGTGGCCTTAGATCGTTTCAGTCTTGCCACAGCACGTGGCCTTAGATCGTTTCAGTCTTGCCACAGCACGTGGCCTTAGATCGTTCAGTCTTGCCACAGCACGTGGCCTTAGATCGTTTCAGTCTTGCCACAGCGTGGCCTTAGATCGTTTCAGTCTTGCCACAGCGTGGCCTTAGATCGTTTCAGTCTTGCCACAGCACGTGGCCTTAGATCGTTTCAGTCTTGCCACAGCACGTGGCCTTAGATCGTTTCAGTCTTGCCACAGCACGTGGCCTTAGATCGTTTCAGTCTTGCCACAGCACGTGGCCTTAGATCGTTTCAGTCTTGCCACAGCACGTGGCCTTAGATCGTTTCAGTCTTGCCACAGCACGTGGCCTTAGATCGTTTCAGTCTTGCCACAGCACGTGGCCTTAGATCGTTTCAGTCTTGCCACAGCACGTGGCCTTAGATCGTTTCAGTCTTGCCACAGCACATGGCATTAGATCGTTTCGATCTTGCCAGAATTCATGGCATTGGATCGTTTCAATCTTGCCCAAGTACAGGACGATCGTTTCAGTCTTGGCACTGGGTGTTAGAAAAAAAAAAAAAAAATCATGTCCCATACATTAATCCATGTCCCATACATTAATCCAAAGATGTCCTCCCAATCAAAGAGTCTGGTCACACAAACTTTTCTGATCCCAGGGGTAATTTGAAAACCCATATGCATGTCAAGGCAGGGGTCATCAGTGGCAGAACTAGTCTGGAAAGGAATAACATTAATTAAGCAAAGCAATTAAAAGTCTAAAAAACAAGCAATTAAATACCATGAAAAAGCCTCTTACAACTCCTGCAATCATCCTAAATTTTTGACTGCTCGAGTGTTAAAGACTGGGTTAGAAGAGGTTAGTAGCGGGTGACGTGGTACTGATCATGTGATGGTGACTGAAAACGCCTAAAGGTACAGACAGGGAAAGTTCCGCATTACCCACCCCTCGAAGCACTGATGTGAGACGGGTGAATGTGAACCAGCAGCCAGACTTCTTGAGTCTGGTAACCGTTAGTGTGAAGTAGGGGGAAGCGGGGGGTTGGGGGCAATGTATGACTTTGACGGTAAGGATAGATGACAATAAGATGCTAGCATTTTATTTTAAAAATTAAGTAGATTTCTGTAGAGGTAGTGTTGTCAGGAAAGTTATGGAAGTCTGCCTGGGTTCGGACAGAGCTTTGAATGCTTTCATTCTCTCTCAACTTTAACAGAAGTTTCTCAAGGATATACACGTACCGATATAACATTTTTATTTTGTTCACTCAAAAACAATATCTATTTATGTACCTATCTATCTATATCTATAATGTATATATATTATGTATATGTGCATATGGATGTGTATACAGTATGTACATGTGTGTGTGTGTGTGTGTGTGTGTGTGTGTGTGTGTGTGTGTGTGTGTGTGTGTGTGTGTGTGTGTGTGTGTGTGTGTGTGTGTGTGTGTGTGTGTTTTCTTACAAATTGCCTTAATTGTTTTTCCTTTCATCCCACTATAAACATCAGCCTGCAAACATTCCCAGTGTTACTCTTAGTCATTATTCATCTCGAACTTAGAGTATAGGGTAGTGTGTAATAATAATAATAATAATAAAAGAATAACATATGAGCATTAAACAATCTCTTCGTTTTTCTTTAGACGGAATGACATGGGAAGTCCTAATTATAAGATCAGTCTAACTATCACTGCTATCAAACATTACTAAACGAAGGTGAAGAAGCATACATCTGACAGCAAACATGTATAATATATGCAGTAATTTAGACAGACCCAGAGAACAGCGTGATACCATACAGACAACATACCTGGTACCGTTTCTGCACTTTGAGAATACGTCGGACGCATTATCATTGCCTATTGATACTGTGACGTTAGCAACTCTTCAAACCCTCCCTCCCATTCATAGTTACCATACATGTGGGGTCTGGCTGCTGCTTCTTGACTATTACACCAATGCTCCGAACAGTGGATAATGCGGAACTTGCCCTGACTAACTCGTCACATTCTACACGAAAGCTAAAATTACTAGAGTTTCTCTCATTCTTTCAACCCCTTTCCTAACACCCTCCCTGGCCCACCCATCCACGTAGCAGTCTAAAAACATGACCTTGAAGAACCTGTTCTACCTAGCCTAACTGCCAGCAAGAGGAGGAAGACAGTTTATTGCACATGTCAATAAAAATAACAGTAAAATCTTCCAAACTCAAACGATTCTTGAAATTCTAATTTAAATCTGAAGTTTAACCGGAGGTTCAAACAGTTAATGAATAATAACAGAAGATGGACCACTTTACAAGGCATCCAGTGATTTAAAAACAGAATGGGTAACATATCCGTTCTTGTGACGGACAGTATGCGAGGCTGGCTGGTGGAGTTCCGTTAGGGTTTGCACGGAATCAGGCCATGTGGAGTCCCTGGTGGTGACCAATCATCCACCATGGTAGCCAACACCACCAACTTCCATCCAATTCAGGGAGGGAGGACCGGCATAAGTGACAAGATAAAATGAGGATAAGAAGGCAAAGAGAAAATGGAAGACTGAGAAACGCAGATGGTAGAGGAAGAGCAGACAGACAGGCCCTACTCTATGTGGCTTAAAGCTAATTGGAATAAGAGCCAATAGACGTGATGAGGAGCATGTCGAGAGGAACTAGGGTAAGGGGATGCAAAGGGCAACAGGTGTTAACGCTGAGGGTCGAGGTGAGAGGTAAACCAAAAGAGGCTTGGGATGAGGTCAACCACTGTGACCTCAGGGTTAAAGGACCTAATTGAGAGGATGCTAGAGATTAAGCAGTGCCTTTGGGGGCCCGGCCAACCATTCCACACATCACCATCTGCTCGTGTGCTAGCCACCACAATCCTGAATCTTTTATAATCTGTTAGAACCGAATAAACATTAAGCACTATCCACACCAAATGTTGGCCGGTGTGTGTGTGCGCGCGCGCGTGCATGCGTGTGTTTGCGCATGTGCGTACGTGCGTGTGTGTGTGCGCGTGGGCAAATTTTGCATCACTAACCGCAGTTAAAGTTAAAACAGTAAGTTTTTTTTAAATGAATGAGGGACACCTATGAGGTGTAAGAGTTTTTCCTTCACTCTTTCCTCTTCGTTCTGCATATGGGTGACTGCACTGAGTGACAAGCGAAATGGTTTCCTTTACACCAGGAAAAAATGTACTAAGCTGGGTGGTAACTATATAACCCAATTGTGGCGCCTGGTGGGGACACCTATGAGGTGTACGAGTTTTTCCTTCACTCTTTCCTCTTCGTTCTGCATATGGGTGACTGCACTGAGTGACAAGCGAAATGGTTTCCTTTACACCAGGAAAAAATGTACTAAGCTGGGTGGTAACTATATAACCCAATTGTGGCGCCTGGTGGTTTAGTGGGTAATTAAGGTGCTCCAATTGGATTAAGCCTGTATAGGGAATATATCCAAGGGATGGTTGGTGTTTATTGCTCACGTAATGCCACTCAGGGATGAGTGAGGCTGGTCACTCAAATGTCAGGACCAACTTGCCTAGTTCCGGGCCCCTAGGCACCTCGTGGGGCAACGTACGATTGGAGGAGTGGTGGATGCATTTTTTTTTTTTAATAAATTTCTTTTTCCAATATACAGGTGTTCAATATTCAAGCAGTCCCCCACAGTCATATTCTACTTGCATAACCGTACCCGCCTCTCGAGAAAATAGTCCCATATGGGCACTCACTCGATGTAGCGCTGCCAAATTCTTCACCTCTATCACTCATTTTCTATGTCTGCCCTCCTATCTTCCTACTGTTCCCATCTTTCCTGTCACTTTTTATTATTCTTTTATTAAGGTGCTGCCTGTACATTTGGTGACAATCCTATTGGCTTCCTGTAAGTCAGGAAACCATTTACATCGCTGGGCGGTAACCATATAACCAACCTATACGTTTTCCCTACGTGTCAGTAAGTGGGTTGGTGGAGGTTAGTGCCCCTCCCAGTAAAGCAACTAACTCAAAGACAAACGGCCATCGATTAAAGGCTTATGGCGTCTGGCTATATAGACAAACTGATAAATATATGAACAGATAAATTTAGATAGAGATAAATAGACAAATTCTCTCTCTCTCTCTCTCTGTGTATATATATATATATATATATATATATATATATATATATATATATATATATATATATATAAACCGATACAAACATACAGATAAATTGACAGTGATAGATCGACGTACCATGAACTCTAAATTTTATTTATCAATCTGTCTACTGAAAGACTCCTTTATCCCAAAAGAAGTAAAAAAAATTCACCACTGAGACTCTTTCGATTCATTTTCTATATCTATATGTAGCAAAAAGCCTCAATCCCATAAAAGGTGGCCACAAACAAGTTCCCTCCATGTCACCCTGTCCCCTGCCATTTCACTGCCCTTCCCCCAGCTCACACAACCCTCTCTCTTATACCTCTGCACTGCATCCTATGAGAAAATTCAAAAGCGAAAAAATAAATAACCTGAAAAATAAAAAAAAGAAAAAAAGTATGCAAGACTAAAGGTTCGTGGTTTCACGAGTAAAGGAAGCTCCCCAATTTTTTTTCCTTACCGATTTATGTTGTGGATATGGCTAGTTAACATTTTGTTGGTAATTTAGGCAAAATAAGATGCTACTGGAAGAAGACAGCAAGGTGTAATAATAATAATAATAATAATAATAATAATTAATAAAATATTAATTATAATAATAATGAAAAAAGCACTTAAGAATAGGTGTTTGGGAGCTTCAGTACCCGACAAGAATACCGCTCTACCTTAGGCAACCTTCCCGACACACACTTTAAATAATCTTACGAATAATCTCAGGACGAAGAGTTATTTTAGCACACTAATTTTTCAGTCTATCTATCTAGCTTTTGCCAGACGCCTTAATCCCGTACGGGGTGACCACAAACAAATCGCCTCCATGTCGCCCTGTCCTCCGCCATTTCACTGCAATGCTCCCAGCTCACATACCCCTCTCAATTTTTCCCGACAAAAACCAGGCTTACAAAATAAACAACAGCAACCACTTAAAAAATCTATCTATAGCCAGACGCCTTCATCCCGTAGTGGTGGCAACAAACAAATCGTCCTCATGTCGCCCTGTCTCCTGCCATTACACTGCCCCTCTCTCCTACTCATATCACACTACTGCATCCCTCCATCTCAACTTCGGTCTCCCCCTCCCTCTCCCCCCCTCCTCACTTTCATATTTCAGCGCAATAACCGACTTCTTTATAGTCATGAATGTCACCAGATTTTCGCTTCAACAAAAGAAAAATAAAAAAAGCAATAACTCTGTATAAGTGGTGGAGACCATCATCCACTAACTTGATGTAGTGCTGCCTACATCTTTCACCATCAGTCTTTTTCTGGGTCTCCGCTCTTCACTTCCTATTTATCCAATCATTCCTGTCACTTATTATTACCTTTCTTTCCTTTTCAGGTGGCTTTACATTTAGTGGCAAGCCTGATGGTTTCTTGTAAGCCAGGAAACCATTTACAACGCTGGGTGGTAACCATATAACCAATCGAAATGTGTCAACAAGAGGGTTTGAGGAGGGTTAGCGCTCCTCCCCGTAAGTACCTAACTCAAAGACAAACGGCCACCCCATATGGGATAATGGCATCTGGCTACAGAGACAGACAGATAGTGACTCGGTGTGAAGTCACCAAACAGTTAAACACTATTATTCAGCATCAACTCTAAGTCAAGTAATGTCACTAGATTAGCTTATTTAACAGAAAGGAAAGGAGGGGCTTACTATTCTATCTATATAACTATCTCTTTTGCCAGACCCCTTAATCTCCTAAGGGGAAGCAGCAAACAAAACTCCTCCATGTCGCCCTGTCCTCTGCCTTTTCGCTAAACCAAGGACCTAAATGTTACCTCATCATAGTACAACAAAACTCACTCATTTGACGTAATTTCACTAAAAGAAGAGCTTGGAAATCAAGGCGCTCAATATTAAGTCAAGAATCAAGCAAACCGTTAAGTAAAGAAGTAAAAAAATGAAAATAACAGACAATTCCGCCACTACTCACTCTTGTACAAAATAAAAAAGGGCAAATCAAAGAACTAGAGATGAAGTCGCTAATCAAAACGTTAAATTAACAAAGAAACGCAGATGACCACCTGGCCTTTGGTCCCTTTTTTCTTGTATTTAAAAAAAAAAGGAATTGGCAATTCCGCCACTACTCATAGCAGAAGAAAAAAAAATCAAAGAAATATGAACTCAAATTAAGCAAACTTTTAGATAAATAAATAAACGCAAATAATTGAATTCCATCACTACCCACTCGCAGCCGAAAAAACAAAAACAAAGGAAATCAAAGGACTAAATATGAAGTCAATTATCACAATTGTGGTAGGTGGTGCCGATCATCATTCACTCACTTCATGCAGTGATGCTTAGTTCTTCCTTCACCTCTATCATTCTTTTTCTATGTCTACCCTCTTCATTTCCTATTTCTCCCATCTTTCATGTCATTTTTTATTATCCTCCCTTCCTTTTCAGGTGGCTTTACATTAAATGCCAAGCCTGATGGATTCCTGTAAGCCAAGAAATCATTTACAACAAGGAGTGGTAAACATATAAGCAATCAAAATGTGTCACCTACGTGTCAACATGTGGGTTGGTGTATAGTTAGAACCCCTCCCCATAAAACTACTAACTCAAAGAAACGACCACCCCATATGGGATAATAGCATCTGGATACAGACACACACAGACAGTAACTGTGTGAAGTCACCAAACAGTTAAATACTATCATTCGGCACATTTAACGAAAAGTCATTTCACTAGATTAGCTTATTTAACAGAAAGGAAGGGGGGCTTACTAAATCTGTCTATACATCTATCTGTCTATTGCCAGACTCCTTAATCCCGTAAGGGGTAACCACAAAGAAATCTCATCCATGTCGCCGTCCCCTGTCATTTCATTAAATCAAGAACCTAAAAATTGTCAATCGTAAAACTCATAAAACCCAATCCCATCTTTCCTGTCACTTTTTATTACACTTCTGTCCATTTCAGGTGACTTTGCTTTGAGTGACAAGCCTAATGGTTTCCTGCAAGCCAGGAAACCATTTAGCATGCTGGGTGGTAATCATATAACCAATCCACACATGTTCCCTACACGAAAGCAAGTGGGTTGGCGAAGGGTTAGTGCCCCTCCCCGTAAAACAAGTAACTTGGACAAACGGCCAACCCTTATCGGATTAACGCGTCTGGCTATAAACAGAGATAGACATAATGGATAGATACACACTCGAGTGAACCTGGAGCGGTGGCGTCTTCGCCGTGGGTCTACCCCCCCCAGAGGCTGTCGAAAAGAAAAGGAGGACAATATGGGGGCCAAGCCACCGCAAACCCCCCCGGCCCCTCACGGGGCTCGAGTACCTGGGAGTGGCTTCGGTCGCCCGGGCAAGTACCACATCTCCCAACACAACAACACCGTTTTTTCTACACCGAGAAATGACTCCCCGGCTGTCATTTCTCGACGACTTCAGTCCCATTGAGAGCAATCCAGGACCCACCAACAAATACATATGTCCAACATGCTCAAAACCTATCACGTCGAGCCGACAGACAAAGGGTTCGGTTCAATGCAACTCCTGCAAGAACTGGACCCATTACACCTGCACAACACTTGCATCCAGGAAACATTACACAAACACCTGGACCTGCTCCTTATGCTCCCTTCCCCCACCCATCAACACCCCTTCCAATCCTTCTCCTACTTCCTTCACACCACAGCCAAACCCACTGACCCTTCCCACACCATCCAGTCCCCCATCTCCTCCCATTCAAACACATCCTAACCCACCTCAACCCTTACCTCCATCACAACCTCCTCCTACCCCTTCCCCTCCACCCACACCACCTCCCACCCCCTGCGCAGCAGCCAACACACATCGCACACACAATATAAACATCCTTCAGTTAAACATAAATGGCATAAACACCAAAATACATGAACTCACACAATTCATCAAACAACAGAACATACACACTGCCATCTTACAAGAAGCAAAACTACACAGAGCACAGAAAACACAGACATTTCATAACTTCACCACCATTCGACAAGACCGGGCCGACGGCGGTGGCGGTGGACTCATCACCCTGGTACACAAATCCATCAACTTTGCAGATACCAGTGCACACACAGTCACTTCTCCCCCAACATGACACCACGACAGAAATACAATCAATTAAAATACGCACTGGAAACAAATCACACACAACAATCGCTAACACATACATTCCCCCCCAGTCGTCCCCCACAGTACCACACAATTACTCTCCACAGATACACCGCATCACTAACATACCCAACATCATCCTGGGTGGTGATTTCAACGCCAAGTCGTCCGCCTGCCATGTCAACAACCCTGACAGACAGAGGGCTGGTACTACAATCCCAGACAGATCATCTTTTCATACTAAACAATCTAGACCAACATACCCATATCCCACACCAAGCCCCCTTCCTCCCATCATCTCCAGACATCACCTTCTGCTCCCCAAACCTCGCTCCCACTACATCATGGAGAGTGGTCAAAACCCTAGGTTCTGATCACCTCCCAATCATCATCACTACCAAAACCAGAATCACCCCAGCTGACCACAAACACATGCACTAATTATAAGAGAGCTAACTGAGAGGCCTTTATAACTGAAACAGAACAACATTTTGAAACACTAAACAGTACACCCATCACAAACATCAACACCGCTGTGCACACTTTCAATACAATCATACAAAACGCAGACAAAAGACATCCCTAGAGGCAACAGAAAGAGAACCCCAACTTCACACCAGAAATTAAAGGCCTCATCAGACAACGGGACACATTGAGACACTCCCCAACATCCCATACACAAGACACCATACAACAAATACAAGAACTCAACACTCAAATAAACAGTAAAATATCATAACAGCAAACACTAAACTGGAAAAATTACCTCCAAACACTTGACCACAAAACAAACATCAGCAAACTCTACAAAACACTAAACACCATCACACTTTCCAACAGCAACACCACACAATCACATGCTGCCATAACAACAGACACCATACCCTCAAACAAACAACAAGCAAACACTCTCATCAATCACTTTTCATAAGTCAGCCATCTAATCCCCCATCCGAAAGACCGTCATATCATCAGACGTAAGAGGGTTCCCCACAGACCCAGACTACGCACCTTTCACTTACAACCAGACGAAGCACATCAATAACAACCTCAAGCACTCATCTGCCTGTGGACCAGACAACATAAGCAACATTCACCTTAAATACCTAGGACCACAAGGCATACAAGCACTCACCAATATATCAAACTACGGCTACTCACACAACATAATACCCAACATCTGGAAGCATGGCAATATAATCACTATCCCGAAACCCAACAAAGACCGCACGTTACCCTCCTCACATCTCCCCATCACACTCCTCTGCACCCCCTCTAAAGTCACTGAACGACTTATACTACAACTAGTCACACCTCACATTCCCCTAGCCCAGTCACAACATGGCTTTAGGCCACTACACTCCACAAACACCCTTCTTACAGACCTTACACAGAGTTTTCGATGGCATAAATTCAGCTAGGCCACCAAACAGAACACTTCTAGTCATACTAGACATTGGCAAAGCTTTTGATGCCATCCCCCGCCACAACCTCACAAACAAAATACTCAACACAAACATGTACAATAACACAAAAAGATGGCTGGCACACTACTTAGCAGGCAGATGTGCGCACGTAACATTTGCCGGTCAGTCTTCTAACATCAGAAACTTCAAAAACGGAGTCCCCCAAGGATCTGTTTTGTCCCCTACACTCTTTAATCTATACATGCAAGACATACCCACACCCCATACACCGCAGATAAACATAGCTTCCTATGCAGTTGATATAACACTTACATGTACACACCAAAACGCAAACACAGCTGCACACATCATTCAACCTTACCTCAACACACTACACGAATGGTTCACCACAAACAGGCTCAAAATAGCCCCAGCCAAATCTACAGTGACTCTTCTCACAAACTGGACAGCAGAACACAGTCACATCCCACACCTCACCATAAACAACACTCCCCTACCACACACACACACACACTCACACACACACACAAAATCCTTGGTGTAACATACAATACATCAATGTTATTTAAACAACACATCACAATTATAAATAAAATAACACAAAGACTCAATGCTTTGAGGCCACTTGCCCATACAACATTCGGACACAACAAAGAAACCACCACAACAGTATATAAACAATACATACGGTCAGTGATGAATTATGCAAGCCCCTGCCTGGGCTTCTAACCTGACCAAAACACACTACAACACTCTACAGACCATACAGAACAAGGCCCTAAAAATAATCACAGGCTGCACAGCTACTACAGACCACCTACATCAAGAAACCAAAGTCCTCAAAGTCAAGGATCACCTAGACATGAGAGGCACCCAATTTCTTGCTGCAGCCTCCACAAACCCACAACATCCACTACAGTACTTGGCAGCACATCCACCCACACCAAAGAACATCAAAACAACACCCAGCACACGATACCATACACAAATACTGTCATCTCTCCTCCCTCGCCCACCTCAGACCAGTTTCCAGAAGCATAACCACACTCGGATCACTCGCCGCTCCATTCAGTCACTTTAAGACAACACACAGCTGCATGCACAGCCTCCCGACATCCACCCTTCTGAATCCTATCTTCCTCGTGAGGACAGGGTCCACCTGGCCAGGCTGAGATGTGGGCACCATCCAGCCTTCTTAAGCTACCAGAAGAGGCTGGATGACTCAGTCGCTGATGCCTGTCCAGGATGCAACACGGCACCCCATACTATTAAGCACATTATGGAAGACTGCATTGCACACAATCACCTACACCAACAACACAACATACACTCTTTGAGATCTCTGTGGAAAAGCCCGGTCTCGGCCATGGCCTTCCTAAGGGACTCGGGGCTGTTCGGCCAGACTGCCTAGGGAACAACTACTACTACTACTACACACTCGCGTAACCGACAACCAAAATTATCAAATCTAAATTAAATATGACGTAAAAATTAAGTCCTAAAATACAATAAATCAAATAAATCAGCCAGTACTCACTCTTATGTCCGTCCCCAACGACAGCTTGAGATGATCTACTCTACGGCCAGTTTGAAAGCACCAGGAAACTTACTGTAAGATGGCGGCATGGTATTCGGTGTCTCGCATTCCAGAGGCTGAAGCACTTGTTTCATGGGGGGGGGAGGTGATCCTGCTGTTTACACTCGAACAGTCCATCTGTATGATTTTAATATATATAGACAGTTTTTGTTTATATTAATGGTTAAAACAATAATAATAATAATAATAATAATAATAATAAATATAAATAATAAAAATTATAATAATAATAACAATAACAATAATAATAATCATAATAATTGTTAAACTACTTATAATAATAATAATAATAATAATAATAATAATGAGGAGAGAGAGAGAGAGAGAGAGAGAGAGAGAGAGAGTAGAATGTGGTAAACAACTTGCTAAGATGGAAGGGGTGTACTGTATGGTATATTTCGCCAAGGCAAAGCTGTTTACATACAAAGCTCCCTTCCCAATATATCGCCTGGGTTTACTCTTACTACCTACATGCGCATACAAGGCTGCACTAAGAAAGAAATCGCTAACAGACAGGTGTCAGGAAGAGTACCAACCTAAGTCTCCTATGCCGAACAAAAACGTCACTACATCACAAATATATGTATGTTTGTATGTACGTATGTATGTGTGTATGTGCGTATGATTGAATGTAAGTATAGGTATACAGGTAGATAAGTAACTCAGGTGGAATTGTGAGTCCTTAAAATTTATGAAATATATTTAGTAAATATATTCTGATAAATAAATAATACAATTCACGTTAGCAATTATTGGTCTGACGAAAATATAGGGGCGCACCACGAACCCCCCCCTTAAAAAAAAATCCGTATCTATATCTCCTCAATCCCCCCGAAAAATAAGTTAAAACAGCAAGAATAAAATGAATAGGCAATTAGAGAGAGAGAGAGAGAGAGAGAGAGGGGGGGGGTTGGGGGGAAACACTGAACCACCGCGACGAACCAACTCGACTCCTGGCCGAGGTGACGTTTGGTGCAAGAGTCAGGGAAAGGCTAGTTTCATTCCAACATCCAGACTGCGTAGACATCAGAAGGTAAACTCTAAGTCTACTGAATTTTTTTGGTATAATGTAATTATCTGAGGTCTACAATGAAAATTCTGACATTCATGAACTATAATTTATGCCAATACAAATTTACATAAATCAACTATAGATGGTTACTTAGTCATATGAAAAAAAACGAAGAGCAAAAAAACGAAGAGCAACCAAGTGACAGGAGAGATGGTAGACATATGAAGAGTGAAGGACAGACACTGAAAAAGAATGCTAAGGTTTAAGGAATATGTAGGCAGCACTACATCAAGTGAGTGGATTATAGTCTCTATGTAGTGCTGCTTACATCTTTCTCCTCTATCGCTCTTTTTCTGTATGCCATCCTCTCTTCCCGTATCTTCCATCTTCCCTGTCACTTTTCATTACTCGTCTTTCCTTTTCTGGTGACATTACACTTTGACAAACCTCATGGTTTCCTTTAAGTCCATAAAACACTTTACACCTCCGAGTGGTAACCATATAACCAACAAGCAAGTATTTTATACGTGTTAACTAGAGGATTAGTAGAGGGTTTGTGCCCCTTCCCGTAAAACCACTAACTCAGTCACCCTATACGGGATTACGGCGTCTGGCTATATAGATATAGATAGTATAACATGATTCATAGCTCCAACTCGTGAAAATTATTAATTTAAAATATAACTTTAATTCTTGCACTATTGTTTGACCTTTTTTTGGTCTGTTTTAATTACAATTTGCGGCCTCCTGGTCTTTGGTTCTTTCTTCCTTCCTAAAAGAAAGAAAAAAAAAATAATACAGCTTGCTAAATTACTCTTCAAAATTACTTGTGCGTCTAACATCTCTGAATAAATTCAGATGTGAAATTTAAGTGTACGTACTGTGTATAGTCTTAAGTTAAGACTGTTTCTAACTCGTTACAGGTTTGACCTGGTTTGTGCTAGTGAACCCGGTGGAGTAGACGTATATGCAGACCAGTTATACTCGTGTCATAAGCTGATCTCCCTATAGCATCATAAGGATTATAATCTATTCTGGCCTCATCACATCCACTTGGACCATCGAGCGTTTCTCCACTCTGCCACCAACCACACCAGCATTCACTGCACACGTATCTATAAACCCATTATTTTGAAAAACCGAAAGGTCATATTTTTGATGTGTGGAAAAATAAAACATTTGCGGAAGTTAATAACTGTTACTATTCCTATTTACTAAGGAAGGAAGTGAACGCATCCTATGCAACAGTAAGTCGGCGCACACTACATCAGTCCTCCATGAAATATTAATGCGGACAATCGGAGAGGTATATGAAACAAGGGAGCAGGTTGGGGACGACAGTGAGATGGAGAGAGACATGGCCAGCGTTACCAGTAAATCCACACTGGTTCTGACGTCATCTCTCCACACGTTTTCCTAGTGGCCAGCAATGACTATATAAATGTTAGAAAAGTGAATAACGCAGCCAACAGAAAAATAGATGACCAAAATGGGATGTCAACTTTGTCGCCGTCTCCCAACCCCTCTATTGTGGTTACGCATAACCCATGTGTATGGATAACAAATATAACTTGAACACTTGCTTCTTTCATCTTGGTGTTATGCAATAATTCATCCCTCCTCCTTAGTTTTTTCACCTAGTTCATTCACGGTCAGTAATGAGTATAGATTCTTACTGTTCCTATCAAGATATTTATTCACTGCCAATTCAACCTCGTTTGTTTTTCCATTCTGCTTCATCCTTTATCTGAGTGTCTGCATTATCATCATCATCCTGATGTATTGTCCACCTGTTTTATCTTTTACGTAGTTGGTCAGTAATAGAAGTGTGTTTAATACTCGCGCAGGGAAATGAATATTTTACTACCCTATCTCTTCTCATATTTTTTTCCTTTAAATTTCCAAATTATTTAATGTACCATGAATAATGAAATCGATAATAACGGGTTCATATATACTAATGTCGTGCAGTTAACAGCATATTAAGCACAGAACTATGCAATCACCAGTAAATATCTGATAACCACCTGCACTCTACATTAATTATAATACAGACTGGTTTTCGTGTCTGACACAGCATTCTAACTTTGCAATGCAGGCATATAAGCATTCACTGCAGATTTCAAAAACACGCAGCACAAAAGTACATAGTTACAGTAAGCAATGAGCTTAGTACTAACGCTTACTGAAAGTACAAAACCATACAGACTGGTAATGCCGAAGCAGCAAAGTTTTTTTTTTTTTTTTTTTTTTTATGCGAGGAAGAAGGAACCAAAGGCCATGAGCCCGCAGTAACAGTTCCCTCCAAGAGAAAAACAAAATACAATAGAGAGCCAAATTCAAGATCCGATCATTTTGAGATGCCTGGACACACTACGTTTGAAAGACTGGAGATCATAGGCAGAAGGAAATACAGACAGACGGAGACATTTCCAGAGCTGACCTGTTGCATAAATGAAAGACTGGGAGTAACGGTTAACTCTTGCATTAGAGAGTTGGACAGAAAAGGAATGAGAGTTTGCTGCCAGACGGGTGCTACGCGCCCGTCGTAGAGGTGGAGGAATGCAAGCAGACAGTTCAGAGGAGCAGTGACCATTAAAGTAGCGATAGAAAAGAGATAAAGATGCAACAGTGCGGCGAAGAGACAGAGGTTGAAGGGAGTCAGTAAGAGGAGGAGAGTTAATGAGACGAAAAGCCTTTGACTCCACCCTATTGAGAAGAGCTGTATGTGGGGAGCCTCCCCACACATGAGAGTTGTACTCCACACAGGGGCGGATAAAACCCCTGTATAGAGTCAACAATTGTGCAGGGGTAAAGAAAGAGCGGAGTCGGCTTAGCACACCCAATCTCTTGGAAGCAGATTTTACAAGAGATGTAATATGATCTTTCCAAGATAAGTCCCGAGTAAATGAAACCCCAAGCATGTTCAAGGATGATGCAGGCTTAATCTGAATATTATTAAACATTAGTGGGTATACCTGTGGAAGATTTTGTCGGTTTGATAGGTGTAAGAACTGAGTCTTAGATGCATTAAAGACAACCATATTATTTTTACCCCAGTCAGAGATATGAGCCAAGTCAGACATTAGATGTGCCATAGCCTCATCCCTTGTTTCTTGAAGTAACTGTTGAGATGGGCGTTGCGGGAACCGAATGGAAAGGTGAAGGGTGGAGTCATCAGCGTATGAGTGGATAGGGTTAGATGTACAGCTTAGAAGATCATTGATGAATAAAAGGAAGAGAGTTGGTGATAGGACAGAGCCCTGAGGAACACCACTGTTGATAGATCTAGGAGAAGAACGATGGCCGTCTACGACAGCAGCTATAGAACGACCAGAAAGGAAGCTAGCGATGAAGGCACAGATAGAAGGATAGAAACCGTAGGAGGGCAGTTTGGAAATTAAAGATTTATGCCAGACTCGATCGAAAGCCTTTGATATGTCAAGTGCAATGGCAAAGCTTTCGCCAAAGTCCCGAAAGGAGGATGACCAGGAGTCTGAAAGGTAGGTGAGAAGATCGCCAGTGGAGCGTCCCTGACGGAACCCATACTGACGATCGGAAAGAAGGTTGTGATAGGAAAGATGCCTTAAAATTTTTCTATTAAGAATTGACTCGAAAACTTTTGAAATACAGGACGTTAAAGCAATTGGACGATAGTTGGAGGGTTGGGAGTGGTCACCCTTCTTTGGGACTGGCTGAATGAGAGCAAACTTCCAGCAAGAAGGAAAGGTACAAGTTGACAGACAAAGGCGAAATAGTTTGCCTAGGCAGGGTGTAAGCACAGAAGCACAGTTTTTGAGAACAACAGGAGGGACCCCATCAGGCCCATATGCCTTGTTAGTACTGAGGCCAGTAATGGCAGAAAATACATCAACTGAAGAAATTTTAATGTCAGCCATGAGGAAGTCAGAGGGGGGAAGTGATGGAGGAACAGCACCGGAATCGTCTAAGGTGGAATTGGAGGAGAAAGTCTGTGCGAAGAGATCTGCTTTATCAGTAGAAGAAATAGCTACAGAACCATCAGAGTAGAAAAGAGGAGGGAAGGATGATGAGGTAAAGTTGTTAGAAAGATTTTTGGCAAGGTGCCAGAAGGAGCGGGAAGAATTCGAGTTGGAGAGTTGAGAGCATTTAGTAGAATGGAGTACGCTATACATAAACACACAAATGCCAACAAACCAGGCATGCCTAAGCATTATATAAATGAACTAATATCTCACAACCAGGGTTGACCTGCGCAGTGGTAGGTCATTTCGGGTCAGTCCATCCATCCATCATCCAGTCCAATGTTGCCCCATGAGGAGCGTTGGAGTCCGGGGCTGACAAATTGGTACAGACATTTGATGACCGGCCTCGCTCATCCTTGAATGGCATTACGTGAGCAATAAACGCCAACCACCCCTTGGATATAAACCTACACAGGCTTAATCCGACTGGAGCGCCTTAATTACCCACTAAACCACCCGGCGCCATTATTTGGTTATGTGGTTACCACCCAGCGTAGTAAATGGTTTCCTGGTGTACAGGAAACCATTTGGCTAGTCAGTGTAGAGTCACCCATAGGCAAAACGAAGAGGAAAGAATGGAAGACAGACAGAAGAGGAAGTGTTAAGTCACCCGCAGGCAGGAGGAGGAGGAAAGAATGAAGGACAGTCAAGGAAGGAAGAAAGGAAAGGGCAGACACCCAAAGCAGCACTACATCGAGTGAGTGGATGGTGAACGCCCCCACCTAATGGTCAATAACCATATGTTAAGAGAACACAACAGTACTTGCCGATCATTCTCTGTTGGGAATCAATGATACACCCTTGTAGATGTGTGTCTTTATAGCACACAACACAATAGTGTGAATGTCCGACCATGTATTCCTTTTTCAGTATCATGTACACATAAGAAAAAGCCACTTCGTCTCTCACCATTTATTGAAAAAATACAACTCTGGTTCCTTTATAATGATCCGTTCATTACTATATAATCTGACTGAAACGTATGTGTAGGTTAGTATCTGATGACGTTTCACATTTTTTTTTTTTTTCAGGTATACCGAGGCTAAAACGGTGACAGCTGATGTATGATCCTGACGAAAAGTCTATTCCGCAAAACGTGTGCTTTGTTTACATCCATCCATCATACTGTACAATCCTACGTTGCCCCAGGAACAGCGTAGGAGCCCGGGGCTAGGCAAGTTGCTCCTTACATTTAAGATGAGCGTGGCCAGCCTCACTCATCCCTGAGTGGCATTACATTAGCAATAAACCCTAACCATCCCTTGCATATAAACCTACACTGGCTCAATCCGACTGGAGCGCCTTGATTACCCACTAAACCACCGGGCGCCATTATTTGGTTATATAGTTACCACCCAGAGTAGTTAATGGTTTCCTGGTGTACAGGAAACCATTTGGCTTGTCACTCACTGTACAGTTGCTAATAGGCAGAAGGAAGAGGAAAGAATGCAGGAAAGAAAGACTGAAGAGGAAGGAAGGAAGAGAGGAAAGGGCATACACCAAAAGCAACACTACATCGAGTGAGTGGATGGTGAGCACCCCCACCTACCACCAGAAATTTATCCGCAACCAACAAATGATATAAACTACCCACGTAACTATTATATCCCTATACTACAAACTATATTACCAAGCACATACAGATTACATCCGTTTATCCACAGGTACTAATAAAATAGCTGTTAAAGCATTCCTATAATAAATCATATTTAATCCATGAATCATTGCTGGCCATCACACTATAGCAAACTCGCTTTTCAGCTCAACATTATTTACTAAGAAATCCTTCTGTTATCCCTATTTACCAAGAAATACCTTTGCTGTCACTGGACACTTAAGTGTGACTGGAAGCGTTTGGCATTGTCTTGTGAGTAATTTGCTAAAAACGGATAAGCAACGATAATGCCGGCCGGCTGCTGGTAAACAACTGTCGACGACGTATTCTTCCTTATTACATATGAGTCCATTATGCACAAACGATTATAATAATACATGTAATGGAGTGAGTGGGGTGGGGATAATGTGGGTGGGGTGGGGTGGGGTGGGTTGGAGGTAGGGGTGGCTGAATGGGTGAAAAAGTGGGGTATGGTATGTAGCGGAAATAACGGGCATTGAGAAAAAGCTGTGAAGCATATGCCCAGTCCGGAAAAAAAAAAAAATGTACAGCCATTCATCCTAAAAAATCAACCAACCCACAAACATACAACCCTAAACCCTAACCACCTACAACCTGGGTCATGGGAGGAACCTACGCTAATCAACCCTAAGTGACCTAATCCCTGCCTGCTTATAGTTTGGCCAACCTAGGCCGGAGCACGTCCAAGTGGGAATTAGCGTCGGTGGCCAAACCTGTGACTATCCAAATACTAATCCTGGTGCTCATGATGGGGTAGTTGGAGGAACCTAACACCTACACCCTAATTGTAGGAGTAGAAAGCTACGCTTCCCGTCCTACAGCCCTGCCTGCCTTACACCCTGTCCCTACTTCCAGGCTGACCTGTGCCAATGCTGGTTGGTCCTACCAATGCCAGTCGATTATAGAAGGCTCGACTTTTAAACTAAGTGCCCGCGACCCTCTAACTGAGGGTGCTCCCGCAAGCTCACGGGATCCCCCAGCGGCTCGGCAGTTGCCCTAGTCCGGGGTTGGGCCTGAATTCACACTCTGAATGCGCAACAGGACCCCCGGGAGTTTTCAGGTTCCGGCTAGAAACCAATCCGACCAGATGCCGTCCATCAGGGCCAGTGGGTTAAGGTTTTTAATAAAAGAGGTAAAGAAGAACCCGATGCCTAGACGGACAACCCTGAATCCCACCTCTCCCAGCAGCTACTGGGTGTTGCCGCCATTGCATGCCGTAAGGGGAGAGGATCGAATTCAGACGTCAACTGCCTATACTGAATGGTAAAGATCCTAAATAAACAAAAATATTGCAAAAATAGTATGAATAATGAATTAAAACATCCTGGCTGATGCGCATGGAAGTTAAGTGGCTATATATTTAAATCTTTAATAAATGCTGAAAAGTAACGAAAGAGACATTTATCCACACCCAATAAATGATATAATGAAACTAACCATGTAACTATAACTTTTATTAGCCTATCCCTACAAGGTCGAGGTATCTACACAGGTACCCTACCACAATCAGATTATGTCAGTTTATCACATCTAATCCGTGGAATCATGCTGGTCATTAAACTATGCCAAAATCGTTAGCAGTTCAGCTACACACGATTAACAGCGAGAACTGCTTCTGCTGTTAGTGAACACTTTCAGTTACGTATGACTGCAAGCGCTTGGCATGAATAATTTGCTAAATAATAATGCAGCAATAATACTGCCGGCCAGATGTAGGTATACAATGATCTACGATGTGTTTTTCTCTCCGACCAGGAGAGTATATTTTCACCCCTGTCTGTTTGTTTGTTTGCAGGATTACGAATAAAAACAACCAGCTCCAAATTATCCCTTACGGAGTGCAGGAGTCCTGAGTTAGGGTCCCACACTGAAAAAATTGGGGCAAATAACAAGCCTACTCTTCTATTGACATCATCAAACAAACACCAACCATTTTTTGAGAACTAAACTTATGTCAAGAAGCCATATGACTTACTCTGAATGAAGCTACTAAACCTTTAAACCACCATGTGTTTTACTGAAAGGCATATTTATAACAAGGAAAGGATGCATTTTTCACAGTACTAGTGCAATGGCTAAGACAAAGGTCTGGTTGCTGTTGATCAGCCCCAGTATGTTTGCCCATGCAAGCCCAGCAACCACAGGCAAGCAACAGCCCCTGCAGGGCCATCTTGTGCAATGAACCAACGTTTTTCTTGCAACTGACAGTGCCTCGCCAGTGAGGTGCGGGAAAAAGTGGAAATCTGATTCATGAATGGTTGCCACATCCGCGTCTCTCCACCCAGTTAAGAGGGGGCACCCTAGGTTTCACTTCACCCCAAAATCTGGTTATATCGTTACTACCTAGAGCTGTAAATGGCTTCCTGGGTTACAGGAAACCAACAAGTCTCACTCAATGTAGACCCACTCTGTCACTCAATGTAGACCCACTGGAAGTGGAAAAAATAATAAAAAGGGACAGGAAGGAAAGGAAGTAGGAAGAGGACGGCTGGCACTGAGGCAGAATAAGAAAGAGAGGGAAATAGTAGGCAGCACCACATCTAGTGAGAGGATAATGGTCACAACCACCTACTACCCACAAAGGGCTGGTAAAATCAACTTCAATCTTGACAGGATCCTCTTTACAGTGTGGTGACTGAGAAGGAATAACACCACACAAACAGAACATTATGACAACAATTTAAAACTGAAATATACACCAGTAAAGAAAGAAAAGGTACCCATGGGGTTATAAATAGGTAACATTAGGACACCAATGCCATTTATGAAGAAAAATGAGTTCTGAGTGGCTGAGAAAAATTTTGTGAGTACAGTACTGTAAGAAGCCACAGAAAATATTCTATATATCGGCATTAATTGTGAGCGCTGCGGCTTCAAAGAAACTTTAAACAGGAAGGGGATGAATAATATCTTTGTCTGTTCATCTACTTACAGCCAGACGCCTTAATCCCGTAAGGGGTGGCAACAAAAAAATTGCCTCCATATATCCCTGTCCCCTGACATTTCACTGCCCTCCCTTCAACTCGCACCTCCCTCGCTCATATACCTCTCCACCCCATCCCTCCATCTGATCCTCGGTCTGTTCTTCATGGCTACTGTAATTTTATTGGACAAAGTTACCTTATGCTTACTGAAATATGCCAATCCTCAAGGCAGTTCTGTGCCATAGTGACAGCGCATTTTCAAAGGGGGGTGGGGGAAGTCGTCATCATTTCAACTTCATTTCCCACATAAAACAAGGGCTAAGACAGAGTTCAAAATGTCGGCCAAGAAGAAAAACACGAGAGCAAGACTTAACAAGCAGGATTAAAATTAAAAATGTCCACCCCCCCCACACCCACCTGTAATCCAGAACGACCCTCTGGTGTGGTGGCAGGAGGTTGATGGGCGCACTGCATCTTCAGAATGACTCGGGTTTCTTGCTCGTAATGCTGATGACTTCTGATGCTAGCTGGCTGTAGTCAACTGCAAAATAACAAACTCACTGGTGGAGGGAAGTGCCAACCTAAATTCATCATCAGTATAATACCAACTTAATTCCCACATAGGAAATGAGGTGGGATCCATAAACAAATAAAACACAATAGTAAGAGAAATTTATGAGACAATCACACATCGCCCAAGCCTTCAAAATTAATCCACCCCACAAAAAGTATGATATTTTGTGCACTGTTCACAATTACTTTATGAACAAAACTAAGGAAGAACTGGGATAATAACATATCAATGGGAAACAACATCAAGGGATAAAGGAATGAAGAAAAAAAATTAGGACACAAAAATGACAATATCAAGCCCATACCTAAAAGAAAAAAAGGAAGAAGTACAAATGAATACCAAGAATAATTAACAAGAGACAGTCCCTAACCAGTTGACCTTCATTAAGCTGATCGTCATTATGCAGATTTCTTCCCCAACCAAAGAATGTAGTCAAGTTCGGTTGGGGGAAAAAAATATCCGTTCTTTGGTTGGGGAACAATTCTGCATGATGATGATCTGCTTAATGATCAACTGGTTAAGGGCTGTCTCTTTTTAACTACTCTTGGCACACATAAAAAAAAAAAGTGAGCAAACTAGGAATATGGAGAAGACATGAAAATATCATGCTAAACCTGTAACAGAAAAAAATGAAATACAGTAGTGCCTTCACTTTTTCAGCTCAGGGGCATCTGCTATGGTAAACTGTATATTTATTTAGACTACCAGAAATCAAGCAGAATCGACAGCTACCATTAGGTGACCAAGGCCGACACGGGCAAGCATGTCGGAACATTTGTAAACTATACGATATCTCCAGATTATATATATTTTGCTAAAAAAAAAAAAATGGAGGAAATATATAGAGCCTTCATTACCCTGTACAACAAATACCTTTCCCAAGCTTAGTATAATCTGTCAGGATGCAGCAAGCATAAACTTTTAAGTACATCACTGGATTGAAGTGGTTAGCTCATTTCTCCCCCCCCCCCCATTTAAGGATGGAATAATGTTTTGGACTTGAAGCCAATCAAACTATAATGCTCAGTGATCAGACTTCGTAGCAGTTTCTTCTCTTCGATTTATTTTGCATTTACATCTTAGCACTGACTTGTATACTAGTTTTATCTATTCAATTTTAATATCGATAAAGTAACTCTGACATACGAATTGATACTGACGCGCAATGACCAGAATAATTCGCATCGGAAAAATGTTACAAAATTCCCAGTCTGTTATGAATACCGTCCTTATACCCTCACCTCAAGATCCCAAGATCCAGAGTTGCAGATCCCACAGCAAAACAACGCAATCACATACATAGCAGAGAGGAAAGAGTACAAAATCTACAAAGGTACTGACGTGTGATGTCCAGAATAAATCGGTAAGGACTGGGTGTTGCGAAATCTTCAAATCTCTCCTCCGTGCAGCCTCACCTCACGACCCCATGACAACACAACGCAATCAACTTCACCGCAGAATGGTAAGGGTATAAATTATCATGGCGAACACTGCGGGGTAAACGCTGGGTGACGGACGCAACCTATGTGCCGCGCATCTCACCAGTCACTTCAGCCCCATGACGTGACTTTTCTTGCTACCGAACACTCGATTGCAGTCACCCTTGGATGCACCACTCTTACTGAAAGGGTGAACTGAAGTTATATGCAGCTTTTCCATTTCAAAATCTCTCTCCGAAGCTATGCAAAATTTTTCTGGGAGTAACTCGAATTAAAAAAAAAAAAAAAAAAAAAGCACGCCATCGGACCGAATTAGTTTAAACAAAAGGCGTCGAGTTTTACACCGACCACAGCTGTCAAGCGAGCAGAAAAGTTTAGGGGAGAACCATTTCTTTTATTCCTCCTTCCCACCTGGCCCAAAGGTGAAATCCCAGTGAATTATTTACCCACAAAACTGTCTTGACCTTCAAACTTTATCTCCCTGAATCGTAAATTTCCGCCGCGATCTTTTCAGCCCCTGCCGCCGACGTGAGGTAAGGGGGAGGGGGACTGGAGAGGGACGAGGAGAGGGATGAGGGAAGAAGGGGGTGAGGGAGAGAAGGAAGGTTAAATATAGATCATAAAGGAGAATGGGAAGGAGGGTTTAAATATGGGGGTTCAGGTGTGAAGGGGGTTAAATCCTTCACTACTATAATGTAATATTCAGTTGTTCTCGCTACCACCGGACGATTTCTATTCAGCTTTCGACTTTTCTACCTGAAGGAGTTAGGTACTGCCTCTCGTTAACCCCTACGTGAGGAACTTCTTATGGCAGGGAAAAAAATGTGTCATGGAACTGAATGAGTTAAAACAAGACGAATGGAAGGGGAAGGGAGTTATGACAAAAAGTTAGGGTGGAAGGAAGAGTGTTACAGGGGGTTGGGGACAGATGAAAGGAGGTTTTATAGGGCTGGGCAAGATTGGAAGGGAGTAATAATAGCGATCTGGACAAGAAGAGGAGTTAAGGGAGGCAGAGAAGGGAAATATAAGGAGCCTGAATGTAAGAGAGAAGATGAGAGGAAATCATATTACGGGGTTAGGATGGGAAGGAAGGCGGGTGGAGGGGGTAGGGTTAGAGAATTGAGGAGGGAGGGAGGGAGGGAAGTTGGTTATTCTCGTTAGCTTTGGAATTTCTTTACATATCTTCCTCAGCTATTTATTTCGCTTTATACATCTTAATATCCTCTTGCATGTTACCGATGCAAAAACAAATATATAAATAACATGCACGGCACTTATGGTACAATAAGCAAAACAATTCGCAATGGAAAGGAGCTATGAAGTCTCTTATGCCAACAAGAATGGCATTACTCTGTGGTGCGATGGGGTGGGGGAGGTGTTTGGATGGGGAGGAGGCAAGGCTCGGGGGGACCTTTCAAGAGATGGACAGGGCGTGTGAGAATTGCGAACCACCCGACAACAGTCCACCTGGAAAGACAATACCAATCGACAATTCCTGGACACCGATACGCCACCTCTGGTTTGTCAGTCACCGGTCTATTACAATAGTGAAGCGACTTTCTGTACGTGTGTGTGGTGGGGAGGAGACATCCTTAGTGTACTATTGTGTGTGTGTGTGTGTGTGTGGTGGGAGGGGGAGAGGATAAATACTTACTGAAGTGTGGATATTAAGTAGGTAACCAGGTACGTAGGCAGGAGATACAGTATGTACGTAGGTAAGGAGTACAGAGGTAAGTAAGAATATAAGTAAATAGGTAGACAGAAAGGTAAAATGGTGGGAACACAGGTAAACAGGTAGGCAGGCTCTCCTAATGCAGGATAATTCTCCGAGTGTAAAAAGAGCCAATGTCCAAAAATACTTATGTTGAGACGCCCAAGAAATACCATCCAAAGTGCCATGTGTTTCAGTGGTGACAGGGCTAATCTCTATACTCCGTGGGGAGGCTGATAGCTACATTCCTCTTACAAACTTACCATCAAAACTTAATTTATCAGGGGGTTTAACATATTTTTCTTCTTTATAGTTTTTGGACACAAGCCATTCTTGTACACGTGGTAGACCAACAGGTGAGTATGGGGACAGGAAGGCAGACAGATAGGAAGACAAGCAGGAGAATGGAGATGGGAAGATTTGTGAACTAGGGGATTAACGAAGTCCTTTATAACCCACAAAGGAGTACAATGGTATATAAAGGAATGCAAACAGCAGAAGATTATCGTTCCTTTCGAGACTTTTATAGGGTAGGTTATAACTGCTCTGAATCAGAGATAAAAAGTCGTTTGATAACACACACACACACACACACACACACACACACACACACACACACACACACACACACACACAAAGACGCAATCCCACTGAAAGGCTCAAAACTTAATCGCAAAGACAAACTCCCTATTCTGACAAGACAATCATGAAACTCACCTGGTCATTTCATCTGATCATCTTGCATCCAAGAGAACAGTCGGCAACGATAGGGGTAAGACATGTTCCATCTTCACGTGCTACAGAAACTATGGTGCAAGAATGAAGGTTCGTCTTCCCTCCTGAGATTCAAGTTTAATCCTAAGTGAACAGGACAGAGCTAATGTGAATAAAGTCCTACAACAGGAAAAAATAATCGGATGCCGTTTTCTAACGCCCAGCGGTTCAAAGATGAGTGGATAATTTATGAAACACTATTTAGTAATTAGATACGATATGGATCGCAGCCAATTTATTATGCATCGCTTGTGTTACCTACAAGCCAGTGGCATTCCCTAGGATGCTTGGCTACAGGTGTCCCGCAAGTGATGGTCCTTGCCTGGATCTAGCTTTGCTGAGCTGCCACGTCCACGCTATGGTTTTATGACGTACACTAGCAAGATTTTAATTATCGATGATCATGTAAATGTCTTATTTCTACAGTTAAGATCATGCGGTTCATAATAAAGTAACGGTATCACCTTCTGAAGGCACATCTAAAGCTGTGCATTAATTTAAACTGTACCGTACATATGTAACGTGAACCCAGCGTTGCCGTAAATCCACACTGGGTCTGACGTCATTTTTCTACACGTCCTCGTTTAAAGGTATGGATGACAGGAAACGCGATGTTGGTACAACTAACACGATATACTGTATATTAAATATGAGTAGCTATTGTAAGAGTTGGTATGAGTAATGAATTAAGGCATGTCCCGATTGAAGTGCACGGAAGTTAAATGGTTGAGATACCAAAATAAAGTGTCAGTACATGATGAATAATAATGTGAATTTTATGTGAAGATATGTGACTTAAGCCCTCTTCTCCATTCATTAAGAGGTACTTTCAAGCTGGAGGGGTTAAATATTGCCTAAATTAACCCCTTCGCCACCAGGGAACTCTCCGAAGCTAAATAAAAGTCTCACACCGATATTCTTCTTACTTTCAAACGCTTCTGTTCAGCTTCCGGGAGACTTTTTGAACTGGTGGGGCTAGACTTAGCCTTCATTAACTCTTCACTAAATTATAATCTGCCTAAAACCGAGTACATTCTTGAGGTAGCAGCAAGAATATACGGTACCAAAATAATCTCAGCGGATTGAAGGAATTAAAGTACCAAAGGCACTATAACCACTAAAAGGATTAAACTTGAATTCACAAGATGATTCGCCCGCTGAGCCTCACTAATGCATCACAGAGAACAATGGACAGACAAGGACATTTAGGGCATATTTCGGTAGCGCCATGTTAACTTTTAACTCCAGAAATGTCTTTGCGCCAACTCTCTCCTTCTCCCCCTACTTCGGCTCGCTACTTTCAACCGCCAAGTCACCCGAGATCAAAAGGCACCAAGTTTGCCCATAACATTTCCATGCTCATCGATCGTCCCGCCTGTGAAGTAAGCACAGTGTACAGTAACGTTATGTCTTGGGAGCCGTGTGTGTGGCATGCCGGTGATGTAATGGTTAGCACCTCCTGCCCGCAACTGTAGAAGCCCGAGTTCGCTTCCTGGGTCGGTCAGAGCCTTGGACAAAACATGTTCCCTCTCATGTCCCTGTGTACCCAGCAGGACAATCGTCGACCTGGATTTAAATCTGATTGCTAAGTGTCGTCTTTTTGAAGGCTCGCTTTAAGGGCCGCCTTCGGCGGTCTCCACTTTGTCGTCACTTCCTATCTTCCGTCAGAAATGAGTCATAACTTGGGAACCGGCGGCCCGACTGGACTGGACATTGTTTTATCCTTCAAGTTAGGGCATTTTAATGATATCTTGCTCCATCCAAAACTGCGCTACATGCGCCGGTTTGTGCTGTGTTACGGTAACAAACACACATAAAGAAATCGGATCACTATAATATTCATAAAAACTGATTGTCTGCCTTAATGACCCCCAAGCCTTTGATTTTTTTCTTTTCTTTTAATACTCCAGGGATTGAGAGTTTTACCCTCTTCCAGATGTAGGGGCCAAAAGCTAGGCGCGCGCGCGCACACACACACACACACACGCACACGCACACACACACACAAAGGTTGGAAAGTCAGTGAGGAATAATAGATTTACGCCTTAATAAACCACTGATGCTGGTTATCTCCAAACTTCAAGATAAGTTTTATAATTCATCCTCGCTCAAGAAGCCTCTCAACTCCTTCAACCACAACGACGTCATCTATATTTTTATTCTTGTTACTCGTCTCCCATGGCAGTTCTACAAACATCTTCAGTATGGTGACTTTTCACATTCTATTCTTGTTTCTTCCTTACGATTTTATTCAGCTGTCGACACTAAGAACTGGAGAGATTATTGTATATTTAGCCTTAATTAATCCTCTCCACTACTTGGGGATTTCCTAATTATTCGACCGTATCAAGAATATGAAATACGTTACCGGATGAAAAGGGTTGAAAGGTTTGCCTAGGCCATAGATAACCCAAGTTAGAAAAAATGAGTCGACGCCTGAGCTACCTGTACCAGGACTACATTTTTATACTGCTTGACGACAGGCCAAGCTAGGATGGACCTCAAACAGTAAAGGGATTCACCAAGGCTACACACTTATCCTGCACTTCGAAAACAATTCTCCAAAGGTGAATGAAACTGTCTGGAGTGGGGAAGAATAAAATAATAAAAGGGTGTTAGTGTTGCTGAAAAAAAAAAAAAAAAGGGCATAACAGTGAGCAACGAACATGAAAACATCGATTATATAACTATACTCTGTCCACTTTCTTTCCATTTAGAATGATGACCAGTAACAAGAAAGTAAGCCCTGGAATCCGATGACATTTGATACTTGCGACCTTCTCGCGATTTTGTTCAGCTCGAAAAACTTTTGAGAGGTTAGATAATGACTTCATTAATCCATTCAGTACGTGAGAGCTCTCTCATAAATAAAATGGTCTCAAAATACTGTAGGGTTAAGAACTAGAATATGACGCCAATCACCAAGAAGTAATAATAGAAAGGATATAAAAGATGCACAGTAATTACTGTCTTTCTGTGCAAATGAATTACAGTACGGAAGATATGCTGGAAAAGGTAGAAAATCTCCGCCATGGGGGACGAAAAACGTTCGCAGTTTCGTGGGCTATGGAACACCTCTAACGCCTTTCTTATACAGTATATTCTGCCTGTTAATATTCTTTCGTGTATCTGCCGGTAGGTCTTGAAGTTCCCGGGCGATAAATTTTGACATCCTTAACTCAGAAACTCCAATTTTCGTACGTTAGTAGCAATACTGATATGGGAAGAGTTAAAATACGAAGGTCAAATTAGAAAAAAAAAAAAAAAAAAAAAAAAAAAAAAAAAACTACCGCAATCCGTCGGTTAATGTACAAGTTGCCACAACACGATTTCACCAGTTTGTTACTTCTGCGTAATAGCTACGTCATCATTTACAATTCCAAACTACGGGGTTCATTTCAAATGATATACCGTATAATCGTGAAAACTTATGATTAGATGTGTATACTTAATATACGTTCTATCATATCTGGCATTGACTGGTGTTTTTGTTGGACCCAACCATTGCTCGGCCTAGTGCGTTGGTGGCATTCGTGGATGAATTTGAACACTGTGATAAGCTAAGTTTTGGTCTAAGTAATGCCCAGGTAAGGTTCAGAGGACGTGACATTGTTAGGGTAGTTGGACCCAGGTCAGGTCGGTCAAGCTTCTTTAACGTTCTTCTCGGTTACGTCGTACGTAATCTAATGAAATCATAGAATTGCTGTTGTATACGATGGGATATGGCTACAGAAAAGTACAGATCTGACAAAACTCAGCAACTGAAACTTGTAAAATTTTACTTATTGCACTTACTTTTCAAGGAATAATGCCTTACGATAATCTGTGTGGTGACGAGAGTCCTGCTTTCCTCAGAGGCTGCGTTGTTTTGATGCGAGGAACGTTAATACCATCTTCCTCCTGGGCTGCGTTGGTTTGCTGCGTGGACCGTTTGTAGTACCTTTCCTCTACGGTTGCGTTGATTTGCCCAGATGACCGTTATTATCTTCTAGGGTTGCCATCCATCGGCCCTCCCACCCATTCTTGCACCACCACGCCTGCGGAGAGGACGGGTGTAAACCATTTTTTTTTTCTTTTTTGTTGGATATTAGGTAATCGATCACTGATATATGATCTTTAAGCCCAAAAGCCCATTTTATTCTATCAAGAACTCAGTTATATCAATAGCATAGCTCGAACAAAGGTACTTGATTTATACTCACTTCCCCCCCCCCCCACCTTTAAACACACCTAAAGAACACTAACGCTGTCATATTCAAACCTAACAAACTAATCTTTATCCTATAAACCTAAACCTAACAAACTAATCGTTATCCTATAAACCTAAGCAGCCATTTGCCACACCGTACCAAGATACTTTTCCCTCTTGTTGCCTTCAAATGATTTTAAGCAAATCAGGATTGACCCTATAAACTGAAACTGTTAATGAAGGACATATCTAACTCCTGCAGGGTTGAAATGTCCACCTTAAGGTGGATATAATCGTCTGAGGAGAGTAAAAAAAAAAAATGTACGAAAGGGTTTAATTTGAATGCACTGGTTTGGCTGGACATCTACAAAGATAAGACTAAATTGGGCATGACTTGGAGACGTAATCTATGTAGCACGGCCCTTGATTATTCTCTACCATGTTACTTTTAGGAATATCGACATATTTTGCCTCAGTATCATACAGGAGGTTTATGGTATGGTGTGCAAAATAAATCGTCTCGGAAGAGGTGCTGTCTCCGAAGCTACAATTAGGACATTTGTACGAGTCCCATCGATACTTTTTTTTTTTTTACTTCATTATTCTTACTGTCAGACAATTCTCACCATAAGGTTGCCTTACTAGTACAGGGATTACTGGTTTGCATCTAAACTCCCAGTTCAAATAATCTCGCCTAAAATTAATAAAACGGCAAAAATAAAATGAACGTCAACGTATTAAAGGAGTTAACGAGCTATGACAACACAAGACTCCATTTTTCACCTCCGTTTCGAATATAGATATACTCAAATAATTTACCAATAAAGCAAAATTATAGCCCATCTTCGTCAGTTATTCTACCTTCCTTGCCAGTTTTATCTTTGAATATGACTCGTTAACTTTCTGTAGTCTTGCCAATTGTTTTGGTATTAAGAAATATGTGCACGAGAAAATCAAAGTGTAATATGCAACAGACATGGCTGCATAAGGAGTGGATGAAAGCCTACCAAGCCTACAGTAAGAGGTCGAAGATTTTACTAACAATATACCATATGATAAATGGCAGTGCGACAAGAATGTTACGCTTTGGTTCCTTTTACGGTAACTTGGCTCAGATTTTTGTACTGTTGCTGCATATTTCACTTAGCCCGGAGGCAGAATAAGACAATACTATGGCTATAAAACAATGCATCCTTTACATTCCACCTCATTATGACTATCACCATATTCTAGTGTTAATCTTTTGTTACAACTCGGTATTCAAGATGGAGAGATAGCAGTTTTAGGCCAAGTTAGAGTAAAAAGGGTAGAGCAGCGGGACCGTCAGTCTGTCGTCCAGAGCTCAAGATCAGTGGTGTGCGGACGCTTGACAACACAAAAAATATATTAATAAATGAAGGGTCGTATATAATGCACCTCTTCATAACTATTTAATTTGCATTATAAGCCTCATCTTGTATGTTTTTCATGACGCCTTAATATTAACAGTTTACATCAAAAACATACATGAGGATACCGAGATGTAAACTGCAAACAAAATCACTAATGAGGAGGTGTTCCCAAATTTCCAAAGCCACTCTGAATATGGCAGCAAGTCCTACAGTGCGCCGAAATGGTCCAGCTACAACCAGGAAATGTAAGACAAAATGTGAAGACAGTCTACTAACACTTTCCTGCAATGGATAGATCAAAAGTCACGATTTTCAGAGGTACAGCTTCCTGTACTACAGTCTTGAATTACACACTCATTATCAGCCTACATTTTCCATGTGTCAATACATTTGCTGCTCGAACAGATCTACATCGCTATAAGAACCAGACAGTGACTTCCAAACACAATGTACGCACACAGTATCTGGAATTACAAGTGTAGGTTTCGTTTTATGCTCATTTTAGATATCTGAACTATCAACCTACCTATAGCCAGACGCCATAATCCAGTACGGGTTGGCCGTTTGACTGTGTTTGTTGTTTTACGGGGAGGGGCACCAACCCTCCACCAACCCACTTGTTGACACGTTGGCCACACACATGGGATAGTTATATGGTTACCACCCAGCGTTCTAAACGGTTTCCTGGCTTACAAGAAACCATCAGGCTTGTCACTCAATGTAAAGCCACCTAAAAATGGAAGAAGAGTAATAAAAATTGAAAGATGGTAGAAACAGGAAGAGAAGAGGGTAGACACAAAAAAGGAATGAAAAGGTGAAGGAAGAAGTAGGCAGCCTACATCAAGTGAGTGGATGATGGTCGCCACCACCTACCACCAATATCTGAACTGCTAACATATCTAAAATATACTAAATGTTGAGTATGTTTTCCATAATAACTTTGCAATAGCTGAAACTGGTATTGCTGTTAGCATTTAATGCGATTTAACTTTCAACAATTCCATTCTATAGGTGAAAGCCCAAGATTCTCTCTCACTATTGAAATACTGTGTATTTGTCAATCCCTTATTATCCCATTTGAGTGGTGGTGGTGGAGGGGAGGGGGGGTTATGACTTGGCCACTTTACTCCAGAACAGTGAACTCGCCGAGATCGACCTATGACTATGGCAGCAATTTAGATAAATTATATAATAGTACCGAGTTACCGTTTGGTTTCGAACTGCTGTGCACGAAGTACAGCTGACTCCAACAGTTTTCCGACCACTTGGTCACCAAGTGATGATAATTATTTCAACTCTTTCCGACAGTTCTATCAAACAATCCCTGACTATCGTTTACTGATAAGGGGTTTCATTTATAAACGCACTTTTACATTAACTAAGCAAAAACTGAACGCAGAATAATAAAAAACTCGTCTTCAATTCACACACAGAAATATCCATTAAAACTCCCAGTGCAGTGTTCTCACCATGTGACAAAATATGGCGACTTTCTACATTAAACCATATGCCGAAGGTGTCCGAGTCTTTAATATTACATTGGACATTTTCTCCAATGTTAATTCAAAGTTGTGCAATGCCGCCCAGTACATACTGATTTTAAAAAATCGTCTGATTTACATAAATTGGTAGGCCTATAGACTCCCTAATAATAATTCTGGCGGCTTTCACTCCACCAAGTATATACAAACGATAGAGATTTGGCTAGGATGAAAATGCATCATGATCGCTGAACACTTGGGCCTGAGCTAAGGGAATAACTGAAGTTCATGGCCGTGAAAGAAAGTTCAATCTTTCCAACGGATTCAAGGCGATAAGGGTTCATCTTTCAACAGTAATGGCCTCTACTCATATCTGCTAATGCTAATTCCCCCTCCCCCCCAACACTTTCATCATCATTTCACATTTCACTCCCCCCCCCCTCTTGTGTGTGCTGTCATTTGACGGTATAAACGGCATGATTTTTCCTTAACATCATTTGCTCCCATCTCGCAACATTGATTTGAGGATAACAAAGTAACTTCACTTATTCACATGTACGGACAAGGGCCTCTGAATTTAAGAATGCTAACTAAAACTGTCGATTACCAACAACAAATTATACATCTACATCCACAGTAACTGGGGAAAATGACAACCGTTTTGTAGCTATTACCTTCATCTGATCTTTTGTATTGTATTTTTATGCTATACTGAAACTCACTACTGTCTCACCGACTCCTATAACTCAGCTATATAAAGTCGCCCAGTGGCTGGAAAAAATACTAGTTGTTCCGACCATATGAATATTAATGGTGGCGGCATTATCAATTTCTCTTACTCACTATCGATTTATCTATCATCCAATCCTCTATTGCCCCAACAGGAGCTCGCCGCTGTGCAATATACGTATAAATAATAACCCCAGCCACTTCTCGGATATATCCCTTCAGTGTCACATCTAGCTGGAGTGCCTTAACGTACTAAGACTACCGGACGTCCATATGGTTACATGGTTCCCCTAGCTGCTAATTACTAACTGGCTTGAAACTCAGTGTGCAGTAGTCGCCAGAAGATATCACAATTTCAGGTGAGTGAATGGTGGCCATCCCCAGATATTACAAAACAAATGACTCACTCAGCTAAGTAAAATCATCTGGCGTTTGTAAGAATAAAATACTAATGTTGTTTTCACCACAAGGGGGTTAAAGAAGAGATGATTTAGTAATATCTGCCGTGTACAATGCCACCCATACTGCTGCACATGCTGTTAAAAGTGCCATACCCGTCACCCCTTCAGAACGAGGACGTCATATTTTATATATATATATATATATATATATATATATATATATATATATATATATATATATATATATATATATATATATTATAATTTGATGTCTACATACGATTTCATTAGCTTGAGCTTTTTTTTTTTTTAACTGAATGGGTTTGATATAGCTTTCTTTACTCCTTCAGCACAAGAAATTGAACGAAGTCATTTGGAGACAACAAAAACACATTGATATAAGACGTCATCTTGGTGAAAGGTTAAGTAACAAACTATACTTGTTTTAAATTCATACAGAAATATAAGAGAGTGCATCAAAGAATTCAAGTGAGAAGAGCTTTGCCATACCCAGTACTCTACTACCCTTGCCAACCTTCAAGTATGCAGCATAAAAATCCACACTCGGAACTACTATTTCAGTACAATTTCAGAATACAATATTGCATTTCATCGATTGCTTTATTTTTCTTTTTACTGATTTCCAAGATGGTCTAACCGATAACTTGTCACGGAAGCCATCACAGTGTTCATAAGTCAACATAAGACATGTAACAATACTTCCTAATGTTACATCACCCGATTATGCAACAGACCAGATTCACTACATACTTCAAGATGTGTTTGTTGCGATACTGCCCACTCTACTGTTTTGGTTCAGGTAACGCATATGATGGGGAAGATATTACCAAATTGCGATGTATAAAAGTACAGTGTTCCAGTTCATAACACTGTCCTTTTAACTGAACTCTCTACAGTGCATCTACAATATGATCAAATATTAGTCAGTTCATATTATGTCTACCTAAGTTTGATTAGTTTACTATAATCTACGGTGTATATTTGATAAACCAGGAATAAACTATGAATTGGTAGGGTAGCCAGCTGGCTGCTTCGCTGATCTGGTGGGAAGCGGCAAAACCAAGCTGGGGGGCGTGAAGGAAGGAAGGTTAGGAGGAGAGGAGGGATTAGTACTGGGAATAAAATACTGCATTTCCGTTTGAATCGTATTTATGTCTACAAACTAGTACATTCTATAATAATTGAATATATGTTATATATGCAAAACACATAATGCTAGGTGCACATATTAAATAATAAATCAATAAATTAAACTTTTAAATTTCCTCTTTAAAAACTAAACCATTTTTGTCTTCCTATAAATCCAACAGAAACTGAAAAAGCTTCTATTGGCATAAATCAACATTTCACATGGAATGCTGAAAGCACTAAAGGTTCCGTGGGGAGATCTGTGAAAAAATAGGGCCGCCCTCTATCGAAATGTAAGACCAAGGCACTTGAAACACTGGACGTTTACCCAGGCGACCCTTCCGGTTAGTGCTGTTGACAACTGCTTTAAATTTTGTGTGGAAAGTTTGTGGCACCTCCACCCCAGAGGCACCAGCCATGTTGGGTCCAGGGCCTGTTGGCACCAGACGTGTTGTGTTGGCATGCCATGCTGGCAGTTACAGCGTTGTGTTGGGGTGCCAATGTTGGCACCAGCCATGTTCAGGTGTGACAGTGTTGCCACCATGCTGTATGTTACAGCGCAGGTGACAGCACTGATATTGGCCGGGTGTGTGGTGGCCAGGCTGGGCCAGACAGTGGCAGTGGTGGGGGGAGGGGCGGTGGCGGAGGGAGAGCACCGAGTGAAGGGGGTGGAGGTCCATAAACTTTATAAAGATAATTTTGCCTTCGGTTTGGTCTTGTGTTGCTGCTGTTGCAGTGTATCCCCACAGAACCAGTGCTTCATAAAACACCAGAAGGTTGTCTGTCCCTCTAACCCTGAGCCTGGGTTGGGGCCGGCTGTGTCAGGGCTGGAGCGTACAGACGCCTCGACATAGGTGTCGAGAGAATGGACATCAATAGCATCATCAACGGGTACAACAAGCCTGTAGTTGAACTGGGAGAGAACATGTAACATCAAATCAAACATGGAATAGCTCTGATTCAATAACTATGGAATACTTCAACCAGAGTCCGCTGAAGCCTGACTCCCTAACGCCTGCTGGCGTCGGCTGCGTCAAACGGACCTCATTACAAACTAGCTTCTGGAAGCAAACACTTAACTGTTCTTTTACACTCTAAGGTATGGACTAGACTGGAAAAAAACATTGGTTTGGTTGCTGCTAACCCGTACGCCGGTCAGCCGGGGTTAGTGAAATAATAAAGAGTTGCAGAAAATAAGAAAGAAACAGATATTTTAGAGTCCATGAAGAGAATATGGAATGCATATAATCACTTTTCAAAAACTTTTAAAAATTTGATTTTAAGAAAATATAGCATCAAAAAGACTAAAGGTCACAATCAATAGGGAAACAATCTCATACAAAAGCAATCACATCACTACCCATCTCTAAGGTGCCTAATTTGATGACGTTTCTGGTACGGGTGTGGGAGGCAGGGGGGGAGACCAGGCCCACCCCAGCCCTCACCCACACAGACTACATTATGGAATGTAATAAAAACGCCTAAATGGAAGTACCAGACGATTAACACGGTTGTACATTTAGCACCAAAGTTTTGGTTTGAAAAGCATTATTACCATGATGTCTTATGTACTGTCTATGGCATATATGGAATAGCATACAATAGCATATACAAAAACAAATCAGTGAAAGAATTTGACATGAGCATAATAGACTGCCAGAGACAATACACTGCCAACTAGCTCTGCATGTTCACACAACTGTACTGACAAAGAACACTGAACTGTACTGAAGGTGGTGTGAGCCCCTCCCTACACGAGGCAGCAGAAGGCGAGGGACCACATCACGCTGGCTACACCAACAAAAATCCACTTGTGACTTCTGCTAATACATATTTGTTTGTTTGACATGATTATAACTGTTCATGTGTCTTTTGGTTTTGTATAATTATAAACAACTTGCATGAGTGGAAAGCTTCGAGATAGACACAGCTTCTATCTACAAAGCCTCATAAAACGGAAATCCCAACACCATACTGGTTAGCAAATTTGTAAGTCGAGCAGAGTGCACTACTGAAGGAGAAAAGTTTGTCAGATCTGAGCAGTCTCGAGATCACTTTGATATTCATACTTTGGGTCTGGTTTCTCAACATAGGTAACTGATTATGCCTTGGTCTGCATCGTCACAGACCGGAGATTCATTCATGTGACTAGATCTCACATACGATGTCTTCTCGCAGTCAATCTTAGTTTACGACCACCACAAAGCAAGGCCACTTTGGTTTGTCTTATGCTCGCAGGTAACTCGCCTAACATAGGTGGTTGTGAGCAAGTGTCTGTGACTTGGGGTATTGCCTTCTTGTGGTGAGAGGAGGGGGGCGGGGGCACAGGCACACACTCTCGTCCTCTTGCATGTGGGCGAGGCGGCCCGCCCATCCGCCCACTGGGGGCCCCGGCCAGTGTGCATCCCGGGGCTGCACTATGGAGTGTATGGGCTTGACTGTGTGGTTGGCTATTATAACTTGGTAACTGGGAACCACCATCAACAACTATCCTACATGCATGACTTAGAACTAGGAGCCTTACTTGAGAATCAGTGCAAAAATCAAAATAAACAGTAAAAATAAAACTAGGACCTGGGTAGCTAGCATGTGACTAGGAGACTCCTGCATGCGACGTAGCGCATGACTTGAGAGGTGTGGTGCAGGTGGGTGGCGAGGGTGGGGTGTGGCCCAGCACCCTCACCAGAAGATCTGTGAGCCAGGCGAGGCCCCACCCTGGTAAAGGCGGGGCTGCGGCAGCATCGCCCGCTATCTCACATGGCCGCGAGTTCACAAGTCATCCTCTGGCTCGAGGAACCAAACAAACAAGGTGAACAAAAGTAAACTATATACAAATCGGGAACATTGGGCTGTCGGAAAGATCTCATCATTGTTACTGGAAGGCATGGAAAGGCACAAATGCTTTGTCTCATAGATATTCACAATAAATCAAGGCTACAACATTTGGACAAAATTTGAGACATGCACCTTCAATATTTGTATCATGATAATATTAAAAGAATGCCCATATAACAGTCCTCCATCTTAGCCTTCTCTGAACATGTCTTCCTCTAGTGTCCAGCCTGAGGCCGCTCACTCACTGGTATATACACAACTCTAGCTTCTAGGTTGCTGTGGGTGGTGTTGTTGTAGCTGAGGTCACAGCATTTGATGCTGCGTTTGAGGTTGCTGCGGATGAAGAGGCCACAGCTGTTGATGCTGCAGCTGAGGTACCTGCTGCTGAGGTTGCAACAGCTGTTGAGGCTGCAGGTGAGGTTGCCACAGCTGTAGAGGCTGCAACTGAGGTGGTTGCAGCAGAGGCTGCATCAGCTGTTGCTACTGCAGGTGAGGTGACGGGTGAGGTGGCTGCACGAGCAGCAGGTGGGAGTGGGGATGGCGGGGCCGCCGGGGCCGGGTGAGGGCCGGCCGGGGCGGATCCACACCGCTACTCAAGCTGCTCCAAGAAGGTCGGAGACTTGAAGTACTCAGGCACCTGCTCGTCCAGGCGAGCGATCACCTTGTAGATGGCCTTCTTCCACGACTGCTCCTGGTCCTTCTGCTCCTGAATGGCCTTGTAGAACTCCCGCAAAGTCTGCTCGACAACGTACCGGAAGTGCTCAGGGATCTGCTGGAAAAAGATAAAATTAATGTTGGTACTTACTTAAACCTTGGGGTTTTATAAAATATTAAGAAAGATTTTTATCATGAGTTCATAACCACATGTACCAGTATAGCATTCACCTTAATTAGCTCATTTTTCTCATCTTATTCTCTCAACACCAATCCGCTGTATCCACTGAACTTTACATTAGGAAATACAGGGGAAGGCACGACGCAAGCCTTTATTCCGATGACGTACCTTATCATTTTATAATTACTAGTTTTAAACCAATATATTCAACTTCGGGATTTTTCGAACTGAATGTGTTTGATACGGCCTTTATTAATGTCTTCATATAAGGGTGTTCCCCAGTGCTGAATAACGTCGTTAGTTGAACTAAATACAAAATACGTAATCGGCATGGAGTATCAATCCCTTCAAATCAGTGACGTGTTTTGTTTGTTATTACTGCTACTATCTGATGAAATAAATCTGTTAAGGAAAAGTTCTCTCATACTGAAGTACTGTAGTTCAGGAAGGCTGCATCTAATCCCTCCTCTTCGAAAAATTTACAAAATAAACCGTCTGAAGGTACTGTGAATATGATGAAAAAGACCGTTGTACAGGGTGTTAACAATGTGAATAAAATTAATATATACGGCATGGGGTTGAAGACGTTAAAAATGTGATTACTATTATATATATATATATATATATATATATATATATATATATATATAAATAAAATCAGACTGAAGTGGATCTGCGATGTAAAATTGTGAATGAAATGAAGGAACACATGATCTGGCAGAGGGCGTTGCCAAATCCGAGGCCACCCAAATAACAAACCTCAAGGTGGTTGTTGCGGTTGTAGTGGAGGTTGAGGGCACGGATGATCTCGGACTCCGAGTTCACCACAATCTCATCCGAGCTCTTGATGCCTTCGCTCAGGTGCTGCCGCGCGTACTTCTCCATCTGAATGTAGTAGAACTCTCTGCGGGCAAAAAAAAAAAAAAGGTCAGAATGTGGCTGCACAGGTATGGGAAGATGAAGTTTGTGAAGAGAAAGGATGGGAAGAAATGAGATGCGAAGGGAAGAGAAAGTAAAAATATGGTACAGCAAAGTTATAGTGAGATGAAGCAAGGTACAGTACGGTAAGGTAAGAAGAAAACGCAAGGTAAAGTAAGGTTAAGTCAAATACAGGAAGGTACGAAAAACAGTTAATTAAAGGTAAAGTAAAATAAAGCTAGCTACCACAGGAGAATATATCAACTATACATACACACAGGCGTAGACACAACAAATGATTAAGACATAATTCTTAAAATTGACGAAACATGACCGTCATGGCAATATATCCTATTATTTCGTCTTCCTTTTTTAAATAGTTTCCATCACCATCATACCTCTTTGCATTACCTATCCATCCCAGCAACTTATTTTTCTTGCTACCCTCCACCTCTTCTTTTTCTCCCATATTACTTCCCTTTCCCAACATTATTATCGCCATTTTCACTAACCCTGTTCTAGCTATTCGTCTTCCTCCTCTTAATATTTTCCTTCGTTAACTGTACCATCTTCATTATTATTTTCATTACCACTCTTTCCTAAATCATCTTTCTAACTTCCTCTTCTTCCTTCTCCTTCCTCCTCCTCCTCTTCACTTTTCCTTCTCCTCCCTCTCCCTCCTCCTCTTTTTCCTCCTCTTCCCCATAAGGAGGCCAACACCCGCTCTGACCCAGCTTAGAGCGATGCGGGACCCTTACCATGAATATTAATACTAAACAGCACAAACAGGTGACAAAAAAAGGGGAGAGAGAGAGAGAGAGAGAGAGAGAGAGAGAGAGAGAGAGAGAGAGAGAGAGAGAGGTCAATAATGGAGAAGAAACCTATAAATTCATAATACATTTTGATTACCAGTAAAACTTTTCCCTAAGGTGTGTGTGTGTGTGTGTGTGTGTGTGTGTGTGTGTGTGTGTGTGTGTGTGTGTTATCAAACGACTTTTTATCTGATTCAGAGCAGTTATCTTCGACGCCTCGTCCTTCTTTCCCCTCCGCTCACTCTCTTGCTGTCTCGGGTCATGAATGTGTGTGTGTGTGTGTGTGTGTGTGTGTGTGTGTGTGTGTGTGTGTGTGTGTGTGTGTGTGTGTGTGTGTGTGTGTGTGTGTGTGTGTGTGTGCGCGCGTGCGTGTGCGCGCGCGCGCGCATTGTCGGCACACCCACATCCCCTCTCTCTCTCTCCCTCTCCACTGATCATCACACAAACGTACTTACGAAAGAAAAACGATCAACCACCAAGGAAACGGCAGAGAAAATAAAGAAAGGGAAGGAAAGAGAGATGAGGGGGGAGGGAGCGTAGTTAAGGTGAACACAACTACAGATGAAAGATAGTCAGGTGTTCAGACAAGAGTTACACCTGCGATACCCCCCTCCCCCCAACTCACCCCTCCCACTCACACATATGTACGTATTGTCTGTAAGTTGAGGATGAGGTGGGTAGAGTAAAATAATATGTTATGGCATAGGAACCCCTCGGCTTTCATCCATTTTCCTTTCTATTACTCTCGTTTTCGTTTCCCGCTCCTCCGCCGCATTCCCCCCTCCCCCCTACTCAGTTCTACAATGCACTCATACGTTATAATTATCACTACCTTTTTTGTTCGCTAGTCTCAAAATGACATTCTTCTCCTCGACGTTTATCATTAGTAAAATAAGTGAAATACAGCTGAGGGGGGGGGGAAAGAGAGAGAGAGAGAGAGAGAGAGAGAGAGAGTGACTGGGAATGTGGAAAGATCAAAAACAGGAACGAAAGCAAAGGCAACAGGCAAGGCAAACGAAGATATCAAAAACAATACCCAGAAAAAGCTAATGAGAAAAAACAAGAGGAAAAACATGAAAAAAAACAGGAATACAAAGAAAAATACTGTAGAAAAACAACTGAATGAAAACAGAATCAATACGCGTAAAAAAAAAAAAAAAAAAAAAAAAAACATGGCAGGATTACTGGAAAATGGAATTGTACGTAAAGAAAAACAGAAGTACAAGAAAAATAAATACATACTATTAACCCCCAAAATAACCAGAGGGCAATGCAAATGGACGCTACCTGATTTTAAAAAAACAAACAATGTCCCACATCATACTCCATTCTCTCTCTCTCTCTCTCTCTCTCTCTCTCTCTCTCTCTCTCTCTCTCTCCGATAAAAAGTCAGCATATAAACACAAACACACAATGTCCCACTTCATACTCCTCAGCTCTCTCTCTCTCTCTCTCTCTCTCTCCGAAAAGACACATGCACATAAATACACTATGCTCCACTTCATACTGTATAATATACTCTCTCTCTCTCTCTCTCTCAGGACGCACCACGGAAGGGCATTTTACCACCATGGGCCTGACTCCTAATTCTCCTACGTGAGCGGCAGGGGCGACGGAGGATTTGAGACGGAGCTGGATGCTACGAAGATTAATATTATCGAGGAGGGACGTCAGGGAGGGCTTAATCGCGATCTGGGTTTGGGTGCGAAAGGATGGCAAGGCGGATGGGGAAACAGGGAGGGAGGGCACGAAAGGTGGATGGAAGTAGGAAGAGAAGACGGAAAGGAAGAAAGTGAGAAATGATGATGATTGGATGAATGACGGCTGGTACAGAGAGAGAGAGAGAGAGAGAGAGAGAGAGAGAGAGAGAGAGAGAGAGAGAGAGATTTGGCAAACACGAAAGCTTCCTCATGAAACCTCTCCACCCTTTGAACTTTCTACCCACTCTAAAAATAAATAAATACAAATAAGTAACAAAAGCCGGGTAAACACAAAGGTACAGGTAAGGATGGAGACATAAAAGCAGCGTAGGAAACAGGTCACCATATATGACGTGGAAGTTAGGAGATAAGAAACTTGCTAGGAGACAGCTAAATTTAAGTAGGAAACATTAAGGGTGACAAATAAGCTAAAAGACGGGTAATTTGGCAGGACGGCAGGAAACCAAGCTTGGAAACACGTAGCTTTGGAGAAAGATAATGAGACAGAAACTGGAGGTATGGGTTAATAAGGAAAGAAATAAGGGTGACAGGTAAATAAGCTAAGAAATAAGGGTGACAGGTAAATATGCTAAGACTGATAACTTGGCAAGGAGACAAGGCAGTAATCCTGGAAGCACATAGATTTGCAAGAAGAAAAGAAACTAGGAGACGGGAAAGTAGGTTAGGAAACAGGTGAGGGTGGTACGGTACACTAACGCATGTGTGCAATGACAATATTCAGGTTTTGAGAGCAATGGGGGGAGGTTGGGGGGAGGTAGGGGGAGAGAAAGAAGCTGGTGGGAAAGGGGGAGATAAGGAGTGAACTGTGTGTGTGTGTGTGTGTGTGTGTGTGTGTGTGTGTGTGTGTGTGTGTGTGTGTGTGTGTGTGTGTGTGTTTGAGCAGAAACAGGGATAAACAGGATCGAGGGGCGGGGAAAGGATGAATGCACAAAAAACGTATGTGATCTGAAAAATGATAGAGAGAGAGAGAGAGAGAGAGAAATATAAAAATCCAAATATAATAAGAAGTAAATAATAAACTGAAAGAAATCGTTTATCCCGGATGTTTATCATATGTAAGGACTCAAATCTTCACGCAATGCTCTTGTTAACACACACACAATGCTCTTGTTAACACACACACACACACACACACACACAATCACCTCCGTATTCTCTGGTTCAAAATCCCAGACGTAAGAATGGCGACTACTTATAAACTCCTTTCTTAAATTCTCCTTATCTCCTTTACTCATACCCTCTCTTTTCCTTATTCTCCTCCTGCATTTCCTTCGTCTCATTATTATTTTATTAGTATAGCTATCCTCCCTCCCTCCCCCACCCCTCTCTCTCTCTCTCTCTCTCTCTCTAAGGCAGGGAGTTAATAGCCAGAATTTACGTCCCTACGTTCGCCCTCTCCATTTGTCGACGAGGATGCCCGAGGAGGGGAAAACTGGGGTGATGGATGCGTAGGATGGTTAGTTACGCCGCAATCACCTGTTTTATACGCTAGGTCGCTTTTTTTAATGTGTGTGTGTGTGGGGGGGGTTTAATCACGATGATGTCACCTGTTTTATCATTATGGTCTTTCGTAGTCAGTCGAGAACATGAAGTGGAAAACGGAGAAATTAATGAAATGGAAAGAAAACAGAATTATGGGAAAATGAGAACAAATCACACAGCAGGAGACACAAGTATAATATATATATATATATATATATATATATATATATGGAAAGGAAAAGGAAAGAAAAAATGACGATATAAAAGTAAACGACAAAGTAGGGGAAATAAACGTAAAAGCAGGTCGGCGGGACAATAAAGGCAGGCAGGGGAGAGACGGAATACAAGAAGAGAAAGAAAATGAACAAGGATGCGAGAAGAGGCTGAAGGTACGGTACAAGGGGAAAAACAACAGCAATATTATGAAACAGAAATGCAGGCTTGAGAGAAGTTACTATAAAAACACGGAAAACTTCACCAAGGAACACGGTACTATGAGAAGAAAACAGGATAGCCTATGCAAAAGGGCAAATATAGATGAGAAAACAGAATGGGAACAGAGCGCCGTATAAAGAGAGGAACATGAAAAAGTATGTAAAAACTAGAATTTAAAAAAAAATGAATCTAACGAAACCCATAACTATAAAGGATGAAACTAATGAAGAGACTAACGAAAGAATAGTAAAACCAACAAATACTATAAAGCTAACGAAAAATTGATAAATTTAACGAATAGCAGATAAAATATGAGCTGTGGGTGATGTTAACGACGTAATTATGAACATACATGCAAAACTGTCAAAGCTATAAAAAATAAAAAAAAATGCAGGAAAACTAGAACGACACGGGCAAAACTAAAGGCAACATTTCAAAACTACCGAAAAAAAAAAAAAAACAATCGACAGAAGGAACAAAAACGAAAGGTAAAGAAAAAATTGAAAACATCTATAACCAACCATGAAAAAGGGCAAAACAACGGAAAATCTGGAACTAATGAAGACCTTTACGTAAGAACCGAGAGTGAAATTATGAAAACCGTGCACTGAGGAGGTGGCAAGAAGAGAACATGCTATAGAAGGGGGCGAAAATTAACGAAAAATTGCAAAAATAACGAAAAAGTGCAAAAATAACAAAAAATGAGGCAATGTAATGAGAAACAGAAAACAGCAATGAAGACGAGAAAAAAAAAAAAAGTGACAATCGAGGCGGGAGAAGGCGGAAGTGAGAGGAGGGGACGTTATCCTGCGAGCCTGTACACAAAAACGAGTCACCCAGCCCGCCATCTTGCTCCGGAGTCAAAACAACGCGTTAATTACACCAAACAAGAGAGCTCGTGGCCAGATAAGACCACGAAAGTTTCCTCCCTCCCTTTCCTCAACCCTCTGCCGAAAAAAAAAAAAAAAAAAAACTCCGTAAACGACTCCTGCGAGGGTAATTTGGCTGAGGATAAATCTAATGCCAGCTTGAATGTGAAATGCGGCCCAGTCAGCACTAATGAGGAGTAAGAAATCTCCCAGGGTCTGATAAGCCACCACTGCCTCAACATCATAACCCCCTCCACACCATCCCTTTCCTCCACTCTCCTCCCCTCCCTTTCCCTTCCGTGCCCCGCCTCCCTCTCCTCCCCTACCTTTCCTTCCTCCCCGTCTCCCCCACCTATCCTCCCAACATTTTCAACTCCTTCCTAGCCCCCCTCCCCCCTTCCTTCCTCCCCATCTCCTTCGCTCTCTCCCCTCCCTCACCCCCTCCATCTCTCGCCCTTTCCTTCTCCCCCCCTCCACTACTCTTACTAATGCAATGCTCGTCTTAATGATTGTTTATACCGGCTCTGTGGTTGGTAGCAGGAGGAAACTGGCGTGGAATGGGCCGGTATGATCTATGGAGGAGTGTGGCGTAATGTGGTGGGCTGGTATGCAGTGGTGGTGTGTCGTGTGTACATGGTGAGATGGTGTGGTGTGTACATGGTGAGATGGTGTGGTGTGACTGGTGAGCTGGTGTGGTTTATGTGGTGAGTTGGTGTTGTGCAGTATGAGTGGTGATGTAGTGTGGTATATAACGAATTTTGAGGTGGTGTGGCGCATCGTTCAGGGTGGTATGAAGAGATGAAATGTGGTGTGGGATGTGTTGTGGCGTATATCATCTCAGGTGTGGTGTAATGTGCAAGTTGTAGTGTAAACTGGGCTATCCTATGGTGTTATGGGGAGTTACCGTCTAAGGGTGTGAGCTAAGTTTTCTGATGTGGTGTAATGTGTTATGGCAATACCCTATCACCCTCTATGTGTAAAAAAAAAACAGATATCAAATATAACTACAAAAGAAATAACCATAAATCTCTCTCTCTCTCTCTCTCTCCCTCTCTCTCTCTCAGCCTGCGTACTAATCACCACAGGAGCTTGATGAGGCCTAGTCAAGAAAAATGTCTAGGAAATATGAAAAAAAAAAAAAAAAAAAAGGCATCCGATAAAAGTTTACCGTAGGGCTTGACAAACGGGGAAAGGAAAGGGTTGAGAGAGAAGAGGAGAGGCCGGAGGGGGGAAGGGGAAAGGGGGAAGGTGAGTTTTCTTCAAGCAGGATGCCCTACGTACGATAATTAGAAAGGAGAGAAAGGAGATGTTACGAAAAATAAAAAAGAGGAGGAAGCGGAGGAATGATGATGAAAAAGGAGCGAATAGGGAAGTAATTAAAAGGAAAAGTGTTGCTGACAACTTGATTTTATTTTTAAAAATCGAATCGAAAAGATGAAAGGAGGAAATTAGGCAAAACGAGAGAGAGAGAGAGAGAGAGAGAGAGAGTCAAGACTTGGATACCTACTTACCCAGTCTCCTACATCCCTACTTACATCCTTACCTACTAGCCTACCTAATAAGCATACGTGTCTTTCTACCAGTAATCCTTTCCGTGAACCTATCTACCTACCTACCAACCTATCCGTCAGTCTATCCTTCCCTTTCCTAACTCTTAACTTAACTTACCACCCCCCCTCTCTCTCACTAACCTCCCTACCTTTGCTTCGACATGCCTCCCACCCTTCCTCCCTACTTCTACCTCCAAGCTTCAAATGCATCCGCCTTACCTCCCCATCCCCTCCACAAAGTAAACCCCTTTTCATTAAATCATACCCTTACATAACACACCACCTTTCTCTGAATAAATTAGTCTCCCCAGAAAAGACCCTGTTTATTCCACATCTTGAAAAAAAGAAAAGAAAATGAACGTGGGAAGAATCGAGGCGGAAGAATGGATTAAAAACTGTCTTAAAATATATTCCCAGTTGGCAACCTAGTCGTTAAGGAGCTACTTGAGAGAGAGAGAGAGAGAGAGAGAGAGAGAGAGAGAATGGTTAGTGTGTGTGTGTGTGTGTGTGTGTGTGTGTGTGTGTGTGTGTGTGTGTGTGTGTGTGTGAGAGAGAGAGAGAGAGAGAGAGAGAAGGAAGACAGGGATAATGAGAACGAAGGAGAAGAAAGAAAAAGAGGGTGAAAACAAAGGGATCACGCGCTAATGAGGCCACGGTGCCATAAGGGGGGGTAAGAGAGAGAGAGAGAGAGAGAGAGAGAGAGAGAGAGAATGCGGAACGACAGCAAACATTATCAGAGTACTTCAAGTAACGAATAATTTACCTAAAATGTGAATAACACGAAATATCAGCATAATACAAATACACACACACACACACACACACACACACACACACACACACACACACACACACACACGCAAAGACATGAAAAATGAATAATATCAAGATCTCCGAAAAACCATAAAAATGAACGAATAAGAACTGACGTGCAGATGACAGGGAAAAATAAGACGAAAAAAAAAACACAGGAAAAAAAAAAAAGTAGAAACGAGTCAATGGCGTCTCTAATCCAAATATCGTTTAATTCCTGCTCTAAGAGGTGATAATTATGTCTCCTAATAAAATCGTCCCCAGAAAAAATAAATAAATAAATAAATAACCAGCATCGTGGTGAGCATGCTGAAGGAAGTTGTTTTTAATCGCTTATGTCAGAGGTTTTCCTTGAGCTGAATTAAATCGTCCAGAGGTAGCCAGGAAAAAAAAGACCGTATAGGAGTTAATCACATGGGCGAAAAATTACGTAACTCTTTAAATGAAGATAAACGGAACGACTGGGAAGAAAGGAACGTGGAAAATAAAAATGTCTGACTCAGATGCATAACCGTTACAGCTGACTAACTGACTAGGGAGGAGGGTGGGAGGTGAAATGAGGGAGGGGAGGGGAGAAGGGAGACCAAGGAGGGGGTAGTGTTGAGGGAGTGAGGGGGGGAGATGTGGAGGAAGAGAAAAGTAAGAGTAAGTAGAAGTGACGAAGGGGAGGAAGGCAGGTGAGAGGAGTCTGGGAAGCAAAGTGATGAGAAAGGGAGTAAGGGAGCGAGGGAGGTAAATGGAAAACGAGAAGAGGGAAGGGGAGCTGGAAAGACAATGAGAAGATGGAGAGAGTGAAAAGGGGAAGGAAGACAGGGGAAACAGAAAAGGATCAAGACGGAAAAGGGGGAAGAAAAAGTCGAATGGAATAGAGAATGGAGGTAAACTACAATAATGGTAAGATGGGAAGAGAAATAAAGGCGGAGAAGAAACAATAACAGAAAGGGGACTGGGAATGGGTGAGACTGAAAATGAAAAAAATAGAGGCAGGGCCGGATTAGAAAATGTGGAGGATGGAATGGGGGGGAAAGAAAAAATACAAAGAAAACGAAAGTAAAGAATGATAAAAACAGAAGAGGAGGAGCACATGGAGAGAGAGAGAGAGAGAGAGAGAGAGAGAGAGTAACGGAGGAGGAGTGAGAGAGAGATGGAGGGAGGAGAGGAGAGAGAGGGGAGAGGAGAAATCAATCCTGAGGAGCACAACTCTCCCCCCAGTCTTTTGTACACTCAACTTCCTCCAGGGTGAAGGAGAGGCTGCCTCAAGGGTCGGCCAAGACGCTCTCTCTCCCCCTCACCCCTCTCCCCCACTGCATTCACCCCCCCCTCACTCCTCCACTGCATTCACACCCCTTCCCCTCCTCCACTGCATACACACCCACTCCCCTCCCCTCTCCTCCTCCACTGCATACACTTCCCCTCCCCTCCCCTCTTCCACTGCATTCACCCCTCACCCCCTCGCTGCATTCTCCCTCCCTTCTTCACCCACTCGCTCTCCAACTCTCCCTCCCTCCTCCAATGCGCTCTCTCTCTCTCAACCCCTTCTTTCCCTCTCGCCACGCTTACGTATTTGGCCCTCCTCCCCTTCCCCTCCCACCCCGTCTTGCATTTCTAAGATGTTGCATTGTGAGAGTGTATGCGCTCGTGTGTGTGTGTGTGTGTGTGTGTGTGTGTGTGTGTGTGTGTGTGTGTGTGTGTGTGTGTGTGTGTGTGTGTGTGTGTGTGTGTGTGTGTGTGTGTGTGTGTGTGTGTGTGTGTGCGTGCGAGGTCCGGTTTCCTTACATGAATATCGTAATATACACTGTGTGCATAGTATATATATAGTTTGCGCGGATTTCTGTATACACTTGTTCTTGTGAGTAAGCGTGTATGTGCATCCGTGTATATACAAACGTATACATACTTATAAGTTAAGCATTTGTGTGTACAGGTATGTAGAAGCGTGTATACCAGTTGTGTAAGCATTTATATATGTGCGTGTGTACGTGTGCGTTCCCTGACAAGCATGTGACGTCACACCGGCAGCCTCGCCTACCCCTCTCATTTTTGTTCGTCCAATTCTTTTTCCCCCCTCCATCCTTCCCTCCCTCCCTACTTACATCTCTCCCTCCCCCCCTCCATCACTACCTCCCTCCTCCGTCCCTCCCTCACTATCTACCTCTCTCTCTCCTTCCCTCCATACCTACCTTTCCTCCCTCCCTCCTTCCCTACCCACCTCCCCTCCCTCTCTGCTCCCTAATCAAGCTCTCGCTGCATCCCTCCCTTGTAACCCTTCTACTCTCTCTCTCTCTCTCTCACACACACACACACACACACACACACACACACACACACACACACACACACACACACACACAAACATCCATTCCTCTTCAGTAGCTCTCACTCCTTTTCCTTCCTCCCTCACCCTTTCCTTTACTTCTTAATCTCTTCTTCCCTTCTTCCATCTCTCCCCTCCTCACTCTACTCTCTCTCTTCTTCCTCCTTGCAACTCTCCTTCCTTCGTCTCTTCCTGCCTCCCTACTCTTCCCTCCACGTTCTTTCCATTTCCCCCTTCCTTTCTTCTTCCTTCTCCCTTTTCTTCCTTCGCTCAATATATTCCACCCTCTAGCTCCTTCTCCCTCTTGTTTCATTTTAATTTCTCTTTCCCTAAACTTCATTCCTCTCCCCACTTCTCCCTGCCTCTCTCGCTACACATTCCACCCTTTAACTCCTCTCATCATGCCTCCTCTCCCTCTCGTCCCCCTTTTCTTCTTCTCGCCCTCTTTCTACTCCCCCTGTTCAGTCTCCTCTCCCATTCTCTCTACCACATTCAGCCATTTTTCCTCTCCCATTCCCTCCAATTTCCTGTCTACCTTCTTTACTTGCATGTACCCCATATCGCTCCTCCTCCCTCTGTCTCTCCAGCGTTTCCTTCTCCTCCCCGGTCTCCCCATTCTCTCCAGTTCTCCCTCCTATCCAACCTACTGTCTCCTTTCCCTCATCCTTAGTTCCCCCTTCTCTCCCTTCCTCTCTCCTGCTCCATTTTCTCCCCCTCTTCTCTCCCAGTCTTCCTCCTCTCTCTACTCCTTTCCATCTCTCCCTTTTGCCCTCCTCTGCTTTCTCCCTTCCTTCTCTCCATTCTCCCTTCCTTCTCTCCATTCTCCCCTCCTTCTCTCCCTCCCTCCACATTCCACCCTCTAGTGGACATCAAAGGGGGAACATAATAAGATAGAGTTGAACACCAAGCCATCGCAAGCAGTTAGGACACCGCCACCATCTCTCTCTCTCTCTCTCTCACACACACACACACACACACACACACAGCCTCCTCCAAGCAATCAATTCCCCTGCTTCTGCTTCTCCCCTGTGCTTTTTTGGATAATCGTGGGTGAAGTTTACGTAATTAGAGAGAGAGAGAGAGAGAGAGAGAGAGTGTGTGTGTGTGTGTGTGTGTGTGTGTGTGTGTGTGTGTGTGTGTGTGTGTGTGTGTGTGTTTCAGTGACTTACACAGATTAACAAGTCTGTATTACCCTGGGGCAAAACTCTTAATTAGGGAGACTCGGGATTAAGGAAGAGCTGAGTACGGGTCACTGCACCACTGATAAGAAGGTCCGGATAAATGAAGCTCCGGATAACTGAAGCTCCTGATAAATGAAAATCTTGATAACTATAGCTTCGGCCGATAACTGATTTCTGGATAACTGAAACCCCTGATAAATGAATCTCTGGGTAAATGAAAGTTCGGATAAATGAAGTCACAGATTACGAAAAATTCAGATAAATGAAGTTCCGGATCACTGAAGCTCGGTAAATGATGTACGGCATGGGTCCCAAGAGTAATGCGACAATGCTCTCTAAGGTGAATATACAGCAGCTGCGGATAACTGAAGGTCCGTATAAATGAAGCTGCAAGTAAGGGAAACTCTGAATAATTAAAGACCTGGAGACATGAAAATCTGGGTAATGAGATGTAGGTATGGATAAAGAAAATTGCGTGAGTGAAAATCTGGATAACTAAAGGTGAGAACAAGTGACAGAAAATAAATATCAAAATGGAAAGCTATCAGCATGTGTAAATAGACAGAATGTAGGGAATGATGGATATATAACAGGTATTCAAAACTGACAGAGAGCAGAGATATACGGAAAGAATGCACGGAGTTACCGACAGCAAACAAGAATAGAAATGGACAGGTAGCACGACCAAATGGAAAAAGTAGGGACTAATTGCCAACAAACATGGAAAAAAAATGGACAGAAATCACTGAATGCATGGCCAACTGGACAGGAACAACGTAAGGAATGAAAGACAAAAATAAAAGGAGAAAAAATGGCCAGAATGCACGGCCAAATGAAGAGAACGGAACCATCGACATCAGGGTTCGGATTAGGAAGACTAAAGACCTCAAAAATTTCCTTATTGATTTTCTTCGCTAGGCTGGGTTCTTCCCTCCCTCCTCCCTTCCTTCTAATTTTCCTCCCACTCTCCTTTCTCTTCCTTCTGTTTTTCCCTCCTACTTTCTTCCTCCTTATTTCCTTTCTTTATTCCCCCCTTAATCTTTGACTAAATCTCTCCTCTCTCCTACCTCCTCCTCCCTCTCTCTCAATATTTTCACTCTTTGAGTGCTCATCCCTCGTATTTCCTCCCTCATTCCCTTTCCCGCCTTTCACCTCTTTCCTCAATTCTTGTTCCTCACCTCTCTCCACCCATCCGTCTTTTCTCCACCTAATTTTCTCATTCTTTCCCTCCTCTAACCATCTCTTCATCTCTTTTCCTCTCTCCTCCATGCTTCTCACTCCGTCTCACTCTCCATCTCTTCTTCATCCATCACCATCCTGCCACCTTTCCTCCATCCTTTCTCCCTCTCCATCTTTCCTCCATACTTTCTCCCTCTCCATCTTTCCTCCATCTCTCTATCTTTGTCTCCGCGTCGGGCCTTCTCCCCCTACATGCAGATGCGATTAGACAGTAATTAGCGGAGATTGAGACGCACAGCAAGCGGCCCTGTGCAAAGGATCGGGGGTGGGATTAGGAGGGGGAGGAATGGGTGGAGGGGGATGAGCGGGGGAAAACGGGAGGAGAATAAGAGGCAGGCTTGTATGGGGGGCTGGGGAGAAGAAAGGACAGGTTTTAGAGGGAAGAAATGTGAGAATGGATATGGGGAGGGGGATGAGTGGCAAACAGAGAAGAGGGATGAGAAGGGGTGGGTTTAGGACGGGGACTTTGAAGGAAAAGTGGAGAGGCTTTAGAAGGAGGCGGCGGGAACAGTACTGGGAGCGAGAGAAGAAATGATGGATAAGGGGGATAGACAAGGATGGGGGAAGGTAAATAAGGGGGGGAAGTGAGAAGGGTTGAAACGAGAGAGTTAAGGAGGAACACTACAAAAAGGTGGGTGAAGGGAAATAGCAAAACAAAAGGAAGATGGGCGACTGGGTGAGGGAGCGTACAGAAAAAAGGCGGAGGGGAGGAGAGATGGAGAAAGATGATGAGATACGAAGGTAGGGGAAATTGCGAGTGGGCAGGGAAGGAATACGGAGGAGGTGGGCCGCATGTAGGAGAAGGGAGAGGTGAAAGCTTATGGGAAGGGAGGGGAAAAACACTGGGGAAAATGAGAGGATATAGGGAGGGGAAATGGGGAAAGGGTGATGAAACGGGAACGGAATCCTAGAATGGGGAGTTGGGGAGGAAGAACTGGAGTGAGGGAGAAACTGGGAAGAGAAGAAAGACTCACTTATCATTCTCTCTTTTTTTTGTGTGTGTGTCATTATCTGCACTTCCTCCTCTTCTTTACTTCATTTATCTGTCCATCACCTTACCGTCATTTTTTCTTGCTCCTTCTTTTATCATCGTCTTTCTCCCCTTCCACGTTTTTACATAATTTATTCGTCCATCACCCTTCCTCACCAGTTATTTTCTCTTGTTTTTCTACGCAATCATTGTACTCTTATATTCCATCCAGGTATCTCATTTATTTCCTTATTGTCATTTCTCTTTCTTTCCTAACTCACCCAACTATCCATCACCATATGTTTCTATTTTTTATTACTCTTTTCTTCCTCTTTCCTTCATATTTCATCCACTTTGTCATCTTTCCTCTCCCAGTATCCTCCTAATCCGTCAAAATTCTCCCTCTATTGCACTTTATCTAGTAGTCATCGCTCTCATTTTTCACTCCACTCTTCCTTTTATATCTTCAGTGGGAATGTGAGCAAGGTTGATGATGATGACGAAGACGACGACGACAACGTAGATCATGATGGAAAGAATTCCTAACTGTTCAACTCATTCTCCTTCTTTCCTATTCATTAATTTACTCATACACTCACTCTTATCCCTCACGAGGCCCACAAAAAATTATGACCCGCGAAAAACCTAGCCACTATCTTCGTCCTCTTATCACACCTCTCGCTCTTATCTCACATGCCCCACCACTCTGCCCAACCTCCAGGAACGTCGACGCTCCCATAAGACTCTGAGGGGAATATGATCCTTCTGTGCAGCGTTTAAATACCGGGCGACTGCAGACCTCCAGGTGCTAAAGGCAAATATAAACAAAAGTGGGCGTTTTCCTGCCTTAATCACACGCGATACGGATAAGGAGAGGAGATAAGAGGTACAGAGTGAGTGGGAGAGGGAGGGAAGGAGGGACAGGACCTAAAGGGGCATAGAACAGACTTGAGGGAATGGGGAGGTGAGGGAAAAAAAAAAAGACCAAGAAAAGGGGAAGAGAGATGAAAATGACGAGAATGGGTTAATAAAACAAAGGGAAATAATATCACGGGGAAAAAGGAGAAGGTCGGAAGAAAGGAGGGAAAGACTGAGGAGAAAAGGATGGAATGACGAAATGAAGATGAAGATACGAAAAGGTAAAGGGGAACGTTATCAGAGGAGAAAGGGAACGACGCCGTAGGACGGAAGAAGGTTGGAAAGGTGGAGAGATGGTGGAAGAACTGAGGAAAGAAGGGAGTAGAATGGGAGGGGGACGAGATAATGGAAATGCAAGGGAAGAAAAGCAGTGGTACAGGAAATCAGAGAAAATAATAAGAGACAAAGTTCGAGAAAGACAAAGCTAAAATAGAAAAAGGAATGAGGTGGAGAAAAAATACGTAATGGAGAAACAACGGAAACAGAATAAATGGCTGCAGTAAAGGAAGCGACAGAGAACAAGATACATAAATTACAAGGATTAGAAAGCAGATGTTTAAAGGAAAAATGGGTAGAGGGAAGGGTAGATTTGATTTAGCTACGACTAAGAGGTGTGTGTGTGTGTGTGTGTGTGTGTGTGTGTGTGTGTGTGTGTGTGTGTGAGAGAGAGAGAGAGAGAGAGAGAGAGAGAGAGAGAGAGAGAGAGAGAGATTGAAGGACCTGATAGTGAGAAGGCGCTATTAAGTGGCAAGTGGAAGTGGGGAGATTAAGAAGACAGATAAAAGGGGAAGAGGTGGGGAGATAACAGTGAGGCGGGAGGGGGAGGAGGGGGCACTGTGAAGGAAGGAGGTTAGAAGAATGGAGAGACTAAATGGAAGGAGGGGAAAGAGAGCGGGGTCAGACAGCGAAGGAGAGGGAGGTGGGAGCTGCGGGGAGATAGGAATGAAGAGAAGGGCGATGATGGGGAGAGTGGGGAGACACAAATGGGGAGAAGGGGAAAGTAAAGAGACAGAAGTGAGAAAGAGAGGGATGTCGGAAGGGAGGGGAGGATGGGAAGTGTGAGTTGGGGAGGAGGGGGGAGATAAGAGGGATAGGGGGAGCAGATAAGGAGGCCACTTGACATGTCTTCCACCATCCCAGATTATGTTTACTCCCCTTCCCACACTTATCACCCCACCCTTCTTAATTAAAGGCGAGAGGGGCAGGGGTGGAGATGGGGAGACAGGGAGAGGGAAGGAAAAGAGAGAAGATGGAAAGAGGAGAAAAGGAAAAAAGAGGAGAAAAGGAAAAAAGAGGGGAGAATAAAAAGCTGGAGAGAGAGAGAAAGAGAGAGAGAGAATGGTGATGTAGTCTCTCATCACATCCCAATATCAGTCCATGTAAAACTCCCTTGCATTCTTATCCTTCCTTCTGTCTCCCTGCTACGTTTCTATCTCCCTCCTTCCTTCTTTCTTTCTTCCCTACTCCGTTTTTATCCTTCCTTTCTTATTTCCATCCATTTTCCCTTAACTTCTTACTTTCCTTCCTTCTTTCCATTTCCCTCTACATTCTTATTCCCTTCTTTCCATCTCCCCTCTCACGTTTTTATCTCCTACTGTACAGCTTTTATCATGCTCGTTGTGTTCTTCCCTTGTTTCGTCCTGACCTCATTCCCTTAGACAATGGTTTGCTAAATGGCCCTTCCTTCCACGCTGTCTTCCTCTTCATCTTCCTCCTCCTCTTCCTCTTCTTCCTCTGTCATCATCAGTCATCATTTATCAAGTTTTCCTCTCATCTCCTTCGTGCCTGCTTCCTGTTTTACCTTCCTCTATATTCTGTTTTTCACTCATTCACTCAATTTCTTTCTTTACTCGAATCCTTTACTTCTTCCACTCTTCGCTCACTAATTTACTCTCTCTTTCTTCAATTTTTCATTTACTTTACCGTTATTCATTTACTCGCTTATTTTCTGTTCCGCCTATTCCACCTTATCACCTCTTTTACGTCACCTATCCTCCCCTCCCCTCTTCTCGCCTCGCAAAACAATCCGAGACATGCAACAGACCAGAAAAAAAAAAACAATGAACAACCAGAAAAAAAAAAACAATGAACACCACAAGGAGACAGAAAGACAGACAGAGATGTAGATACAAGAGGCTTACAGACTGAAAGACAGAAACAGACAGCAACAATATGAAGAATAGAGACTGACAAAAAAAAAAAAAGATAGCAGAGAGAAAAAAAAACTGCAGGATACATAAAACAGATAGGAGATAGCCACAGACAAAAAGGTTGGAGCAACGACATAAACAGTGGATGGTATAAGCAGCAAAAGACGCCCACAAATGATCTTAATTATGAGCTTCAGGTGTGGCAGTGCAAAGGGTGAGAGAAGGGAGGAGGGGAAGGGGGGAAGAGAGGAGTGGAGGGGAGAGGGGAGAGGGAGAAGAGCCTGAGAGGGGGTGGGACAGTGTGTAGGTGTGAGAGTATTGTGTGTAGGGGTGGGAAGGAGGAAGGGGGGTGGTGAGATAGGGAGGGGAAATGAGTGGGCGTGGGTAAAGGTGGGAGTATAGTGAGTATTGAAGGGAAAGGGAGGGGAAGGAGAGAGGCGAGGAGGGTGACAATCATTTAATAAATGATTAGCAAGAGGAGGAAGAAAAAGACAGACAAGGAAGAGGACAAGGACCAGGGAAGAACTATAAACAAGAAGAAAGAAAGACAGAAGGCAGGGCAAAATGAGAGAAGTGTAAGACAATGTGAAAGTAAGAAACCAGAAGGCAGGGAAGGCAGAAGAAACGAGGAAGACAAGAGTGTTAGAGAGAGAGAGAGAGAGAGAGAGAGAAGGAAGAATAAGAAGGAAGGAAAGAGGGGAAGTGGACGAGGGGAGAGCTGTGAAGACGAAAAGCTTTAATGATGGGAAATGAGGGGTATAATTACGGCGGTAGAGGGAAGGGAAGGGAAGGAAGGGGAAGGGAAGACAGAGAGGGTGGCCGAGGAGAAAGGGCTCAAGCGATTAACAACAAGAGGTGGAATCTGGAAAGCGCGGAGGAGGAGGAGGAATGAAGATTATATAAGAAAATGCAGTCTTGGTATGGAGAGAGAGAGAGAGAGAGAGAGAGAGAGAGAGAGAGAGAATGTGTGTGTGTGTGTGTGTGTGTGTGTGTGTGTGTGTGTGTGTGTGTGTGTGTGTGTGTGTGTGTGTGTGTGTGTGTGTGTGTGTGTGTGTGTGTGTGTGTGTGTGTGTGTGTGTGTGTGTGTGTGTGTGTGTGTGTGTGTGTGCCAAACACGTTACCAACACCCTCACGCCCCACACACCCACCTCGATCACTAAGATTATGTTCGGCCGCAGAAACAAACACCAGATACCTTCACCGCAAGCCACATTAACACTACTCAGCAGGCGTACACACACACACACACACACACACACACACACACACACACACACACGTTTTTCTGTTCTCGGTGTTTTTTTATCAATCAATCACTTATTTTTGATCTTCCACTTATTTCCAGAGAGAGAGAGAGAGAGAGAGAGAGAGAGAGAGATAGACAGACAGACAGACAGACAGACAGACAGTTAAGAATGGAACACGACTTTGGCTTATGCTTCCCGTCCTCATAATATTAATTGCCCTACCTTGTCCTCTTCCATTCCACACTGACACCGGGAAGGAAGGAAGGAAGGATGGATAGATGGATGGATGGATGGATGAATGGAAGGAAGGAAGGAAATGAGATTCGAAGCAAAACAATAGGCATGGCTGTGGTAAAGGAATATGGAAAAAAAAATGAAAACAGAGGAAGGAAGGAAGAAGAGAACAAACATGGGAAAAGCAAGGAGTCATTACGAAATTACGAACAAGAAACATTAAAAAGGATGTTAGTCAAAAGGAAAAATGGTGGGACAAGGAAGGCAGGAAGGGTACTGAACAGGAAAAAAAAAAAAAAAAACACGATGGAATTGGCAAGAAACTAGAAGAATTATGAATTAGTGAAAAAATAAAATGATAGGGCACAAGAAGGGCATAAAGAAAACGGGAGGTGAGGTGGCCTGAGGGAGGGGAGACTGGCCTATACGGAAAAGCGAGGCGGGAGGGAGTTTTTCCACACTTCTCTCATTCCTCTCCTCCTTCTCTATCTCCTCCCCCTGCCTCTGGCCCACCTGGAGAGTCAATATTGGTTCTCTCCACCCCTCCCGTCCCACACACTCTCTCCCCCTCTTTCTCTTCACTTCTCTCTCTCTCTCTCTCTTCTCTAATTTCCTCTTCCTTCTCCATTTAATTTTTTCTTTGTTCTTTATCCTACTCTCTCTCTCTCTCTCTCTCTCCTTCTACAGAATCACCTTAAACGACGATAACGAGAAAATAACAAAATTTGTAAGAAAATATGAAAGAAAGGAAGGAAAGACGGATGGAGAGAGAGAGAGAGAGAGAGAGAGAGAGAGAGAGAGAGAGAGAGAGAAATTTTTAAACAGAATGAAGGCAATGAGTAGGGGAAGGAATAGTGGAAGACATGAAGACGGAATAAGGGATGAGAGACATAGGAAGACGGCGAGAGGAGTAAGGCTGAAAAGATAATGCAAAGACTTGAAACGCGGAGGGTGAGAGGGGAGAAGGAGAACGGAAGGAAGAGTGGAGAAAACGGAGAAAAGAAGCGGCAAGGTGAGAGAGAGAGAGAGAGAGAGAGAGAGAGAGAGAGAGAGAATGATTCCAAGACCAAGGATACAAAATTTTTTTTTTCTACCAACAAAGGACTTTATTTACCAAAGGAAAGGTCTCGTTCTCTAGAAAGTCTCCATTAACCGTTTCTATTCAATGACGTTTAATAAATCGAAGGAAGAAATGGGAGAAGAAACTTAGCAACAGGTTAGAAACTTAGAAGGGAAAATAAAAGAGGGAAAAGAAAAAAAATACCGAGCCAAAAGGAGCCAAGAGGACGTGTGGGGATCATCTACCAACCTACGTAACTTCCTCTCCACCGCAGGTCCCATTTTTCCTACCTAACTAGCTTCTTTCCTTCCTACCTACGAACCTACCTGCTGGCATTTACCTTCCTACTGCACTTACCTACCCATATCCCCGTTACCAGAATACCATCCAACATACCTCCCTACCTACTTACCTTCCTTCCCCACCAACCCATCTAGCTTCCTTCGTTCCTTCCTTCCCCCTTCTTCTTAATTCAACATTCATGGCCCGCCTCCCTGCATTAATCACTCGACGTCACCCTCGTTCTTCCTCTCCTCGTTCTCCTTCATTATCCACTTTTTTTTTTTTTTTCTGTTCCTCCTCCTTTATTTTTTTGGACGGTGTTGTGCTTCCTTGATTGTTGTTTTTGTGTACATCGTCTACTGTTTTCTTCTTTCCTATTTTTTTTTTCACCTTTCGTGTACCATTTTCTTCTTAGTTCTTTTTCTTCATCTCTTTCTTCTTCGCATTTCCTTGCATTTTTTCAATTTCTTATACTTCTTCATCTCATTGTACGTACGCTACATACGTCCTCATTTTCATCCACCTCCTCCATTCTCTTCCACGCGTTCACAGTTTCCCTCTCCTCACCTCCTCTCCCTCTCTATCTATCTATCTATCTATTGCCAGACGCCTCAATCCCCCCCATCTCCCTCACGTCCTCATTTTCCCCTTCCTCTTCCTTTCATACGTCCTCTTTTTCCTTCTCCCTCCAACCCTCTTTTCCTCTTACATTTCCTCATTTTTTTTCATTCTCTCGCTGCTCCACTTTTCCCTCTCGTCCTGCCATCTTTTCCTCCCCCAGGCGAAGCACGGCGCACTAACCACCCCCGTATGTTTGAACGACCTAGTTACGGCCCTACACTCTTCTCCCCCCTCCCCAATCACCCCCTCGTATCTTCCCTCCCTATCCCGTCCCCTCCCTCATCCCCCTCTCCTCCCAGACTACTACAAAATGACGCCAATACTCTCTTCCCCCTTTCCTCCTCTCCCCCTCATTCACCCCTACAGCTCTCAACACCCCATTCTCATTCCCAACTCTTCCACACCTTTGCTTCTACTCTACTGGTCTTTTCCCCTCTTACTCCTCTCCCTCTCTCATATTCTCCATTTCCCCTCTCCTCCCCGACTGCTTCCATACACTTTTCTCTACCCTATCACTCCCTCTTCTCCCCTGACACCCCATCCTTCCACCTAGCTCTACCCCTTTACTTCCTCTCCCCATACTCTCTTCCTCACTTCTTTCACTCTATAAATATCACTAAGCCTCAGCCACGTTTCCATAACACGTTTAGTTTATCATACATCTTGGGGAAAAAGAAATCGGTGTAGTTTTCCTGAAATCGCAGTGACCCTTTTCATTACTATAATACTATCAGTATCATTTATCGTCATCGTCATCATTTTAAGTCTCTCTCTCTCTTTCTCTCTCTCTCTCTCTCTCTCTCTCTCTCACACACACACACACACACACACACACACACACACACACACACACACACACACACACTTATCTAACACGTGCTCCAACCTGAGACCATGACAAACCAAACATTACATCGTATCTTGACCCAACCAATCCCCGTGAGAGAGAGAGAGAGAGAGAGAGAGAGAGAGAGAGAGAGAGAGAGAGAGAGAGAGAGAGAGACTCATCACTCACTATGACTGTCCAAAAGTACCTATCATCCTCCCTATCACACGGTTTAGGGAAATTATCAAGTCTTCCCTATCATCGCCTACGTAAATTATCTCCCTCCCTTACCCCTGGAGATAAGCATAACTCCGCTTATCGGGTCGGTATCAAGAATTATCACGAGGTTGGGGGGCACCTCCATTATTCTCGAAGGACAATTGAGACGTCAGGTGAGTCAGGTGATTTGGTTACGCCCCTACCTGACCTCACCTGTTGCCGCAATCTAGGTAGCGTGGAAAGTTTCGTAACGCCCCTTCCTTGGCGATTTATTTTTTACACTATAATTCTCGTGTATGTATGTTATTATTTATCGTTTTAATATTGATATACGTGGCATCGATTTCATATAAAGTAGGATGTTGTGAAGTAATGTGCAGAATAAATAAATAAGGAAAGGGTGTTACGGAATCTCTCAGTCACTATACAACCCCTAACCCTAAATTATACTAGAGGGGATACTGTACAATCTTATATTACCCACCTCCCCTCACACCATCTGCTTATAGAGTCATTCCCCTCTGATCACGTGGAAAAAATATGCCGCTTCCCCTCGTCTGGCCCAGCTACTCTCTCTCTCTCTCTCTCTCTCTCTCTCTTTCTCTCTCTCTCCCTCCCCAATCAAACAATATTAGTCAAAACAAAAGTCTTCTCAGGTGAAACTGGGCAATTAATGTGCAGCGAGGTCCTTTGTATATGGGAGAGGCTGAGGAGGAGGGGAGGAGAGAAAGGGTAATAGGGAAAAGAGAGAGAGAGAGAGAGAGAGAGAGAGAGAGAGAGAGAGAGAGAGAGAGGTGAAGAAAATTGAGGAGGCACAAGTAAGAAAAGCAGGGAGGAAGAAAGTAGTAATGAGAGAGAGAGGGAGTGATAGGACAGAGAAAAAGAGGGGGAGAGAGGAATATAGGAAAGAAAAGAAATGGGGGGGAAGACGAAAGAAAGGAACGGACGAATATCTGAGGAAGAAGGGATGATGTAACACAAAAAGGAAGAGAAAACGAATAAGGAAGAAGTCAATAAGAAAGAAGAAACGGAAGGTAATATGAAGAAGGGAGCAGGGATAATGGATGAAAGGATGTAACGCGGACTGAAAGAAAAAAGAAAATGTAAAATGGAGAAAAACGGAGGGAAGAAAAGTTGAAGGGAAATGCGGATGATAATTCTAAAATGGAAAGAAGGAAACCGTAAACAAAGGAAAAACGTAAAAAAGAAAATGAAGTATATAACAGTAAAATCACTACTGGGATTAAGAAGGAACACAGAAAATGGAAGACAAGCGAAAAGATACGAAGAAAAGAAAAAAAGAAAAAGAAGAGGCGAAAAATGAACAAAAATAAGAAAATGAAAACAGAAATGTAAGGAAGAACAGATAATAGACAAATTCATACAATCCGTCACACTAAACACGGATGAAGGGAGAAGAAAAATTAGGTGACAAGACTGATAAAGAAATGCAGAAATAAAATAGATGATAAAGATAAATAACGCAACATTCCTTCAGTAAAACCTCTCTCTCTCTAAACCTCTCTCTCTCTCTCTCTCTCTTCGTCTCCTTCCTTCCCTTCCTCCGTCTCCCCTCATTTCCCCTCTCCTGCTTTCTCTCTTTCACACCTAATTCATATCTCCGTCCTCTCCCTCCCCTCTCACTCGCACATCATTATTCTCCCCTGCTTCTCACACCAATCACCCTCTCTCTCTCTCTCTCTCTCTCATAGTCTTCCTCCTCCCTCTAGCTACAGTATTTTCTTAGCCACATCTTTTCCTGTTATCTTTTCCTCCATTCCCTCAACTCTCTCTCTCTCTCTCTCTCTTTCCGGCTCCCCTCACCGTACATAATTGCCAGGTCAAGACAAATCCCTCCACACGCAGATTGATTAAAAAGAAGAGAAAAGTAAGAATGTGAATTATCTTCGACACCTCGTCCTTCTTCCCCCTTCGCTCTCTCTCTCTCTCTCTTGCTGTCTCGGGTCATGAATGTGTGTGTGTGTGTGTGTGTGTGTGTGTGTGTGTGTGTGTGTGTGTGTGTGTGTGTGTGTGTGTGTGTGTGTGTGTGTGTGTGTGTGTGTGTGTGTGTGTGTGTGTGTGTGTGTGTGTGTGTGTGTGTGTGTGTGTGTGTCATTATATCAAGATCTAATAGTAGGACGAAATTCAAGAGAACTAGCACTGCAAAAGAAATCTGCACCCATTTCCTTCCTAAATAATGAAAAGCAGACAAATTCCTCCCTCAAACACTAAAAAATTATCACTGACAATAATAATAATAATAATAATAACTGACAACTCTTTCACAACTTACGTACTAATTAAGTCAGGTAGAACTAATTACCCCTTCAAATGCTTACGACTAACAATAACCTAACTGATTTGAAAGGGAAAACTCCACTGAAGAATAAAATACAACTCACAACAAAGTGCAACTAAACGATAAACACACCCACTCAAACTCCCAATCCCCTTCTCTCACACTCCTCACTCTCTCCTTCCCTCTGAACTCCCCGCCTTTCCCCTCGTCTCACCCTTCCCATCCCTTCTTCCCCTCCTCTCCCATTCTTCCCTGTCTCGCTCCCTTAACTCCCTCCAGACTCACCTGAAGTTGGAGAACCACTTGACGAGCTGGGCGGTGTTGTTCTTGTTAAACTTGATGTCCGGGAAGTACGTCTTGAGCACCGAGGACGACGGGTACCGCACGTAGAAGAACATCAACTTGGCCTTGCGCAGGTGCATCGGCGTCAACGTGCTGGAGTGCGCTGGAGTTAAGGAAGAAACAGAGAAAAAGGGCGATAAAGTGGCGTAGTTCCGGGGCGGTTATAATATGCATAGGTTAAAATGAAAATGAGAGAAGAAAACGGAAGGGGAGAGTGTGAAAGAAGGAATATGAGGTTATGGAAGAAAGGAGAGAAAATGGATGAAGTTCCCAGAATTTGATAGAAAATTCAGTCAAGCTGGGGGCTCCCATTTCTGAGGTCAAAATATGGGCAAATATTAAAACAAGATTTGCAAGAAAACACAAGGGGGGAGAGTGAAAAACAGAAAACAGGAGGCGAGTGCATTATGATTTTGGCCACTCCTTGCACCAGAGAAAAAGAGAATTGGTTGAAATAAATCAAACAAACATGGTAGGGTCAAAGACAGAGAAAAATAGACAGTGTACGGGTCCCGCAAGACTCCGCCACTCGAAGAAACAGAAGAGGCAGAGAGAAAATTCAAGAACCTGAGCGCGACCCATACATAGAAAATGGTAAATCGGCATCCCCTGAGTGCTAGCGGAACGGGAGAGTTAAATAATCCTCAGGCGACGGTACAGAGACGCCTAACACGAATTACAAACTCCATAGAAGCCTCATGATGCATTTATTATTATTCTCGACGCCCCATTATGAGCATAGGGGTACAGGGACAGGCAACGTCGCCCGGGCATTTCATACACTATAAGGAGAATACTCGTGTTATTCGCCATGTTGAGGGAATACACCGCCAAGATTATCCAAGTCAGTCCGCTCGCACTAGCCACGGGGATGCTGGTCTATTCAATGTGTATGCTTCGCAGTAGTACAAACAAAGGATACAGAAACAGCAACAGGAGGGGGGAGGGGGAGGGGGGAAATCAGCTTAGCATTAAAAAAATACAGCTTGATCCCGTCAACCCGAGAACGTCGTATCTGTAGGCTGAACAAACCGCCTGAGGTCAGCAAGAATAATATAAGACATCATGGTACTGGAGGGATTAATAGAGATTTTTTTTACCCCTTCACTACGATGAGTCTCCTTTGAGCAAAATGGTGTGGAGTTAGCGGGAATTATATACAAGACGTCCTCGGGCTGAAGGAGCTAAGAATAAATTCTGAAGGAATATTTCTGTGTGCAAAGTTGGTGCAAATTACGTTCAATGACTGTGCAATAATCAGGTACAGATTTTTTTCTCTTGCATTTTCGTTTACGTTAAGTTAGTATGCAAGACCATTAGGATAATTTAAACATTTAAGTCATCACAATCACACGGCAAGGATCACACTCATGCAATTAAGGTGCGGAAGTTATAATTAGAGAGAAAAAGGAAGAAAGAAATGGATGCAACTGCAGGGTATTGGTGTGTGGGGTGTGGGGGAGAAAGGGAAGAAGAGCGTGGTGGTGAATGGAAGAGGGTCGGCGAGGAGAAATGAAGAGAAATGGTCGGGAGAAGGCCAGAAAATGGAGAGAATACGGGAGGAAAGACAAGAGAAGGGGCAGAATATGCGGGAGAAGACTAGAGAAAAAGGGAAGAGTGTAGAAGAGAAAAAAAAAGAAAACCGGGGGAAAAGTGCAAGAAAGAGAGGACGTGAATATGGAAGACTGGAAACTTGTGTGAGAAACGTGGCAAGAAAGTGTGTGAAATAAAGGAAAAAAAATGTCGAAGGAAAAGCGAGACAATACAGAAAGAAGGAAAGAGAAAATATGAATATGTAAAAGAAATTATAAATATGGGGAAGTGTGAAAAAAGAGAGATGAGATGGCAACAGTGTGCAGGGGAACGAGAGAGAGCGATAGCACTCAAAGCGATAATGCTACAAGACAGCACCAGGCTTTAAAAAAAAAAAAAAAAAAAAAAAAAATCATGCATATCGACAAACAGGAAAATGATAAACTTCCCATGGATATGAAGACGATTATGGGATGCCAAGAGTTAATGACTATGATTGCAAGCGCACACACACACACACACACACACACACACAAATTACTACAGACACGGGGAGAATTTTGCGACCAAAGCACATACACATCAGTGAAAAATAAAACACTAAAGAAATAAGGATGAAATTAAAGAATCCCCCCCCCCTCTCTCTCTCTCTCTCTCCAGCATCATCTTGGGTCAACAGAGGGACAGCTTCGGCCACGCTCGTCTTGCCAATTAACGGAAGGACAACGAGATAATTGCCCAGTTAGTCATGAATAATCGAGGAATTAATCAGCCTGGGAGTGAGACAAGGACCTCTCTCTCTCTCTCTCTCTCTCTCTCTCTCCAGACAATTAAATTCACAACGAAATGTTTACTTATAAAATCACCTATGGGTAAGACACACACACACACACACACACACACACACACACACACACACACACACACACACACACACACAGAAAAGAAAATGCACAGGAGGTCCTTCTCAGCTCTCAAAATAAGCTTACGAGGGAGAGGTTCATGGCAGTCTTCGAAGTGACGAGAATTTGTTACAAAGTCCTCACACCTTCCCTCCAACCACCACCGCACTTCATAAACAATCTCACCCTTCCATTCTCTTATCCCCGTTTCTCCCTCATCATCTATCCTTCCTCCACTTTCCTTCTTGCATTCTCCTCACAAACTCTTCGTCATCTTTCATCCATCTTCATCATGCACTCCTTCTCTTTGTTTATGCATCATCTTTCTTCAATATCATCATCATTCCCTTCCTCACAGTCTCCATCCATCACCATTCCCTTCTCTACCTCCATCAATCGCTTTCTAACTTCCTCTCTCTTCCTCCTCATCACACAATCTTTTTCTCCTGTATCTTAAATCCTCTTCGTTCACGCATTATCATTCGCTTTTCTTATGCCTCCATTCATCACTTTCTCCTTGTTCTCCTCCCCTCTTCCTCTTCCTCATCACATACCCTTTCTCTCCCTCCCCTTCTCCGTCTCCCTCGTAACTACCTCGGGGGCTGCTCCTGATTCGAGTTAGGGGGGAACAAGACAGCCTTCTAGGTAGCCATAACTGGACGGAAGACGGGGAGCAGGGTTGAGATACAGGGTGAGTAGGGGCGAGTAGGGTTGTGTAGCTACAGGGTGAGGAGGGTCGAGTATAGGGTGAGGAGGGGAGTGCAGGGTGAGTAGGGGAGTGCAGGGTGAGTAGGGTTGAGTATTGGGTAAATGGGGTCGAGCATGGGAGAAAAGAATCGAATACAGGAGAGCAGAGTCGATCATCAGATCAACTGAAGGGCGGCAGGACCAGATGAACGGTACGAAGGTTCGGTATCGGGTCGAATGATGATGTATGGGGGAAAACAGGGTTGTGTGAAAGGATTAATGGAGTAGAGTCGATTGTAACACGAAGAGAGTCGACTGAAGGTGAATAGGGTTTAGTATCAAGGAGCATATGCGGGAGTGTAAGGTCCAAAGAAGAGGAAAAGGTGAGTGGTGGGTCGACTGAAGCAGAGCAACGTCGATTTCAAAGGAATATAGTAGGTGGGTGATATATATATATATATATATATATATATATATATATATATATATATATATATATATATATATATATATATATATATACAGTATACCCAGAAAGCTGAGAGTGTGGCGAGACAAAAGAGGGGGTTTAGGGTGTGTGTGGGGCTTCCAGGTGACATTGGGATTAATTCACAGGTATATCATCGCAAAGGAACACCACGAAGAGGCAAGTCAGCACAATCCCCCCTCCCTCGTCCCCTCTCTCTCTCTCCCAGTCCGTCTGTTTCCCTCTCTCTCCCGCCTGCTCATTCCTCCCTCTCCCTCACATAGCCCCGGGTCAAATTCTGCTTTGTTATTTTGTAGCCATTGTTTCAGGCCCCCTCCATCTCTCCCTATTGGCTACATGCTTGCTTCCCTCATCCCTTCTCCACTCCCCCCCCCCTTCTCTCTCTCTCTTCGCGGTACTATACTTTCCATACATTTATTCTTTTATAAATTTATCAGATTGTTCCTAAGGCCAGACCGTCTCCCTGGGACCGTAACGTCTCTGTATCCATAAAATAAGCACATACATATTCTCTCTCTCTCTCTCTCTCTCTCTCTCTCTCTCTCTCTCTCTCTCCACAAAATGGCCACTAGCTTCTTTCTTACCTTCTCCCAGTACACGAGCCAGAAAAACAAGGCCCCCCTCCCATTGGCCGAGCCCCACGACGAATCAGGGCGACCGTGGTAGTCTCTTGCAAGGTTTCTGACGCCAAATAAGATCTTGAGTCCATCCCCACAATCCAATTAGGAAGTCCAGGAGGGGTGGGGGGAGTAGGAGAAGGAGGGGGAGGAGGGGCACAAGGGGAAGTGTGGGTAGAAGTAGGAGAACCACAAGTCGGATGGATCAGAAATAAGAGGAGGCAAGAGTGATTAGAAACCCCACAAGAGAGGAGTCGCTACCCCCCACCACCACCACCGTCGCCACCCACATATATCGCCTCCCATTTCACCCCTATTCTCTCTCTCTCTCTCTCTCTCTCCTTGTTTATATCAATCTTTCTACTTCCTCCTTCTCCCCCTCCCATCTCGCCCTTTCAACAACTCACTTTATCTGTCTCTTCTTCTTCCTCCCTCTGATTCTACCATCTGGCTCCCTTCATTTCTTTCCTCCCTACTCTACTTTTTCTCTCTCTCTCTTCCTCTTCCCTCTCTCTCTCTCTTCCTCTTCCCTTTCTCCCTCTGTCTTTCCCCCCTGGTCTTTGTCTCGAGTCCTACGCTGGAATCCTACCCGACCACTTCCCTTGCCTCCCCCTCTACCTGCACGGCTGCCTCCACACACTTGAAGCAATGAATGAATCTCCGCCATGTAAAAATGACACCCGCGTGGTTCCCGGCGCATGACAGGACAAAATGGCGAACAGAGGGGAAACTAAGCCCTTTCTATTGTGCATTTTAATCTTGGTAGTGACAAGTGACTTTATACAGGAAGAAACTATACTCTTTGACCGTAGAGTTTGATCTTGAGGAGGGTTATAGGCAAGGCAGATACGTCACACACACACACACACATAGGGGATAGCAGGAAGGGTGGGGGTGAGGGGTCGGAGGTCCCACGCAAACCAAAAGGTCAGGGGACGGAGAGGAAGGAAGAAAGGCAGGAAGAGGAAGGGAGGAGGAGGAGGGATAGGAAGAGGAAGAAGACGAGGGAAAGCAGGAAGAGATCGCAGGGAGGAAGAAAGGAAGAACAGGATAGGAGGGACTAAAGGAACGGAGAGAGGAAGAAGGAAAACAAGAAGTGGAGAGAGAGAGAGAGAGAGAGAGAGAGAGAGAGAGAGAGTGAGAGAAATACAAGTCATTCGGAGAACAGTAAAGCAAGAAGACAAGGACAGAGTGAGAGGAGGCGAAATAGCAGAGAAATGAGACGGAAGGCAGGACACACACACTAGGCAGGCAGGACAAGAAGTAGGTATGGAGGCAACATATAAGGCAAGCAGGACACATGATCAGTCCTGCCCTGCCTTGCCCTCTCCAAGCCTCTTCAGCCTTGCCTTGCCCCGCCCTGCCTTGTCCTGCTCTCCCTCGTGTCCCTGCGTCCGGGGCTCAGATTAGGCCGAGATGATCCCAGAGATTAGTCAGTCACGCCCGAGCCCAGAAGCTGAGCCAAGTCGGGTTTCCTTTACACCCCTCTCCCCCCAGCAAGCGAGACGAGGGGGAAGGGTAAGCCGGAGGTAGGTGGGAGTAGGGTGGCAGAAGGATGGAGGGGAGGGAGAGAGGTGGGGGTAGAGAGGAAGAAGGATGGAGGGGAGAGAAGTTATAGGATGAGAAGGAAGTAAAGGGAACAGAAACATGGAGCAACGGAGGAAAATGCGGGATGGAATAAGGACACAGAAAGATGGATTGGATACGAGGGAAGGGGGAGGAGTAGGAACAGACTCATAGAAGAGGGACGGGAAGGGACAGGAAGAATGGGGGAAGGAAGAGAGAAATGGAGAAAGGAAGACAAGAGGAAAAGGATAGGGGGGAACAGAAAGGACAGAAGAATGGGATGGGGGAAGAACGAGAAGGAATAAAGAAGGATGGAGGGGCTGAGAAGAGAGAAGACTAGAAGGAAGGAATGAGGAGGATGGACAAACAGGGAGGGAAGAAAACAGAGATGAAGGATGGAAAGAAAACGGAACAATGGAGCAGGAGGAACTGAAGGGAAAAGAAGGATGGGTGGGATGCATCGGCGGTCTGGTGGTGATTTTGGGGAAGAAGGCCGGGCTTAACGCGCTACTGTTCGAAAACACGAGGTGGCGGACGTAGGGTGTTCTTCTAAGGATTAAATGATCTGACCTGGAGCCCTTCCAAGCCAGAGTGTTTTGAAAAAAGGTATAAAAATTTCACAGGTGAGTTTATTAATTTTGAGGTAAGTGTGTGTGTGTGTGTGTGTGTGTGTGTGTGTGTGTGTGTGTGTGTGTGTGTGTGTGTGTGTGTGTATTACGCAATTGTGTGTCCGTGTCCTCTGTGTGCGTCCATGTATGCCATCGTGTGTGTGTGTGTGTGTGTGTGTGTGTGTGTGTGTGTGTGTGTGTGTGTGTGTGTGTGTGTGTGTGTGTGTGTGTGTTTAGTGACCACCGCCCCTCAAGTGTTTGGGTCAGACCTTATGTGCGGCCCTCAAGATGTGAATCACCTAATTAGCTCGCTGTCCCGTCCCCCTTCCCTTCCTCTACCCTGTCCCTCATTTCCTTTACTGTTTCTTCCATTCCTTACCGTCTCCTGTCGATCCCCCTTAAATTTTTTACTGTCCCTGTCCCCTCCCCTCTTTTACCATCCCCTTCCTTCTTTCTTCCCACTGGTGTCTCTTTCCCTTTTCTACCCTTCCTTTTTCTCATCCTTTACTGTCCCTCACCCTGCACTATCCTCTCCTTCCTTTACTATTCCTCTCCCTCCTTCCTGCCATTCCTTCACCCTGCACTGTCCTTTCCTTTCTTTACTATCCTCTCCCTTCTTCCTGCCCTTCCCTCAACATCTCATTCTCTTCCTTTATTCTTCATGACCCTTCAGTATCTGGTACTCCCTTTTTGCTACCATCTGACGATTTTATTCGGCTTTTGCGATTTCTCAAAACTAAAATCGACTGAAGGTAACAAAAAGAAATTTAAAAATGGTCATCGGATTGACGGGCTTTACTTTCCTAATCTCACATATTGGGCAAAAAAAAAAAAAAAAGAAAAAAAAAATCGTCTGACGTTAAAAAGAACTAAACTAAAACTGGAGGTCAGCAGGTATGTGGAGAATTTAATATTTTTCTGATCTCCCATAAAAATTTGTCTCCATTTTGTACTCATCCTTAACGAGCGAAAATGAGTGTAGGTTAAGCTATATTCGCCCGTCTCCCTACTCGCCATATGGGCTAAAATGACCCGTGGCCGTTGTCTGTACAGGTGTGTGTGTGTGGGGGGGGTAAACTAAGTCATTGACCTTTAATGAGAGAGAGAGAGAGAGAGAGAGAGAGAGAGAGCATATCTTTACAAGAATTAACCCTTTCACCACGAGGATTTATTTTTTCTTGATTACATCAGATATATATATATATATATATATATATATATATATATATATATATATATATATATATATATATATATATATATATATATACACACACCACCTCTGGCCACACCGTGACGTCACGCTGCCCCCTCACGCAAAGTTAAGCCAAGCACGCTAAACACACGTCACTACCAACACGCTACACACGGGTAAACACGCTAAGGATGTCTAAATATAGGGTGAGTTAACATTACAGTACGATAAAGTCTTTCATTTCCAGGCCACTCGGCGAAACCCACTTCAACACCAACACGCAAGAGTACAACTGAATATGTAATACACAGCTAAACACACTAAGATGACCAAAAGTAAATATGTAACGTTATGGAATGCCAAGAAATAAGTTAATTCCAAAACTATAGTGTTTTTTCTTTTCTAGTCAGACGATCATCGGACGATTTTGTTATTTTTTAACTTTGGAAGTCGCACTACAGAAGTGGACAATGATGGCTTTACTTAATCGCTATAGTTCAATGCAATTCCTCTAAGCACAATGAAATCGTCTGGGGATAGAATGAATGAGAGGTCCCGGTTGCGAAGGAGTTAAGGATGGCTAAATGTAAATAATGTTTTCTTTTGTTCTTAATATTTCCAAACATTCATCTGAAGAGAGACCTAATGAAGTGAAAGGGTATGATAGTTTTTGTTAATCCGCTCGCTATTACGGTGCTCTCCTGTTGAATACAATCGTCTGGCTGTAGCAAACGCAAAAAAGAACCACCACTGTGAAAAGCTTAAGAAAGTCCGAAAAGTAAAGACAATGCCAAGTAAGAGAAAGGTGTAGGTGTAAACGAAAAGGTAAATACAAATAACGGATACATTAGGTTACACAAAGAATTAAAGTATATGTAACGAATTTATGATTACGGTGGGGTAAAAATCAGACTATACAGAACATTTAGTGGATGGATGAATATAAGCAAGGCTGATTATTAACCACATTAAGCGGATTAATAAATGTAAATAAAGCTGGGTTACACTGCATTTATATATTTTGTGGATAGGTGTCAAGGTGAATTTCATTTATAACAATGGATGAATTGTTAAGACTGAAATTTACTGATACGTGTAGCTATTATGTGGATAAATTAAAGGTGTATTTATCGAGGAAAAATGAATATGCAAAAGTTAGGCCGAAATGAAAAATATTACTAAACATCACAAAAAGTACTGCATGTTTCCTTCTTCGCTTTTTTTTTTTTTTTTTTTTTTTTGACTACTTTACTCAGCTTTGATAAGATTTTTCGAACTGGAGGGGTGGCATTTATTCTCTACAAATCCATTTACTGCGATATATCCTTAATACTGAAAAGAAAAGAAAAAAAAAATCGTCTGACCGTAGAAATAAGAGAATAGTAGTTAATCCAGACGCTATATTCACCTAAAAGCACACACACACACACACACACACACGCTAAGTTAAGCAATTAGAGTGGCATCTGCTTAACGTTACTACACATCTAATGGCCAAAGGTTAATAGATCCGGCTCACGCTAAACATTCCATACACACGCACGCTAATTCTATACTACACTCTTATTCTCACGTTGATTTTATGCTACATATGCATATACCATATATATAGATAGATAGATATAGATAGATAGATAGATTGATTATGAACAGAGGACACTAGTAATCTGGTGTATGGATTTTTTTTTAATTAATTTGTTTTTCCTTCCTCTGTTGTTATTTAATATACATACATACATACATAATATATATATATATATATATATATATATATATATATATATATATATATATATATATATATATATATTAAAGCATATAAAAAGTGAAATCATCTGGGAAAACAAAACACAAAAGACGTCATCGTCCTGATGGGGTTAAGTAGTCTACTCTCTCGGTTCTATCTATCTTACGGTTGTCTTCCACGCTTCTCATTAATGCCTGAAGTAAATACAAACGAATCATTCTTCTACCTCTTCAGTCGTACTTCTGCTGTTCCGTTCACTTACTATCCCGCCTTTACCATCCCATTTTTTTTTCCTTTCTCCATACTATCCCTTCTTTCACCCTCCGCATACCTGTCTACTGTCCCTCTCCCTCTACATAATCTCCCTCTCCTCTTTACTCCAACCCTCTTCTAATTCTCACTATCCTTTTTTGATTCATTAATTTCTCTTTCTATATTTTCTTCCTCTCCCTACACTTCTTCTTGCTCTAACAATCGCTCTCTTTTACTCTCCCCAGCGTTCATACTGTTCACTTCTTTTGTTCCTCATATTTCCAGTGCCCTGTTTACTTTACATATCATTCCAGTACTTCAATACTTTTCCTCTCCTACTACTTTACTTATCATTCTAGTAATCCCCTACTTTCCATTCCTACTACTTTACATATCATTCTCGTAATCCCCTACTTTTTCTTTCCTACTGTTTCTGTTGTACTATTTTCATACTCTTACTCCATCCTTCTTACTGTCCTTTTCATCATTCCTATTCATCTTTAAAACGACTATCCTTCTCATTCTCACTCAGTCTCCCTCACTTTTCCTCTCCAGTTCATTTTACATTAAATAACACAATGTCATTCCTAACTATATAATCCCAGAACCTCTCTCCCTCCCCTTATCATGCATATCTCTTATACCCCTTCGTCTCTCTCTCTCTCCTAATTATCATCCCATCTCTTACTCCCCCTTCCTCTCTCTCTCTCTCCTTATCATCATCCCATCTCTTACCCCCCCCTTCTTCTCTCCCTCTCCTAATCACCATCCCATCTCTTACTCCCCCTTGGTCTCTCTCTCTCTCTCTCTCTCTCTCTCTCAGGCTGGACACTCAGAGGAATTAACAGCCCCCCCTCTACCACCCTCCCCCCCCGACAACCCTCACCTCCTCTCCCTTTTCCCGCCTAAGCGACTATCACCCCCCCTCCCCCCGAAGCTCCTCCCCTCCACTGGTCAGCTCTCCGCCAATGGGAAGCCGCTGTTGGAGGTCCGGAGGTCGGGGAAGCGAGCTCATTGGTCCGCTGGTGTGTCATGCAAGGAGAGAGGGAGGGACAGAGGGAAGGAGGAAAGGAGGGAAGGAGACAGGTAGGGAGAGAGGGGGGTGTAGGGAGGAAAAGCTGAGAGAGAGAGAGAGAGAGAGAGAGAGAGAGAGAGAGAGAGAGAGAGAGAGAGAGAGAGAGAGAGAGCACAGTAACGAAGGGAAATGCAAGGAAAATAAAAAATGAGAGAGAGAGAGAGAGAGGGGGGGGTGGCTGTGTGAGTAGGGAGATAAGGTAGGCAGGGAGGGAGGTTCACAGAAAACGAGAATCAGTAAAGAGAGGGAGGTAGGTAAGGCAGAGGGGAACGGGGGGGGGGTGAGAAAGAGAGAGAGTGGGAGCAGCAGCAAGGAAGGGCGAAAGAAGAGGAGCAGAGGAGGTAACACGGATCTACAGAGCGGAGAAAGAAGCTAAAATAAATGTTCCTAATGACTCACACACACACACACACACACACACACACACACACACACACATTAAAGTTAACTCTCAGACAAGTGAAACTAGAATAACACACTCCGTGGAGTTTATGAATAAGCAGCCAGCAACAGAAAGATCATTAAACTTAGGTGGAAAGTGCTATCTTGAAAGACGCACATTAGAATTTTACAAATTATGAAAATGGCCAATGACAATAACACGAAAAAATGAAAGTTAAGCCTAAATAAATTACAGAAACGGATGAACTGGGAAAAAGGACGAAGGGGTATAAACAGCTGTAAAAGTTAAATCTTCCGAAAACGGATAAAACAGAAAACACAGAGCAGGAAATGGACGGTGCGTGTCTCAAGGAAGGGACTTACATGGCCTATGAACAGGGATCTTCAAAATAGACAAGGAAAAAATGGCCAAGTGAATACACCTATAGACAAAAAATACCATAAAAATCAGCATAGCTACACGAACTACTGTTACACACGCATACCACAAATGTTACAGAATATATGAATAGATATATCAGGAAGTGGAAAGCTATATTTAAGCTCTAATACGATAGGAAACAGGATAAATGGTGCGGCTACGAAAGAGAGTATATACCGGTACGTTAGAATACTGTGCATATAAGTAATATGTAAAGATATATATAGGTGTGTACAGAAACATAAAACGGAGTTGGTATAGAAATATCTGTGCAGGAGAAATATGTATCTGTCATGGATCTTTTCTTTCACCTGTATCTTACCCATCTCTTTGGAATGGTGGTAAACTGGGCTATGATGATACGATGGTATTAGGAGACAGGAAATTTTATGATTAATTAATCTATAAGTCATTATACACTACACGAAGTATTTTTTTTTTTGTTTAATTATTTATTTACTTTGCAGCTACCAGATGAATGTATTTAACTTAAAGATCTTTCTTTGTGAAGGGGCAGATACCAGTCACTATCAACCCCTTCAGTAGCTGTCTCTATTTGCTCATCATTCCTTTTGCTATCCCCTTCTTGTATGCTAGTCACCTATAGACGATTTTACTCCTTGATATATTGCAGTACATGGAATTGTGACAAACTATTACCTGATATAACAGAGGACGTCTTAAGATTTTGCTGATACCACCAAAGGACTTTTTTTTTTTTTTTACTTCACTCGTATTGGGGTGTGATCGCGAATGGTATATAAAATCCTTCCCAGCTCGAAAACTCATCTACGCTGAATAAAATCGTCTGGAGATACCAAGAATAATTGAATAACCCTACCACGTCATTATATGGCACTTTTGACATACTAGCACCGAACTCCTTGACAAATTACGGATTCAACGTACAGGGGGAAAAAAGGTTACTGCCGTAAAACCCCTTCCTTAAGCTGATCTTTTAATAGTCACTTCTTGCTACTTCCAGACGACTTTAATCAGTCGGCGAGGGGACTTATGTTTCTTGAACCACTGTAATAAACATAACCCCTTCACTACGATGACACCTTCAGCAGGTGATTGATACTACCAGACGGCTTCACTCATTTAGATTTGTGATTCTTTTATATCGAACTTCCGTCAGGCTCTCTCTTACAACGAACATGAAAAAGGTCACTGCACTTCAACCCACTTACTACAATGACTCTTCTTTAATTCGTTTTATGCCTTATTCAATTTCAGGAGACTTTTCTCAGAGTAGATGGGTTAGATATACCCTTCAACCCTTCATTACCAGCATTTTTTCGCCAGCTGAATAAAATCGTCTGGTGATGGCCGGAATAAATTTAAAATGGGGCATCAGCGTATTAAATTGATTATAATATACCTTTTTACTGGAGTCAAGATAATACTGTTCGTATTATTAACCCCTTCGGCCTCAGGACGTAGCTTCGATTTTCTTCCTGCTGCTATCGGACGATTGTAAATTTGGGAGACATCGGTGGGGTTCGCTACGACCTGCATCAACCCCTCCAATACCAAGGGGCTCCAGTAAGCTGAAAAAATATCTTATAGTAGCCGAAAGAATAGACTGAAAAACCACGTCATCGGAGTGAAAAAGATAACCTCTTCAAGCTGATGACGCATTTTCTAGTTTATTCTTGATACAGATAATTCTGCTCAACTTAAGGAGAGATTAATGGAATTGGAAGGGTTACATGAGCCTTAACATATCCCTTCAATACGAGTCTTTTCCCTATGCATAATAAAATGTCTGGCAGCAGCAAGAATAAACTACAAAGGACGTCCTCGTTTATCCTTACACGGCAAAGTACCTAACATTTTTTAAACCCGTGATGATAGTAAGGTGTGTTTGACTACTCCACCACCCTGCTGAGTGCGCGCTGTAACGTGGCATGTAGGCTAACAGTACTTAATGCTTATGACAGTCCCATGTACGACACTTTGAAATTACAGGCTTGCATACTTCATTCTTGAGATGACTTTATATAGCTTAAGAGGGAGTTGTCGAACTGGTGGGGCTAAATACAATACCCACTAACTCCTCCTATAAAAGGTTTTCCTAAGGTACCGTAAATAAAATCGTCTGGAGATCACGAATTAAACTAAAAATCAACCTCACGGGATTGAAGAGGATTAATAATTCATATCAAATCGTCTGGAGACGGCATCAATAAAAATGAAACGTCACCGGATTTACAAGTTTTATAATAAGACTAAAGAAAATGATCTAGAGATTACATGACTTAATGAAAACTAAGTCTCCTGGACTGAATGGGGTTTGATAATAATGACCGTCTGACTCACCAGATTGTAGGGTGTGTAATAATATGACAGTGTGAGTGTGCAGTTAGTCACAGGTCAACAGCCATTAAGTTTTCATGGCTGACGACACTAAGCGAGAAGTGGACGAAGAATTATGAGTCACGCGAGGTGGGAAGGAGAAAAATGGGACACTAAACACACGTCTTAAGGGGCGGGTGAAGGGCAGGGGGGACACGGATGAAAGGAGTGAGACAGGGTGAGAGATGGAGGAGGGAGAGATGGAAGATGAGAACGTAAAGAGATAGAGATGGGAGACAGACAAAAGAGGTGGATGAAAGATCGAAAAAAAAGTGAAAGACAGACGAAACGTGGGTAACTGGAGGTAGGAGAAAGACGGAAGAAAGAGGAGAGACTGAGGAAGGATGGGTAATGAGAGACGACAGTGACGAGATAGGAAAGGAGAGAGATGTAAGGAAGGTGACTGAAGAGAAAATGAGATGGGATAGCAGAGAAAATATGGAAGAAAGCTGATGGATGTACGAGCGAGAAAGAATGGACGAGAGAAGACTTGGATATGAGAGTTACTTGAGATAGGAGGAAAGAGATGGAAGAAATGTGACTGATAAGAGAATAACAAGAGACAAGAGACGAGATAGAGGAGAGTATGACAAGAGATTGGAGGGACAGGGGGTGGTATATATATGAAAACACGTAAGTTGTTAACAGCATTCTTGAACCCTGAATGTGTGAATAACAAAATTTATTTTAGCTGGGCATGTTCTTGATAGTTCTCCCACTTTCGCGCTGTTTCTCGACCATAGCCTACCTCATCCAGTCTATGAGTGAGTAAAAAAGGAAATAAAAATGACAACACACAAGGAGATGTAAGGAGTTCAGCAACGATAGGAGGGAGGAGATATAGGAGACCGTGACACGTAAATGGCTAACATGAGTACTGAAAACATGCTAATGCTCAAGGAGATGTAAGGAAAACGACAGACAGTAAGGAGTAGAGGGGACGAGATGTGGAAAGCACGAGATGGAAAAAAGTGACTAGAGATGAGAGTGAGAATGTATAAAAAGCTAATATGAGTGTGAAGATAGATCAAGGGCTACAATACAACATCACTTGGTTACTACAGAGTTGTTAGGATATTAGAAAGTGAGAGACATGGGGAAAAAAGATAATAAGCAAGCACCTGGGTTACTGACGGACTGATTGACGGAAAAAGTAAAACATTTATATGAAGACACTGACTAGAGTGAAAAAAAGAAAAAGTACAGAGACATTGGTATACGAAGAAATGAATGAGCATACGGAGAGACAACTTACTAGATTCACAAAAGCTGGGCGAGATACGATACCGGTAGTCACATGCAAAGGCTCAGGGTCAGGATGAATGAAGCGAAGTAACATGACGAACAAATTAAGGGGAAATCTAGAAATGAGATGTACACGACACATACATGCATTCTAAGATATGAAGGGATGAGAAAAGCTATGCGTGCATGAGCATACAAGGGGAGGAAACAGACAGATATCCTGGTATTATGACACATAGAAAATATGGAAAAATGAAACAGGAAAAGAGTAACTTGTTAAATGATGGACTGGACTATGGGAGTTACTAGACACAACCTAAGATATAAAGAATCTGTTGTAGGGCATTACTAGGAACAAAAAGCAAGGAATCTACAAAGGCACGAAAAGCGTGAACAGCAAAGTACACAGATTTTATGGCTTAGGTAAAGACTTGGAAAATGATATGGTACACAGGACACTTATCACTGACTAAGGTTGGACACTTGTAAGGTATCTTAAATAACTTGTCAAAATTATTTGGGGTGGACACTCACTTCATTAAGGTATGAAAACTTAAAATGATTCACAGATCAACACTTGTAAATACTTTAGCTGAGGACTCTTATAAGTGACTCAAGATGCGGCACTTGTAACTGACTGATGAACACTTTTCCAGCGTAACTTGAAAATGACACTTGAACATGAGCACTCGTCAATGAACACTCGCAAACAGTTCGAGAGGGCACTTTTCACTCTGGAATGACTCGCAAGTACCTTTAAATTACACTTTTAAAACATTCAAAGGTGGACTTGTAAGTGCTACAAACTTTTCAGTGCTGGTTCAAACATTCACACTACCAAAACTAACGCAAGACATGATATGCAGGCAAGCAGGTGAGACAGGCAGAGAGTGAATGAATGAGTGAGGGGTGCGTGAAGTGGGAGAGTGAAGACAGAGTGAGTGAGACAGGAGCTACTGCGAAGCCAACACAGAGAACAGACAGACTGGGTTGATATTTACGTTGTGACGAATAAAAGGATATAGTAGGCTGGATCCCGTCGTAGTGAGGGTCCGCGGGGGAGCAGTCAGAGGCACGGTCGTGGTCGGCGCCGTGCTGCAGGAACCTGGTGAAGGAGTCGGGGGAGGAGGCGGCGAGGAGTGCGGGGTGTAGCAGCGGGTGGGGGTGTGGAGGTGGGGGCCCCGCGGGGGACTCTTCTCGCCGCCCGTCCATGGGCGAAGAGGGGCGGTGGGCGCCGTAGTAGCCTGGGTAGAGGAGGCCTGTTTCGTGTAGTGAGGGGTTGGGGATGGCGACCGAGGTGGGCAGCGACACGGGCAGCAGAGGGGGAGGTTGGGGGAACGATGAGGGTCGGTGGTGGGGGTGGTGGCTGATGGGGGGCGGGGGCGGAGAGTTGCGGGGGGAAGTCTGGCCCATGCCGGGGAGGGGGCCGTAACGGGGGAAGTCCTCCAGCAGGCGACCCACGGTGCGAGGTGTGAGGCGAGAGTCCGTCACCTTATGACGCTTCTTCTTGGGAGTGACCACCAGGGGCAGCGCCTCGTCCTGCTCGGGCTCCATGCCCCCGTAGGGTGAGGTCTGCCCACTGGGAATCATGGCACCACCCATGGGGGGCAGATTCCCGGGGAATAACGCGTGTGGGGGCTTGTACATTGGCGGTCGCAGATGAGGCAGGTTGAGGTTGTTGAGGTTCTCGCCACCAGGGTAGGGCGAGAGGTTGAGGGGGCCGTGTGGGGCAGGCATGCCGTTGAGACGGGGCATGGGGGGCGTACGATCCAGCATCTTGTGGGAGCGGGGGGAGCGGGAGCGCTCCATCAGCTGCGAGGCGATGTCCCTATTCAGCTGCTCAGCCGCCACCTCCGCCTGCTTATTGAGCAGCTTTCTCTGCTGCACGTACTTGTTGACGATGGTGTCGATGATGACAGCTAAGGAGGCGGTTATCTCCGTCTTCAGCACGTCCGCCAGTCCCTCCAAATCCGTCACCTGAGTGTTCAAGTTCAAGTTCCTGAGCAACTGAAGTTTCTCAGACAAGTCAGAATTTTTCATGTCGTTTTCCCTCTGTAGCCGCGCCTCCTGATTCCTGATGAGGCGCTGGGCGTAGTCCAGCAGGTATGATGAGGCATCGTTAGAGTCATTGGAGGAGGTAGATGTGGGAGGCTTGGGCGAGGTAGCCCGCTGTGGTTCTTCTGGAGATGATCTCCGCCGCACACTGAGATCGATCTGTAGTCCGCCCTCATCACCCTCCTGTGCTCGCCCCTCGCCCTGCTCGTCCTCCTCCAGGCGTCTTGTCTTGTTGTCTGGCTCGGCGGCCGCCTCACCCTCCTCGTTGGGGGAGTCGTAACTGTTCCTGGCCTCGTGCTGCTGCGGCAGGTACAACTTCCGTTTTTTACACCCATTGACTGTGGCATTTGGTGTGGGCGACGACCGAATAACACTAACGATGTTTTCCAGTCTCTTCCTTGGCTCTGGGGACTCTGGCTGAGGACTGTTCTGACTCATGGTCTCCTCCACCTCACTCTCACACCTCGTGTCCTCAGCCGTAACACTGTCATCTCTGGCGGAAGCGGCCTCCTCCGTGCTGGCCTCCACGGGTTCGGCCGCGCCCTTATAGCTGTTGTTATTATTGTGTAAGGAGCGAGCCGCCTCGATCTCGTCCATACTTAGAAGATCACGTTTACGTCCCTGCAGAATTTCCCGTAACAGTACGTTATCTGGCTCAGGTCCACGAATGACCGAGTTGACCGCGTCAGCACTGTGCACGCTCGAACTGGTCACTTTGTCCAAAACACCCATGGTTGTGTCCTCGGGTGGGCACGGCGCCACGGGTTTGGTGTGGGCGCCGAACAACTCACTTAGCATACCGCGAGAACCCACTGTGGGGGGAGGGTTAAAATAGTTCACAAACGGTAGTCCACAAAAAGATTGACTTGCACTGAAGAGGTTAGGAGCACTTCCCGGCCTGACTGCATTAGCACTAACACCACACAGGTTGGGTAAACTACTGAAGGCCGAGTAAGAGTTCCTGGGCTCTCCGGCGTCTACTCTTGTTCTGATCCGTTTTGGTTTCTTCGACAGCTTTTCTCCTAGCATGAAGCAATCGCCTTCTTCGTCGTGAGCCATTGCGGTAGGCAGCGCTCCCATTGGCGGAGGATGCATGGAGGGTGGAGCGAGAGGCAGCGGCGGCCAATAGGGCGGCGCTACGTCACGAGGCCCGAGTCTAAGACCGCCAACCAGGCTGCTTGGCTCATCCGGTGCGCCTGTAAGGGTAAGAAAGACGTACGTGAGTATGTTGAGGATGCGCAATGCTGAGTTCTTGGCGCTTTATAATACATAATAACGCATAATTACATTAAATATGATAATTATATGATAATACAAGAAGAAACAGTGAAGTATATGAAAATGAGCTAAATAATCAGGGAGTCCAAATTATATGGAAAAAAGGTGCAGACTCCGTACGTGGAATCAGCTAAATAGCGGCCGCTGGCACATGGTCCCCGTTACAACCGGACCCCCGTGAGATGAGGACCCTCCCGGCATCCCCTCTCCAGAACCACCAATGAGGCTCATGAGACAACACCTCCTGCCAGCCTCATTCAATTACGCCAAACGTACAAAAAACCTGTTTCTCCCACACGACGTAACATACATCAAGTGTCTCCGGGAAGCCTCGTGCCTGTCCCTGCCTCAAATGACCTCCAAGTGGTACATCATCATCATTAGCACATCATTACCAGGCTTGAGCAGCGACACACGACTGGACTTAGCGCCGCTGGACTTGACAAGCGCACGACAGTCGGCTTGGACACTGGACCCAATCGGGAGGAAGATAGGAAGTTGGAGGACGACGTTATAAGGAACAGAAGTGATACAGGGGCGAAGAAGTGATGGTGACGACAAGAAGACAGGTAAGAAGACAGCGGGAAGGAGATAGGCTAGACGAGAGGAAAGCCGAAAATCAAACTCTACTTAAACGTCGAAAAACTACAGCCACAAACTCAAACCCAACCCATGATCACGACTACAAACCAAATAAAGAAGAAAAGTAAGATAAAAAATGCGACTTAAGGATGAAGGAAAGGAGCATCTAAGACGAGCGGACGGCGGGCGGCGGAGCGCGTAGAGGGACCCGGAAAATTCGACAACAACGACAACAACAGGAGCTAAAATCGCCGAGGCTGGTAGCGGTCGGCGGGAGAGAGCGAGCGAGAGAGAAAGAGAGAGAGGGAGAGAGCGAGAGTGACAGCGGCCGAATTACTGCTTTATAATTTATGAAGATGTTACGCCAAGGAATGAGGGGGAGGGAGGAAGGTAGAGAGAGAGAGAGAGAGAATGTAATGAGTGAGAGAGGGAGGGAGGGCAGATGTGAAAGGAGTAAGAGATAGAGATGGGGGGGGTGAGAGAAAGAGGTGGCTGTGAACGGAGAGAGAGACAGGCAGACAGACAGTAAACAGGGAAGAGAAGTCGTCACGAATGCAAGGGAATAAGAAGAGAGAGAGAGAGAGAGAGAGAGAGAGAGAGAGAGAGAGAGGGTAAACAGGGAAGAGAAGAGTCATCACGAATGCAAGAGGAGAAAGAACAGGAGTGAAAGATAGGTGGAAAATCGCAAGAGGAAAAGGGTGATATAAGAAGAAATGTAATATGCATGAGGAAGAGATACGGAAGAGGAGGTGGAGAAGAAGCACAAGAAGGAAGGTGACAGACAGAAGTGAGAAAAGGATAAAAGGATTGATGAAGAGGAGGGCACGTGAGAAGTGCGAAGACCGAAGGGGAAACAATGACAATGACAGAGACGGTAAGATGAAGAACATGACTGAAGAAAAGAGGAACAATGACACAGACGTAACAGGGAGACAAGAATGAATTATAGAGCCACTAGCAAGAATAAAGAAAAGACCAACTAACAGTGCAACGGACGGTAAGTGGAAGACAGAAGGATGAATACAAGGAGAAACACCAGCAATAAAGAAAACATGAACTGAGAAAAATGGATACGTACAACGAAAACAGATGAATAAACGAGAGAATGTCAGAAACTAATACAAATCACCAATAAAACCCACATATGAGGACGACGGAAGGATGAAGAGAAGTATCACAAGCAACAAAAATACTGGACGAACTACCGATAAAGCGGACGCAAAAGGAAGACAGACGAATGAATGGAAGAAACACATTCAATAAAGAAGAAGCTAGATCAATAAAGAAGAAAAACCAACAATAAAACGGGCAAGAGGAAGACAGATGGCTGTCAGAAGTACAAGCAGGAATGAGGAAGACAAAACGAGCTACCGATAAACGAAACAGGAGAGAAAGACAAGCGCAAAAAAAAAAGTTGAAAAGAAAAATGCGGAAATATCTTTTTCTTACTTTTTTTTTTCTCTTTAAGACCGGCGTTGCTCCAGTCACCTGTCTGTCAAACGTCTGTCTTAAGCCTGTCATTGTAATCTGTCCATCTAAACATCCACTTCCTATCTATCTACCTACATATATACCAAAAAAATCTTTCAACCATAACCCTACCTATTTATCGACACCAATCTCTTAATACACGTAACAATCTCCCTCTGCATCCTATAATATATAAGCATATGTAGCATTTACTATAAACCGTATCCTATTAATATATATCTTACAGAAGTACTAACCAATACATCATAAGGTAAGTCTCTCTACGTCAATATATATATACCTAATGTAAAGAGAATTCTGCGTAACTGATGATAAGAAATAAAAAAGCAGCTAACTTACAGTACAGAAAAATAGGAAGTGAAGAAAGAGAATGAAGTTTGGATGCGAGAAAAATTCGAGAGAGAGAGATGGGGAGGGAGTGTACAGAGCGTGATGAGTAAAGAGAGAAGAAAGGAAGAAGTATGACGAAGAAAGAAGGGGATACAAAGAAAGAGGAAGATGGGAAAGATGGAAAAAGAGAAGAAAAGACAGGGAAAGGAAGTAGAGAGGGAGACGCGAAGAAAAAAGAAGGAAGAGGAGGTAAGTCGAGTGAAAGGTAGAAAGGCAGGAAGTGAGAGATGAAAGTGAATGAGAGATGAGGAAAAATCGAGAGGAATTTAAAGAAGAGGGAGGGGGAAAAGGAAGAGAGGAAGTGATGACAAGGTATGTGAAATGAAGAAGAGTTACAGGAGGGAAGAAGAAGAAAAGAAGTGAAGAGAAGCAGATGATAAAGGAGAGAATAAAGAAAGGAATAAATGATAAGAAAATGAAAAAAGAGATGAAGGACAGAAGAAGGGAGAGGAAATATGGAAGTGAAAAGAAAGATGATGATAAAAACAGACGGAAAGAATGAAGGAAGAGGAAAGAGGGAGAGAATGAAGGACGAAGAGAGGGAACAGGGAAAAGAAAGATGGTGATAAAGAGAAAAATAAGAAACAAGAAGACAAAAAGAGATATGGAGGAGAAAAGGAAGGAGAGAGGATGTGACGAAGATGAAGGAGGGAAGTGAAGAATAGAGGAAAAGAATTGAAGATAAGTGAAAAGGGCAGAAGAATGAAAGAGGATGATAAGGAAAGGAAGACAGGAAATAGATAGGGAGAAGAGAGAGGAGAGGAGAAGGAAAGAGGGACGGAGGAAGGAGGGAGAGAGGAGGAAGTGAAGGAGGGAGGTAGGGAGGGGCGGCTCCTCATGTTATCGATCGCTTAGCCTCTGGTCAGCTGTTGCCCTCCTCACCCCCCTACCCTTCCCCTCTCCTCCCCCCACCCATCTCCTCGCCTCCCCCCTCCCTCCTCCCCAGCCCATATCTCCCCCTATCATCCCATACCCTTACTTTGCTACTTTGCTACTTCTTCCATTCCCCCCCCCCTTACCTCACCCCTCACCCACACTCCCCTCCCTCCCTCCCTCCCATCCCATTCAACACTCTTCTCCCACCCTCTCATCCCATTCCACATTACCTCCCTCTCCTCCCATGCCACACCCTCTCCCTCCCTTCCTTCCCATCCAACACCCCTTCCCATCTCACCCATCCCACACCCCCTTTTCTCCTTCCAATCCCATCCCGAACCCCCTCCAATCCCACACTCCTACAATCCCACCCCACATCCGCTCTCGTCCCATAGCCTCTCTCTCTCTCTCTCATCCCATCCCACACTCCCTTGCCTCCCTCCCATCCCACACTCCCTTCCCTCTCCCCCATCCAAACCCCTTCCCTCCCTCCCTCCCTCTCTCCCTCCTTTCCTCTCCTCTCCTCTCCCCTCCCCTCCTCTCCCCTCCCACACCCCTTCCTTCCCTCCCACCCCATACCTCCTTTCCCAATCCCATACCCTTCCTTCACTCCCTCCCAACCCACATCCTCCTCCCTCCCGTCCTATCCTACACCTCCTCCCACTCCCTCCCTCCCCTCCCATCCTAAACCTCCTCCCACTCCATCCTTCCCATCCCATCCTACGCCTCCTCCCACTCCTTCGCACCCCTCCCATCCTACACCTCCTCCCACTCCCTCCCTTCCCATCCTACACCTTCCCCCCACTCCCTCACCTCATCCCTCCCTTCCCATCCTACACCTCCTCCCACCCCTCCCTTCCCACACCCCCTCCCTCCCCTCCTATCTCTCCCCACACTCCCTCCCCCTTCCCATTCCACACTATTCCTTTCCTCTCATCCCAAACCCCCTTCCCTCTCTCCCTTTCTCCCAACCCACCCCATAATCTCTCCTTCCCGCCTCCCTTCCTCCGATCCAATATCCCCTCCCCCCTTCTTCAATCTCACACCCCCTCCCACCCCCCTCCCACCTCGCAACCATTCTCTCTCTTCCTCCACTCCCAGACCCCCCATAACACACCTAAAAAGATAATGGATAAAGGAATAGAAATGGTAGTGTGTGTGTGTGTGTGTGTGTGAGAGAGAGAGAGAGAGAGAGAGAGAGAATTGCTACTTCAGTACGATGACTTCAACCTCTCGTGGCTCACACACTAACCCCATTGTAACTCTCTCTCTCTCTCTGATAATATTGATCAGTTGAGTGGGGCTTCTCGTAGTGATGAGGTTGACAGGTGTTGAAAGATGCAGGTATTTAAGGATGGACAGGTATGGATGGATGGCTGAATGGTTGGAGGTGTGTATGGATGGAAAGTGTAAAGATGGATGGGCTGGCGGTGTGTAAATGGAAGGATGGATGGATATGGGCACTGAAAGGATGGAAATGAGCATGGGTGGGTAGTGTAAGGATGAAACTGAAGGTGGATGGGCAAGGTATGGAAGGATGGATAGATGGACGGGCAGTGTAAGAATTGGGGTGTGGACAGAGGAGCAGTGTGAAAATGGAAGTGGAGATGGACAGTGTAAGGACAGAAGGATGGATGTGTACAGGCAGTGTAAGGATGTTAAGTAGGGACACTGTACGGATGGAAGTGGGGATGGCTAAGCAAGATGGGATAAGGAGGAAAGTCGCGAGGTTGGCGATATGAACATAGGAGGATGACACACACACACACACACACACACACACACAAAACCTTCATCTGTATCTGACGCCAGAATACGGCAGGGGAGAGATGATGATAGTGAAGGAGAGAGAACAGGCATCATACGCCCCTTCTTACATATATACTTGGTACGTTTTGGGAATATTACGTAGCCACAAAGAAAATTATGAAACTGTCACAGATACGAAAGACAATGGCTCGAGGAACACACACAAACACACGCACATTGGGTTCTCTCTCTCTCTCTCTCTCAATGCATGGGTAATGAGATGGGAAAGAAATGAGAAGGATGCCAAGGACGAGAAAAAATAATACATAACAGGGAGGATGAGTACATGAAGTATGGCTGTTTGCACTGGTACGCACACAATGACTGATAAAAAATAGCACGATTATTCAGATGCAAGTATACTGGAGAGGATGACCAAGAACGAAGAGAAAGATAAAGCAGAAGGGTACAAGAAGGAGGGCGGTCTGAACCTGGACCATCTTGAGAGTGACAGAAGGAGTTTGGAGCTTTAGAGAGAACAGAATACCAGAGTTGTCCGGTCACGTGAGGGTCAGCGGTACAAGTTAAATAAAATAAACATAGAGTCACCCTCGGCAATGAGTGCAAACAAGATGTCACCACGTCTTTATCTTGTAACTACGGCCCATATCAGTATAACGTGTGTGTGTGTGTGTGTGTGTGTGTGTGTGTGTGTGTGTGTGTGTGTGTGTGTGTGTGTGTGTGTGTGTGTGTGAGAGAGAGAGAGAGAGAGAGAGAGAGAGAGAGAGAGAGAGATTTTGGGCAATGTGGGGAGGGGGAAGTGGTCTCGGGAAATGATGGTGGTGGATCTTGGGAAATGTTATCACATGTCTCTTAGTAAGCCTGGTGACAGGAACGTCGATTAGGGTTCGACTTGTGTTGTGGTGTACTGAGCCGTGCTATGTTGTGCTGTGTGGTGTGGTGTGGTGTGGTGTGGTGGGCTGAGTTGGCTTAAGTTGATGTGGATTGAGTTTAGTACATGGTGTGGTTTGCATTTGGCTGGCTTTCCTTGGTTTAATTCGGGTTGGGCTGGATTAATAAAAATAATTAAAGTCAGGTTTAGATATCTAATGATGAGTTGGATTAACGTTCGACTTGTTCGCTTAGCACAGGATCGGGTAGGACTGGTCACCCTAAGTGTGGCTTTGGCTGTATGGTATAAGTTTTACTTGGTTCGCTCTGCATCACTTACATCGGGGTAGGTAAAATCTGGTCTAGGTTAAGTTCGGTTATCTAAAGCCAGTGCTAATTACGTTACGTGTACCTGTGTTATGTTTCACGTAAAGCTACAGTCGATACGTAAGGTCGGTCGACTGAGTATGCTTCACATCCTTTTGGACAAGACAGGCGTACTATGGCTCTTTCACCTTAACTTGTGTCATATTTTCATCCTTTTGCTGCTAACCTAACATACCTCAGTGACAGAAAACGGCAAGCTCTGGTTCTACATCCTTTTTATAGCACTTCTCATGGCTAACATCATATTCCAGTATCAATTTCTTTTTGCAACTCAGAATTCAAGATGGAGACAGAGAGTAGTTTTAGGCCAAGTCAGAGTAAAACGGGTAAAGCACCTTCGAATAACCAGTTAACTAATACATAAGACAAGTTAATATTTTCCTGATATTACTTATACATCCTACAGCCGCATTAGAACTAATACCATAAGACAAGTTAATATTTTCCTGATATTATTTATAAATCCTACAACCGTATCAGAAAGATCACAACCAATCTCTCCTGTATATAAATTTCTGTTTTCACTAATAATTCAAACCGACAAGCTCTGACACCTTTACAATCATGACCACTATCTCCCGTACATCCACTTTTACTTCTGTTCTCAATAGTTCTATAGCTACCATAACCACAACTATATTTCATTTACTCTAACTTGGCCTAAAATTGCCATCTCGCAAACTTTAATGATGAGCTGTAACACTAGAATATGATGCTAGTCATGAATAAGTGCTATGGAAAGGGTGTAGAGTCGTGGTATTGTACAGTAGCTTTCAGAGTTACGTGACAAACTGTAAATGAACGGAAATCTGGGCCAAGTTAGGGTAAAAATGGCATACCTGTCCCAGCCCTATACACTACCCACACCACCATCAAAACCTACAACCACCCCAACTACCACAATCACCACTACCTGCATCACTACCCTACACTACCATCATTATTAACATCCACAACCACTCCAAATAACATAAGCACAAATACCAGTCATCACCCCAGCCACCATAACACTACACTAACCACACTCACCACCACCCCCATCACTACACTATACTACACTAACATAATCATCATAAACCACAATCCTCCAACAACCACACTAATTACAATCATCACCACCGCCATCACTACACTAAATGACACTAGATTACCACCATCACCGACACCACTACACTACATCACCCACTACCACAATCACCACCTAGTAAACCCACAACCATCCCAACTACCAACATTATTACCATCACTATACTAAGTTACATCACCCACTACCACCAACATCAAAACCACAACCACCTCAACTGATACCACTATCACCACAACCACACTGAGTTACAACATCATCCACTACCACCATCATCAAAACCCACAACCACCCCAACTACCATAACCACAACTACCATACCCCACAATTACGACCTCCATAACTCCGTGTAGCACCAGGAAATGGATAATTACCTCAGATATAATTAAGCATGATTCCACAGCTTCTAATCCAACCGGTGATTACCACTAATACGAGAATCTGGCACACACTTGCACTCCACACCTGCCCCTTACACCTGTCTCCTATACCGGTGCACTTCCTTATCAACACTCCACACCTGCCCCTATATCTGTAATTCTGTATCAACCCTCCACACCTGCCTCCTATCAACACTTCACATGTCTCCCTACACCTCCCTCCTACACCTGCACCCCTGCATGAACCAGTCATCCTACATCTTCGACCTACACCTGCACCCCACACATGACTTCGCATATCTGCACACTACATCTTCACTCCTACACACCTGTCTCTACACCTGCTCCCCTACAGCTGCACTTCTGTATCAGCATCCAACACGTAAACACCAATCAGCACTCCTATAACCAGCTTCCCTGTATCTCAGTCCATACCTGTACCATACACCTACCTATTTCACCTAAATAAACCTCACGCCTGCCTTCCTGTATCTTGACGTTACACCTTCCTCTTTACTTACACTCCACACCTGTGAGCCACACCAGCCTTCCTAAACCAACACCCAACTACTGACCTTACACCTACACTCCACCCCAGTTTCTACACCCTACACTATACACCTGTTTCTACATCCCACATCTACACTCCACACTTGTTTCTCCATTCACACATCGCATCTGTCACACTCCCTCTACAACTGATCAACACAAACCTCCACACCTGCACAAAACACCTGCTCTTGTCTTCTACCAGCACTCAATCATCATCACATCACACCTGCTTCTCAACACCTATCCTTCAACACCTAAACCCTATATTTACCTTTATACACCTGAGTTCCATATACGTATTCCATATGTCTTATAGTTTTCCATGTATTTACTGTATATATCTTTTGCATCCCTTCCCCAGTTTTTCATACACCTGCTCTCCATATACTTTCCTACACCTACACCCTATATATTACACCACACCTACACCCCATATCATACCACACCTGCACCCATATTATACCACACTTACAACCAATATATTATACCACACCTACAACCCATGTACCATACCACACCTGCATCTCATATATCATACTACACTTACAACCAATATATCATTCTACACTTACAACCCATATATCATACCACACCTACAACCCATATATCAAACCACCCCTACACTCCATTTATCAAACCACACCTACACCCCATATATCATTCCACAACTACACCCCATATATACCACACCTGCACCCCATAAATCATCCCACACCTACACTCCACATATTTCCCACACATCCACAATTACTTTCACCAATTCATTCCCTACGCAAACACTGGAATCACCAAATACATCCCACATACAGTCACCCCAAACCAACATTCCATACACGTATCATCTCAAACACCTGGGCTTCGAATATATCTCCCTGGACTGGCGAATCATACACATTTTTACACCACACCTGCAGTCTCAGTACCTTCTACACACCCATCTGTTTTCTGTACTTGCATTTCATTTACGTTCTACACTCTCATACATATTTTCCGCATTGTGATTTACTCTACGTCCAATGCATATATATCTCCTACTCTCCTATATATTCTGTACACCTGCGGTTTATATAAATTCTGCACTAGTTTATAATATTTTCTTCAACTACATGACCATTTCCTGCGTTATACATATTTACTACACTTCAATATATCTTCTGTAAATGCATTCCATATCAATACACGCTACATTTCCATATACGGTACATCATCTACACCTACACTAACATATATTCCCATACATGTCATTTATCAGTTTCATCCACTTCTGTTCGCATCAGGAAAATTAATTACCCAAGATCCAGAACACACACACACACACACACACACACACACACACACACACACACACACACACGAGTACTCTAAATTTCCACATAAGACGTTTCCTTTCCATCAAGAAAAAGTATCCAACGCACTGACGTCTACCGTGAATTACAGTATTACACCAAGTTCCTAGAAATATAAGCACACAATACAGCCACACAAAAAGGACACCGCAAGACACATTCAAATAAAAAAGAAGTATAGTATTTTCTTCGTCAAACACAAATACAATGCACAGATGTTTATCCAAAGGTACATAAAAAAATACTACTGCTACTACTACTATACTACTACTACTACTACTAATAATAATAATAATAATAATCCATACGAGCAAACACCGTAAGACACCTTCAATATATCCCACACGACACATCAATTTCACAAAAGCAGTATATCGGCCGCAACTGCTGTATGCTGAACTACAGTAACAATAACCCACTCTGCTAAACTCTGACAGAACTGCATCCTTCTCAACCCTCTTGCACAGGTGTTTGGGCAGGTGAGTCAAGGTGGAGCAGCTGATATAAGTCCTACTCTACAGGTGGGTAGTTAAATTCGACTAATGCATATTGCACTGCACTTCTCACTTTCTTGATACGCCGAGAGAGCTTTGGTATGCTACTTTCCTCTGCTGACTAGTATTCTTAAGCTGAGAGAGGCTAAGTAAGCTACTTTCCTCTCCTGATTAATATTCCTAAGCTGAGACTAATTTGGTATGTTTGTATCCTCTGCTTGCTATTATTTCAAAGCTGAGGGTGGCTTGCTTTGCTGCTTTTCTCTGCTTGCTAATATTCCTAATGTGACAGATGTTTGGTATATTGCTTTCCTATGCTGGCTAATACTCGTATTTCAAAGCAATAAGAGGCTTGGTATGTTACTTTCCTTTGCTGGCTGATACTCCTAAGTAGAGAGACACCTGGTATGTTTTCTCCCTCTACTGGCCTACCTACCTACCTATAATACAATAACACGTATCCACCTACTAATTAATAACCATAATCGTACTGAAGCAGCAAGTAAGAGGAAAAACGAGCTTCAAAATACAGCACTCGCACGAGCGCGCGCACACCCACACCCACACCCACACACACACAGAGCGATAGCAATGTAAGACAACACTGACAGCGTCTAAATAAGGCATCCTTATATTTATCCTACGATCAAGTCATCTATATGTCACATCACTGTACTTGAGAGAGAGAGAGAGAGAGAGAGAGAGAGAAATGAATTCCCCGAGCTAGGCAACCAAGGCCATATAGCCCCGCTGGGGTTACAGGAGGGAGCTACCTCTCCCGGCAACGGTAGCCCGGGCGAGGCTCGAACTTGCGACCTCCCGATCACAAGCTCAGCGGGCTACCACTGTGCTACCGCGCCCCCCCCCCCCAGAGAGAGAGAGAGAGAGAGAGAGACGTGATTCCAAAAAAAACACACAGAGAGCACTTAAAGATAAAACTGATCTGTATGATTATCCTGATGTAATATATAGTTTCTCCATCTATACGCATCAATCATCGAACCAAAGAGGGTAACATGGCAGACACGAACCACCAAATACAGCACACACACACAGAGTACACATAGATAACACTGTGTCACCTGAATAAACTGACTGATTTACATACTGTACTCTATCATCTACACATCAATCACAAGAAAAAGAACGTACCACGAAATATAACACACACATATAGGGTACTTCGAGATAACATTATATCACTTCTATAAAGATTTTTGATATTTAGACCATGTTCTACATGTCAAAAGCTTTCCCCTTAACCCCCCTCTCCCCCCACCACACTGTAGGGTTCCCTGTATGCATACTAAACTCACACTTGCGAGTACATGAACAGAGGTTGTCGATGGACTTGAGAGTACACACACACACACACACACACACACACACACACACGGGAATATCTACACTTGGATATAAGCACAAATACAGCAACCCCCGAAAAAAAAAAAAGGGAAATATAAAAAAAACATTAGTACAAGCAAATCAAGACACGCATATTAGAAAATAAAGATTTTTTAATGCATGGAAGAAGGAATCAAAGGCCAGAAGCTCGCAATATAGTTTCAAGAAAAAAAGAAAAACTAATTCAAGATCAGTTTACCCCATTCACTGTCACGTCTTATTAATTCGTTCTTGGTTAAAGTAAGATATAAGAGGAGATCCATCGTTGTGAAGGGGTTACGGTACTGATGGCTGTATCTAACCTTTGCAATTCGGGAAGTTTCTTAATAAATGCGTCCTCCTTTCTCTCACCTTATAATATGCAGCAATTAATTATGCAAACATTCAACACCGAAATACATTGACAACTTTTTCAACAGTTCAAGCATGAATCCCTTAAACATGCAAAATTTCAACACTCAGATACATTACAAATCTTTTTATCTTTAATATGTATTGTTCACCACCAAGACAAATTATTTTTCTCCTCAGCATATATTGAACATGTATCCCTTTAGACATGCAGAGAATAAACATTTAAAATTATAATCACTCCCATTGTGTTCCTTTATCTTGGCTGTGTACATACAACCCTTGAACAAGCAAACATTAAATATTTAGCCACAATATTATTTTACCCTCTTTCTTTAACACAGATGTAGGCTGAAATCACGCACAAATTAAACAAACACACAGCAACTGTCTTCCTTTCCCTCAACTTACGTATATACAGGGCAAACATTAAACATTTAAACACACAATCACAAAATACCTTTCTTTCCTTTAGCGTAATCATGCAACTATCACCACCTTCGCTACAAGGTTCTTCCTTTTGCTTTAAAAAAAAAAAACTCTTGCAACCAATAAACACTTTAACACATCACAATCTTCGTTTCTCGGAGCTTATATATATTTACTTCTTAAGCATGCAAACACCAAACCTTTAACACACAACAGCCTTCTCTCCTCCCACTAAGCTTAACAAATGTACTGCTTTGGCATGCATACATATAATAAACATTTAGTCGTAATTTTCTTTCTTTTCCTTAACTTTTATGTCTCTATAAACATGCAAATATGGAACATTTAAAAACATAAACACACCCTACATTCCTTGCCCCTTAATGATATCCTGCTTAAACACCAAAACACTGAATATTTAAAGGCATATCAACCTTCTTCCCATTTCCTGAACTTAAATACTGTTTAAACATCCATTCATCAAAATATACATTTAAATATAATCATCGTTTCCTTCCACTAGCTTATTAGTGTTCTGCTTAGAGCATCTACAAATTTCAGATCCTTTCCCTTAGTCTGGAATGACTGGGCCGGCGAAGGTTTATATCCAAGGGGTGGTTGGGGTTTATTGCTCATGTCATGACACCCAGGGATGAGTGAGGCTGGTCACACTCATCTTAAATGTCAGGACCAACTTGCCTAGCCCCGGGCTCTTACGCTCCTCTTGGGGCAACGTAGGATTGGATGATGGATGGATGCATGGAATAGTACCGTTTAAACATGCACACATTAAACATCTTAACACAAGCACCATTTCCTTAGCTTAAAGAAGTACTGTGATAAACATGGATAGTTAATAAAGCACGTACACAGCACAAACAATGCACATATCAGGCAGATAACACAATTACAGCACTTAAGTATAAGAAACACAGTAAACACACCAATTCCAAGTTGTGTCTGCAAGATAAGTACTGCAAGCTGGGAGGGAGGGGCAAGGAAATGGCAGGAGACAGGGCAACATGGAGGCGATTTGTTTGTGGCAACCCTTTACGGGATTAAGGCACCTTGCAACAGATAGACAGAAAGAAGTACAGTATCATAAATAATGAAGAATGTAACACGAATAAAGCAGATTTAAACACATAACATCAATAAACACAACAACACCCAGTAACAAACGTGCAATTAACAAACACACATACATCAAAAAATATACGTACAACACCAATAAACACGCACAAATCAATTAACACATGTGCACTGAAATACACATATGTTAGCAAATACACGAACAACATCATTAAAAACACGATCAATAAACGTATGAGCATCCATAGGCACATATAACATCAATAAACACCTAAAAACACCCGAACCAATAAACAAGGAACACATCATCAATTTATCACCGACATCAACACTCTAGGATGCAGGCCTCTCCCATCTATTTTCACGCTGATCTACTGACTGTCAGCCTGTTCCATCAAATCCCAGGAAAACTTCAAATTTCTCACCTTCACTTTGTCCTCTGTCTGCCTCTTTCTATCACTTCACCTCCGGGTTACCACTGTGTTACCTATCCTAATTGTCTATAATATCTGCTCTAAGACGTGACCTGCCCACACTCACGTCTTTCTTTTTTCGTCTTCTTTTATACAGTGGTGCTTATATCCTCTGCTTCCATCGGTTCCACTATCGAAGAAGCTCTCTTTTTCTCTCTCATATGACACCTAACAATCATTTCTGTTCCTAAATTTTATTTCCATGAACCTATTACATATATGAAACACATTCCTAGTTATTCATCTATCTGCACTGGAAAGAACCGGATATATCTGTTAAATTTTGCTTGCTTTTAATATTAATTTTCAGGCCCACTTCCAGACTCACCCTACGCAGATGAACATAAAACCAAAGGCAGTTCAGTCAATCACCGTTTATATTAATTCCTTTGCCACCCCAAATCACAATTTCTTAATACGTCCACTAGCCTAATGATGAATAACTAGGGTGAAATCGTGTCTCTGTCCAACACTTCTCTCTACTAGTATTTTCTTATTTTTCCTATTGAGTTTTATTGCGATAGTGCTCTCTCAACAGACACACGGTTTCTCCTACACTTTGTATTGACACTGATCTCATCACTATCACTGTACCAATTTTGGATCACATCTACATCACTAAATAAAAAACAAAACAATAAACACGGTACACCAAGAATCATCACACTGGCATCATAAACGACATATACAGTTCATTAATCAAAACACGTACAAAACATCAGTAAACAAAAGTGCAAAAATAAACACAACACCAATAAACACATGCACGTCAATGAACACAAGTACATCAATAAACACACAGGAAGAAAAACGAGTACATCAATAAACACACAGGAAGAAACACAAGCACATCAATAAACACAAACATATCAATACACACAAGCACATCAATAAACACAAACACATCAATACACACAAGCACATCAATAAACACAGGCATATCAATGAACATACATTATTAACACATCCATGAATAAACACAAATGCATCAATAAACACACATCTATGGATAAACACATCAATGAACACACATGGCCTACACTATACACCTACGTATTCCTACCATACACGTACCTATGCACCTGCTTGTACTTAACTTTTGATGCCGGACACAAAAGGACCAATAACATCAAATTTTCAATCCTATTAAAAAAACTGTTATATATTCATTGTTCTTTTTCTTTCTCCTCCTACTGAATATACTTCGACTCACGAACTTTACAAAAACACTAAACACGTGAAAAGATAAGAGATTTCCAATTAGAAACTTACGAAATGTTGGGACATAAACAGTTAAACTTCAGGCACTTAGAATGGTTTTCTTAGAAACTATTAAGCATGCTTGCATACAAACACTTCATATCCTTTATATACTTAAAAAGCTATGCTGCACATGATCATACAAAACATCTGTACAGTATACTATACCTTAGAATCTAAGAAAAACACTATAAGACACCAGTGCTTAAAAGTACAAAATGTAAATATAAATAACTGATACCAACTAATGCAACATGTATGTTTGCAACATATTAAAGAATATGACAATCTGAAGTTCACTCGCATATTACTTAAGACTTGTCCATATCAGGCAGACACGAATACATGAAAATATTAACCGGTTGTTTAGGGGTTAACAGAGACCATTTCTAACCCTTTCACTACAAACGGTTTCTTCAAAGTTAACGAAATCGTCAGGAGGTACGAAGAATGAAGTAAAAAAGAACTGAATCCAGCAATGCATTTCTGCTTTATTCTTGCTATCTCTAGGGGACTTCATTTAAATTCAGTAGGAATTTCTAATAGTAAAATGTTTAATGATGGCTATTTTTAACCTCCCCAGTTCGAGATCTTCCTATGCTGAGCAAAAGGGAAACGGAAAATAAACCAATAAAGCACATCACAGGTTTCATAAGGTGAAATACCGGTATATATTACAGAACTGTATTTGGATCCTCTTAATTAACTCCTTTGGTTGTATAAAGATGAAGGTGAAGGTAATCGTTGGCACACCTGTACAAGACACCTGTTAACTGCACCCCCCCTCCCTTCGAGTTCAACACACACACACACACACACACACACACACACACACACATACACAGAAAAGGCATAAACACACGGACGGACACACCCAAAAATCTTCTTTTAAACGGAAATCTATTAATAATGAGCTCTCTCTCTCTCCTCCCAAAAAATCAGGCATAAAAACACTCTAGGCAGAATATAAAAATTGAAAAATACGAAAAACACAAAAAATAGGCGTAGTATAACCTCACGCAAAAATCAGGCATAAAAAACTAGAATTAGGCCAAAATCATCCTGGGTTCGGTGAGGTCAGTGAGTAAACAAGTGACGTCAGGAACAAACAAGAGACGTCAGTGAGTTGTTGATCAACCGCAGTCTGTCTTGTCGAGCAGATCCATCAACCATAGGAGAAAAACGCCCCTGCAAGGCTGTCCAGGGCAATGAACCGATGTTCCTTGCAGTTGACAGCGCCTCACCACGGTAAGGCGTGGGGAACAATGTAAAGGTTTGGTTCCTGGATGGACGCCGCATTTGCATCTATCCACCCAGTTAACGGGCACCATAACAAGCTCCACTTCACCCAATAATTCGGGTATATGGTTACCACCCAGCGTTGTAAGTACAAGACACCTGGGTTACAGGAAACCATTAATCTTGTCACTCAGTGTAAAGCCAACTTAAGTCGAAATGAGAGATGTAAAAAGTGACAGGATGGAAAAGAAGAAGCAGGAAGAGAGGAGGGCAGAATGAGAGAGAAGCAAGAAGAAGGCAGTACTGCATCACGTGAGTGGCTGTCACCGACTACCACCTATGTCAGTAAGTAAACATGTGATGTCAGAAGTAAACAAGTGGAGTCTGAAATAAAGCGTAAACATGTGACGTTAAGACGTTAACATGTGATGTCAGAAATAAGTGGGTGTTAACAAGTGACCTCAGAAGCAAAGGGGGTGTAAATAAGTGACGTTGGAGGCAAGGAGGTGTAAATCAGTGACGTCAGGAGCAGGGGGGGTCCGCTCGTAAACAAGTGACGTCAGAAGGAAAACGGTATAAACAAGTGGCGTAAGAAAAACATGAGTAAATGTCAAACGCAAAGAGGTGTAAACAAGAGACGTAAACCGTGTAGACAAAATAATATCAGTAGGTGACGCTAAAAGCGGAAACAAGCAGGTGGAAAAGAATTTATATAAGCAATGACATAATTAACCATGCAACACTAAGTAATCAAGGGTCAGATAAACTGGGATGTAGGTTATGTAAGTGACATTTACAGTAGGCTTGGGAGGTCAGAGACAAGGTGATGTACCGTGACGTCATCCAATTAACTAAGGTGTCAAGAAAGAGGCAACGTCAGCTTAAGACAATAATGAAGCTGATACAAGTTAATGACATCAAATAATCAAGTGAGGTCAGAACAAGGGGCTGTAAGCAAATGACATCACCCACTCACACAAAAGACGATAAAAGGTAACATATGCTTAAGACACAGAGCCGGATGTAAAGGCGTGACGTCACTCCGTTAAAGGTATACCTCATGACGCTTTACTGTATTATCTGATTGTATGTGTACCACCTCGTTGTGTGTACTGTCTTATGTGCACCTCGCTGTATAGGCGTGCTGTGGACGCGCCTGGCTCGCCTGTTTATAACTGTGTGTATTTTTCACTGATCTTTTATTTCCCATAAATGCTTCACTTCCATTTTTTCCCCTTTTCTACGTACTCTCTCTCTCTCTCTCTCTCTCACCTCATCCATCCCGTTCTTTTTCTCATCACTTCTCTTCGCCCATCCTTCTCTCTCCATCCCTCTTCCTCACTCCATCACTCTTCCTCATCTATCTCCCTTCCCTCCCTCCCCTTCTCCCCCCCCCCCGTCGGCAAGTGGAGAGGGGGTCGTCAGAAGATGTATTTCCTGCACTCTGTCTTGTGGTAATTAAGGAAGAGGAGAGGGAGAGACAAGGGAGGGGAGGGAGAAGGGAGGGGGATGGAAGAGAGGAAGAAGGATGGGTGAGGGGACAGGGACGAAGGGGGAGAGGGAAAAGGAACGAGAAAGGCGGGTTAAAGGGAGAGGGCGAAAGAAAAAAAGGAGGGGGATGGGGTGAGGGAAAATGGGAGAGGGGAGATTAAAAAAAAAAAAAGATAGAGAGAAAACTGGGGTGGAAGGAGATATGAGATAGATGGGGAGGAGGGAAGACAGAGAAGAGAAATGGCGGGGGGAAGGAGGGGAGGGACTTACACAGATACTTAAACCACACAGATCTTGAGGTCCCAATGAGGTGGCCAGGTAGTAATATCAGTAGCCTCATTCTTTTCCCAGAAGAAGAAAAGAGAGCGCACTAAAGCGAAAGATGGACAAGATGAAGAGATGGGAGAAACAACAATAATATGGAAGAGCAAAGGTCGGTAAGAGAAATAAAAATGGGAAGTATGGAGAAACTGGAAAGAAGAAAAAGGCAAAAAGGAAAAGTGTATGGCAGAGAAAGAAAAGAAAAGGGAGTAAAATATGTGGTAGGGAAGGAGTGCACAAAGGGAATGGCAAATCAGGTAGGGAAGGAAAATTGAAAATGAAAGAGGAAAAGGAAGACAAGGAAGGAAAGGAATGGGGAAAGACTTAACTCCACCAATTCTAGAGGCTTTTCATTAAAAAAAAAAAATAATAATAATAATAATAGCCTGGCGGCAGAGAAAAGCAAATAAAAGGAACCTGTGAAAGTGGAAACAAAACAAACACATGCGTTAAATATCTTGAAACCGAGGACGCCATTCTCATTAAATTCTTCTTGCTATTAGATGATTTCATTTAGCTTGAGAGAGCACCCTACTAGGCAAGGGGTGCTAATGAAGGCTATACCCAACTCCTCCAACTCGAGCAGTCCCTCTTGAGGCCCCCCCCCCACACACACACAAACACACACACACCAAGCTGCTGCCTGATAAACTTACACCTGTCCCCCATACTAGTCCCTTCTCCACATCTTTACCCTACGTCTATCCTTCACACCTGTTTCATACACCCCTCCTCTACACGTGTTCCACATCTGGTTCCCCTCCACACCGACTCCCTATACCTGGCTTATGAACCAACACCTTCCAATAAACGTGTTTCCCGCAGCTGCACACAACCCACGTATCAACATGCATATTTCACCATAAATATGGTGTGTTTACGTACAGGATTTATAACAGAACCATAGCACAGTGAATCTGCACTTCTGTTCTCTTTCCAGAGAAGTTACATGTATATACCCTATTAATTCCTCCTCCTTTTCACTTAACTGAATCCAGCTCAGCTATTCAGTGGAGTGGAAATATTCAGAAAAAGGCAATTTGACCTCTTCTGGGAGGAGAATCACAAGAGAAAGAAAACATCTTGTATGGTCATCACTCTTGTGTCGTAGGAAGTATTATACCGATTGCTGCTCAAATGTTTCCCTCCTCTATTTCTCACAGGTTCCCTCATGTCGATGCTTCCCAACCTCTCACTTCATCATCTCCTTCATAACACCTGTTCCCCCTCACACCACATCTGACCCCCTGCCATATCTGTTTTTCCGCCCTCTAAATTGCATGGCTTCCCTTCCCCCTTCCCTAGCAACCCACCTCCCCCTTTCCCCACTCCCTTCCATAACATGCCCATCCCCCCCACCCTCATTCTTGCCTGCTCTTCCTCATCTCTCACTTACCTTCCCCCTCCCCCCTCCCCGTCCTCTCAAACCACACCTAATCGCTCCCTTCCCCCCATCTTCCCCACACCTACTCCCTGTCCTCTTCCCTCTCCTCCCCTCCCTCACATCACACCTCCCCTGATCCTCCCTCTTCCCCTACCTCCCGCTTCCCTCTCCCTCACACCTCACACCTCTTACATGTCCCCTCCCCTCCCCTATCCTCCCACCCGTTTCCTGAGTCACCAAGCAGGCGGTGTTGGTTACCTGAAATCATCTACGTACAAAGCTCACGTAAGCTGGGCCAAGAAGGGGAATCTCGACCTTACACCACCTCAGCCATAAGGACCAAAGTGGCCTCCCTTCAATCCAACTCAGAGCTTATTTACAGGTCGCGATAAGGTGGTAATCTTCGACCGCTGTTAATGTTGATATTGATTTGATTAAGCTGAGTTCGTGTTTGCTCTTTTTAAACACAACTTATATTAATGTTGGGAAATATATGACAGCTCTCAGAGATGGTGGCAGAAATAAACTGTAAGGGGCTTTTTAGCTCCCTTACAATTTATTTCTGCTCTGATATGTTAGTATTCTCCCGCATGTTACGTATATCATTATATTGGTATGAAGAAGATAGGTAGCATAAAAATGAATACGGATGTTGACCAGCGGAAGAAATTACTTCGAAAAAGGTATTACAGAGGCTCCCATGCCGACGAGGGTCGATGGGTGATAAGGGGGCTGTTGACCCCACACTTACGAGAGGTCTACAATATACAGTACCTATAGAAAATGATCTGGAGGTAAAAAAAAAAAAAAAAAAAAATCACTGAAGAGAATACTGGAATGCTCTATAACCCCTTCAGCACGATCCCAGTGAGCTTAGAAAATGTTAGCTGAAAGAAAAAAAATTATACAACGTCGCTATTGATAGGAATAGTCCAGAATGCTTCAAACCCCTTCACTATAGTACGTTTCCCCTTAATCACTGGCGAAAAAAAAAAGAGGTGTCATTATGAGTGATTTAATGAGAGGAAGCTCTAACCAATTCAATACAAATGTCTACCCTGAACTAAATGAAGCACTGAAATTAACAAATATGACCTTTTCTGTCGTTGCCAATAGCTGATTTTGCAAAAAGAAAGGGAGAAATGGAAGGTTATTTACTCCCTCTTCCTCGTCCTTACTGCAAAACAAATTATAAATACGACAGGGAGTTAATTATGATCTTGTTAACATTCATCCCTGGTATGATTTACCAATTAACCCTCTCACTGCCATGACGTAAATTTCACTTCAATGTGGCCATATTAAGCGATCTTGTCCATCTCACGAAGACGTCAGGCGGTGAAGGAGTCAATGAAGAATACACCTAACACCTCCAGCTCAAGAAATCTCCCCTGAGTTGAGTAAAATCGTCTGGATACAGCAAAAATAAACTTGATCCGACGTACTCAGGTTGTAGGGGGTTAATAGGAAGTGTCTCAAAGAAGATTTTTTCTCATTAATTAATTCATACACAAACACAGCCTTTACACACAAATCCTCCCCGCCCTTCTCTCTCTCTCTCTCTCTCTCTCTCCCCAGTTTCTACCGGTACGCATAGCAGGGGTAACTAAGGCAAACCAAGGCAGTGGCTCCCAGATCTCGCCCGCTCTCCCATCACGTTGTTACTTGGTAGTCTAGTGGTTAGAACGCCCCGGTCGGAGTAATGGCCTTGCGCAGCTTCGATCCCCGAGAAGTGACTGGGATATTTTTGGATCACGTAATGCCACCAAGGGGAATGGGATGGTCATCTACCATTAAGTGTACTGGACTAGCCTCGGGCCCCTACACCTCGAATGGGGGGGGGTAAAATGGGACTGGATTTTTATTTATTTATTTATTTTTTATCATTACCAACAATTTTAAGAGATCTGAGGTGGAGATGAGACGAATGAAAATCCAACGTGAGGATATGAGACGTATGGATAACAGACTAGAGATACGAAGAATGAAGATAAAATGACTGGAGATGAGAAGAATGAAGGTCACAAGACTTAAGATGGGAAGGGAAAGAAAGAAATAAAAGTGACACAGAGGGAGTAGACGAAAAAAACGATCAGCTGAACGAAACACACACACACACACACACACACACACACACACACACACACACACACACACACACACACACACAACCGATAAGAAAATGATTAGATGAAGGCATATATAAAGAGGAGATAAAGGGACCCCGAGATAAAAAATGAAGATGAAATGAGTGGGAGGCTGAACGCGATAAGAACCACCAATACCACATGATAACGGGAATATTTTTAGTTCCTTCACCCGAGATACGGCAGCCAACAGGTCACGCCACTAAGAGGTCATGCCAACAGAGGGGTCAACAGCAATTAACCCCTTCAGACCCACGACGCAAGATTTATTTTGTTCTTGCCAACTCCCGTCAATTCTGTTACCTCATTTATCCCAGGACGCCATATGTATCTCTCCTCTTGCTAAGTCCTGATGATTTTTTACAAGTTTGGGGATTAATATTGACGGGATTAGAAACAGTATCAATTAATCCCTTCACAACCTCGTGTCTCTCTCTAGGCTCAAGAAATTGGTCTGAAGGCAACAAGACTAGAGAATATATCAAAGAAATGGAGTGAGTTAACGGAGAAAATAATAATGCAACGTAGCTTTTTGTGGTGTTCTCAAACTTCTGATGTTGTGTGCAAGGGTTATACTTTTTTTTTGTGTAACTTCAGTTGTTATTTGCGTGTCTTCATTATCGTCTGAATCTCTTTCCCACTCGAGTACTTTCTCTATTGTCATATTTCTTACCTGGATATTTCCCTTCTATCTTGATGTTCACTGCAGTACTTTATCACACGCTTCTTCTTTGGCGATACTGTAGTTTCTAATCCCCTTTTCATGAAACGTCAATTTCTCCACCAAATCATTCTTTATTTGTGCTTCTTGTTATTACATGATTATTAACTTCGTTACATGTCAGTTTTTACCTTATCATACATTTCTCATTGAGAGGTGTTATAGTTTCTAATCTGTTCATTAAGAATTAATAATCTGGCAAATTAATGACTTTAAAAAAATGACAACGAAGAAACGGAGATAATTCTGTAACCCCCTTCAGTCAGGCTGGTTTATCTCAAGCTGAATAAAATCGTCTGGCCGTGCAATAAATGAGAGAGAGAGAGAGAGAGAGAGAGAGAAACGGAAGGAGTTAGGGTACTGACAGCATAAAAATAATGAAGAGGGAAAGAGAGACAGAGAGGGAAGGAACGACATAAGTAAAGGGAAGGAAGGAGAAAGAGGGCGGGTAGATAGATAAGAGTGTGAGGGTAGGGGAGGAGGACGCTGGGGAGTAGAGGGAGGGGGATGCAGGAGGATAGGGGGGAGGGGGAGGGGGAGGGGGGAGGGGGAGGAGGAGAGAGATAAGACAGCATGATGCAACTCAGCCTCCCGTGATCTCCCGTGCCAAGCGCTGTTGCTAGGAAGAGGGGGCGGAAAGTTGGGGAAGGGGAGATAAGAGGTGTAAGAGAGAGAGAGAGAGAGAGAAAGCGGAAGAAGATGAGAGGCATAATGGACGCAAGAGACGGAGGAGGAGGAGGTGGATATGGGGAAAGCAGGAGGACGGGAGAACTTACATAGGAAAAGGAGGAGGAGGAGGAGGAGGCAAGGAAAAAAAAAACAAAAACAAGGATGGAAAAGAACTGGGAGAAGAGGGTGATGCAGCACGTGGCAGAGGGGAGGGATGGCAGTGGGGAGGAGGGGAAGGAAGACAGAGGCAATGAACCTGACTTTGAAAAAAATGTGGCAAAATGGGTACGGCCCTCCAGGTCGAGGACCCATGATTCATTGCTTTACACAACACAAAATGTTGCGGAAATCCTCAAACATTAGCAAGAAAGCAGGTGGATTTATCTTGGCGAGATTTCACACGCTAAGGCAAATAAACAGGCTATTCAAATTAGGAAATACTATCTTTGGCCTCGTGTGACCTCTGGTTGTTATCGTATTCAACAAGGTAATTTTAGATTTCAAGGGCGATCAACCTGGTTCAGCATCCCGAACTGCCAGTAAACGGAAAGGCTGAAAGTGTTTATAGTCTTAGGATTCATCGGACATATGTGACACTGTTGTAAAATATTTTCTTGGTTTATGATTCAGGGCGCCTGGTTCCCCATTTCTTGAACACACACACACACACACACACACACACACACACACACACACACACACACACTTCTGTAACGTGATCTATGTTACTGTATCTGCCGGACGATATACCGGTAGGCATTACTCTTATCCAACTAAAGTCCATTTCCTCTCCTTCCTCCACCTCCACCTCTGCTCTTTCTTCATCCCTTCACTCCTCTCCTACCTCATTACATTTCCCTCTCTCTCCATTTCTTCTCTTCCTCTCTTGTCCCCTCTTCATCTTCCCCCATTTTCCTCACGCTCCCTCTCCCCTCACCCCAACCTCCACTTCCTCTCATCTTTTCTCTATCCCATTCTGATCTGCCGATATTTTACCTTACTTACTTTTTCTCTTCTCATCTTGTCTTATCCATCTTTCTCCTATTTCCATCCCCAACCCTACATTCCTCTCGTCCCTCCCTCATTTCTCCCTCTCGCTTCCCCACCTTCTCTACGTTCCTCCCCTCTCTTCTCTGCATCATTTTTTCTCCTTCATTTCCCCTCCTTCCCTTTCCCTATTTACTCCTTTTCCCCCATTCGTTCTCTCCCCTCTCCCAGTCCATCTCCTCCTCATCTCTCCTTATCCCTCTCCTTCCTTGTCACCACTGCCATCCCTCCCCTCATCTCTCAATCGTCCCCATTCCAACTTCCTTTCTCTCCCATTTCTCCCTCCCCATCCCAGATCCAGTCTCTATACCAACAATTCTTATGTTTAGTAAAAGTGACGATTTAAAAAAAAAAAAAAGTTCTTAGTGGTCATGTGGCTTGTAAGTAATGATTTTGGTCGCAACCTTATGCCTGTCACCTGTTCTGGCATGTAATTATTTAAGGGTCTGTCTTTAAAACCAACCAACCAACCTCTCTCTCTCTGCTAGTAGCTATTAACTATACCTCCTTCAAGTTCAAATACAAAGGTCATGGATCAAGGTCACGGTCACTGCCAGGAGGGAAACGAAATCTACCCCAAGAGGTTACTGGTCACAGTCTCATGGCAATCTATCTTAACAATCAGACTGCTTACCCACTTCCCTACCGCGGCGGACACTTCAAAGTTATGCCTATTACCATTAATCTGCTTCGGAAAGAGGTGCCATCCAGTGAAGGGTTAATGAGGACTGGCTCTAACCCCTCTTTACGATGGATCATTCTCAAGATGAATATAAAAGTCTGGCAGTACCAAGAAAATTAAAAAATGTTCTCGTGCCAAAATGGATTGACATTGCCAAATCAAAATAATAATAATAATAATAATAATAATAATAATAATAATAAATCAGAGTAAAAAAATACGAAAAGCACAAAAGCTGAATGATAAATAACGTAATACGAGTACATCTAAGTACAGCTGTTAACTTAAATTCTCTTCAATCCCATCACTTCTTTTTTCATTTTAATCAAACTACAACCAGACGATTTTACTCAGCTTAGGGGAACTCTTTAGTGAAGGGGTTAATGAAGGCTGTATCAAACCCCTCCAGTTCCTAAGACATTTCCGAAGCTGAATAAAATCGTAAGGTGGTGACAGGAATACGATACAAAACACGTCACCGGAATCAAGGGGTTAATGGGACAGGTAAATCACAGGCAGTCCTTCACCTGTAATTACCAAGTTAATCAGTTTATATATCATTACAGGAGGCCAGACGGTCAAATGTACTCTCATGAAAAGGGTTGTGTGTACTAAAACGTATCATTACAAAAACCAGATGTACGCCAATGTTGTTCTAAACCAGTATACTACTTAATTATCCATCTATCTATCTATCTACTTGGCCCATATATTATCTACTATTGTTGCTATACATCTATAATATCTATCAATCTATCTATCAACTTATCTCCCTATCAGCTCATATATTACCTATAAATACATATAATACGACAAAATGATGTATTTACAGACATGACAAGCACCAATGTTCTCATTACAATAAAAATGACGTTAAGGGACACGCAAATTAGACAACGTTATAAGAAGAAAACATACCGCATTTATTACAACTACCGAAACTAGATGTATTAAGTCAATGTACTTTATATATTACAAGAAAATGATGTACTAAATATCAAAATAACCTAATATATCCCATCATTACAACTACTTAATGTACTAATGAGAAACGAGTATTACATGGAATTAGTGAACTACCAGGATATAATTACCGTAACCAGGTGTGCTTCATAATTACAGGTAAGATCAAAGTGTACTTACGGAACTGTGGAGGTCTGAGGTTGTCCATGAAGGGGCGAGGAAAGCATCTCTGTACACCTGTGGGGAGAAAGAGGTGGCGTTAGTAACTGTACTGCAGCACATCGGGAGGGGGGGGGCACATGTACTGTTATGGAGGGAAAGCATGTGTATACCTGAGAGAGAGAGAGGGGGGGGAGGGGGGTCTGTAGTGCACTAACACATAGGGAAGTTGCATGTGAACAACATACGGCGAAGCACACATGTGAGAGAGTGAGACGTGGAGATAATACTGAGCTCTAGCACATGGAGGCCACATACACAGAAATGGAGCAGGGAATGCATCTTTGTACAGCTGGAGGAAGATACGTGTGTGTCCCTACTGTACTGTAACACATCAGGGGAGAGGGGGCGAGGACACACACAATCACACACACACACAGACACACACTCAGCTGAGGAGACCTGTCATTACGTCAAAAACAAATTCCTTCACCAGACCGAACAAAATCGTTAATCTGAAGTCAAATAATTTAAAAAGGGGGTTTATAGACAGAATGGGCTAAAACCCTACATAAAGAAAGTGTGTGAAAAGAGGAGGAAGACGAGGCACGTACCTCTCTTATCTACTTCATAAAAAATTTGTCCCCTCAGCATTCATTACGACTAATCATTTTGACCTGTCAGGGCATGCACTCACGAACGCTTACGTTGACTTGCGCTATCTCTCTCTCTCTCTCTCTCTAAATTCTTAAACTTCGAATTATAATATTATTTGTGTATTTTACTCTGGCTAAAGCCGGACGATTTTATTTCCAACGGAAAAACAACAGCCCGAAGGTTAATATGACGACCGGACCACGTAGAAAAAACAGTACGGTCTGTGTAATCTGTGTATCTATGTACCTAGGCAACTGCCGTCCGTTACGAGACACGACATGTATAAGTATTACACACTGGTGATGTGGCCACCCTTACCACAGATACCACCCAAACCACCATTACCGCCACCACCACGAACAATGGCAAGTAAGATAACACACAGCCTCCTTCCCCTCACTACTTCTGTACTCTCACTCTCGCTTTCATTCGCCCTCCACCCCCCCCATCCATCCCTCTCCTCCTCCAACCTTACTGATACACTCACTCTTCTTGGCTCCAATTCTTCCCCCTCCTTCTCATTTCTCCTTCACCTCCCTCCCTCTTTCTCTCCCTTCCCATTCCTTCTCTCCGCCTCCCTACCTCACGCCCTCCCTCCCCACTCTCACCACTGGTACCTTCACTACGAGGACGTGTTTTTCATTCTACTCAGGCTACCAACAAACGAGTTTATTCAAGTGAGGATTTCTAGTAGTGAAGAAGTTAACAAGGACAATATCTGACACTTCCAATTCGAAATGTTCCCTCAGGGCTGAAAAAATCGCCTAGTGCAGTAACTGCAGGAACAACATATAAAAGATGTTCTGGAGCTGATGAACTGGAGAAAAGCATTCTTCTCCAACAGTTTCAAAAGTAAGGAACAATTTGCCAAGCAGTGTGGTGTAATGAGATACAGTATAACATCGAAAAATTTGCTTGGAGCAGTACCGGTATCTTGCTTCGAATCCTGAGCTAAACAAATTACCTATGAATAATAAACATATCAAACTGCATATGGATGCTGCTGCATCGTGGACCTCCTCAGTATTTTCTGTAGACCTCGGCAGGAGAAACTGTGGAAGGAGGATGCATTCTTGCTTTAGTAGCCTTACCTTCGAAAGAATCAAACAAGTCTCTTACTGTTTGCTTTCCTTTGTACTCCCTCTCATCTTCCATCACCACCTTCTTACTTTTCCTTCCTTTCTCTCTTCTTCTTTCACTACTTCTTACTTTCTTCCCTTCCTCTCATCTTCCTTCACCATTTCTTACCTTCCCTATCTTCCTCTCAACTTCCTTCACCACCTTCTCCCCACTTCCCTTTATCTTCCCTTCCCACCAACTCCCTCCACTCCTCTCCTCCCCTCCCCACGTCACCCTCGACAGCCTCCCCACTAAGCCTCCGCCCAACTTTCACTCCCCAACGCTCCATAAACCCGAGGATGGGGGGGGGGGGGGCGATGGAGGCGGTCGCAGAAGTCAAGTGCTGTAATTGATCTTAGGATTTCTCTGAGCCCGGATTCACAAACTGACTACCCTTTGTACTCTAACTTGGCCTGAAACTGCCATATCTCCATCTTCAATGTTTAGTTATAACAAATGACTGAAACTTTTAATACTATGCTAATCACGAAGAAATGGTAAGTAAATGATGTACAGACGCTGTACTGTCTTTTTCTAACACTGAGTTCTGTAAAAATAAGCAACAAAATATCGGAAATCTGGACCAAGTTAAGGTAAAACAACTACAGCTACCAAATACCATTCATAGCACAAAGTTTTATTTGCAGTACGAAAAGAAAAAAAAAAAAAAAAAAAAAAAAAGACGACAAGGCTATGCTCTCTGTTTCATTACTTGAAAAATAAAATGAACCACTACTACTACTACTATTACTACTACTTTTCCGCTAGTAAGTAAGAATTATTTTTGCGTAACCAACATTACACTTGAGATTATTCTACATTCTGCTTGTTCCTCCTGCGAAAGAAAATATGAATTACGACAGGGAACTGATCCTAAGCATGTTTGTGAATCCGGACTGTCGATTTTAAGTAGCACAGTCACAGTCAAAAGTCTACCTAAAATTTCACCCGTTTTTATATCTCACTTTCCTCTGCTGGCTAATATTCCTACGTAGAGAGTGGCTTCATGTTTTCCCCCCTTCGCCACGCCTTTATATCCTTAAGCGTCAAAGTGTGTGAGCAGTGAAATTAGTACACGATTTTTTTCCCTGACGTTAAATGTGTGTTTGTTATATTTTCTGGTCTTAATAAAGGTGTTTGGAACTCCTTATTACCTTACGTTCTTCTTAAACTAAATAAAACAGTCTGGTAAAACATGACTCCCCCGCGGATAGGTTTTAAGGGGAAGGTGTGTGTGTGTGTGTGTGTGTGTGTGTGTGTGTGTGTGTGTGTGTGTGTGTGTGTGTGTGTGTGTGTGTGTGTGTGTGTGTGTGTGTGTGTGTGTGTGTGTGTGTGTGTGTGTGTTGTATTGGTTTATAAAGCTTCACCGTCTCGTTGCTATGGAGACACTTGGGTATCTAATTCAGGCAATGACCAGACCTCATTCAGTTTAAAGTCAACTGAAGGCAGCATTACATCGAGTGAGTGGATGGTGGGTGCCCTACCTACCAAAAATAAGAAAATACGGAGTGAAAGGAAATGGAAAAACATATTATTCTGAGTAAACAGAAACTATGTGTGTGTGTGTGTGTGTGTGTGTGTGTGTGTGTGTGTGTGTGTGTGTGTGTGTGTGTGTGTGTGTGTGTGTGTGTGTGTGTGTGTGTGTGTGTGTGTGTGTGTGTGTGTGTGTGTGTGTGTGTGAGAGAGAGAGAGAGAGAGAGAGAGAGAGAGAGAGAGAGAGAGAGAGAGAGAGATGACACGAAACCCAACTTTCTAGCATGAACATCAGATGGTTTTTATGCACAATATAATGAATTCTCTCAGTCACGCCAGCCCAATCATCCACTTTCCTCTCTCTCTCTCTCTCTCTCTCTCACACACACACACACACACACACACACACACACACACACACACACACACACACACGCACACACTTATTAATCATCCTACTTCATGCATTAGCGTACTTTTTTCACCTCCTGTACTCATCAACCCTCGCACTTTCAATAACTCGTTGTGCTTCAGTTTAGTGTTCCAGTCGTTAAATTTCAGTGCACGTTAACCTCTTCAGTCCGATGGCGTATTGTGTATCTATCTCATGCTATTTTCAGACGACTTTATTAATCTTAAGATGCTTTTCGAAGGGGAAGCGTTACGTATAGACATCACGACCCACTTCTAAGCTTTCCTAAACTTCTCAGCTCATTTGGTAGCAGGAAGACTGACTTAAAAGACGCACTCGGTATGAACGGGTTAAGTTTTCAAAATCGCTGGTTAAGCATTTCTTCTGATCGATGGCTTTTTTCTTTTATCATCATCCCCAGACGATATTATTTAGCTTAGGAAAAGAGTTGGGTATAGCCTTCATCAGCTCTTCATTACGATTATTTCACTCTACTCACGCATCCACCAGGCGATCTGACTCACTTGAAGAAGGGTCTGTATCACCGAGAGGGCCAATGTTGACTATCTAACCCTTCAAGTACGAGTCTCGGCTGAATAAAATCGTCTGGGGCACTAAAATTTAACTATAACCCTTCCAGTTCTAGTCTCTCTCTTGAGCTGAATAAAATCGCCTGGATATGTTAAGAATGACATCAAAACTGCGTCCTCCGGTAGACGTCATTGAGCTGCGTAAATGAAAAGGCGTCTGAAAAGGTGGTATTCATTAAGACTCCTATGCAATGTGTACAATAACCATGCCAGCAAAGCCGTTTAGGTATTTTCAAGGGCAACTTTAATTTGTTGTACGATTCGTTTCATTCACTTTTGCATAATTGTGAAGAATTTGATAGTAGTATGAGCTGAGACTGAAGAATAAAGTCTTATGCAATAAAAAATAATCAAGACAGTTTATTAATTCCATCTCTAGCGTTAAGTGTGTCAGTGTGAAACCAGGTTAGTGAGGAGGAGGAGAGAGAGAGGGAGGGAGAGAGAGGTGGGGAATACAGGTAAGGAGGGAGGAAGGGCGATGGGGGAAGAAGGAAGGGTGATGGAGGAAGAAGAGGGAGTAAAGAGGGAGGGAGAGGGAGGAAGGGTGAAGCAAGCGGAACAAACCATGTAGGAGAGAGCACGTGCCGCCCTACCCCCCCCCTCTCTCTCTCTCTGCTGTAACATCCATAAACTTCTGTAATTTCTGAGCTGTTTCATGAGAGGAGGATTTCTAACCCCTTCAATACGAGTGGTCTCCTCTAGGCCGAACAAAAACGTCTGGCGGTAAAAGCAATAAGGAGACGTAATCGGACTGAATGCGATACTAAAGATCCTTCCATTCCCTTCCTCTCCTCTCCCCTCCCCTCCCCTCCCTTCCTCTCCCCTCCCCTCCCTTCAGTACGAGAAGTTCCCAAATTAAATAATCGTCTTGTGATGGCTACGTTAATAGATTTTTTTTAAAACCCAAGTATAATTAAATCGACCACTGATGCTGTAGGGGTTAAGTCCTTCAGCTCAGAAACACCATTATTCTATTCTGGTAAACGACGGACGATTTATTCAGCAGAGGCCAGACTTCTCCAGTTTACAAGGATTATGGGCGATTTTCTAACCCCTTCAATTAAGGTTCTCAGCAGTACTGAGGAGAGTAACGGTATCCGGGAACTTATAATTACTCAGCACAGACAATACAAAACTAACCACCACTAACAACAAACAACTAAACTTAGTCGCTAAGCATCCTCAATCCCCACAGTCGCGACCCACAAAACAATCCGTAATGGCCTGTCCCTTCATAATGTAAACAAACAAGATGGCGTCGACCACTTTCTCCTCCGAGGGCAGATGTTCCAAGGCCCGTGTCACTGGAGGACCCCAAAAGCAAATTATCACCCTTATGGCACTGTGCAATAAAGGGGGGAATCCAGTGCTCCAATTTGTCCACGATTAACTCTAAATTCAAAGGGAAAAATAGGGCTTATGGTATATGGGGATAAGGGTGGCATTTGAGTTTCCCCTGCAGCATCCATGGTCCATCGCCTTGATTAGCTGAAGAAGGTGACGGGATAACCTATCAATGCCTAGCCGACGAAGGGGAGAGGAAGGGAGGGAAGGGAAAGGGTAAGCAGGAAGGCAATGAGTGGGAGGGGAGGGGAGGGGAGGGGAGGGGAGGGGAGGGGAGGGGGAGGGGAGGGAGGGGAGGGGAGGGGAGGGGAGGGGAGGGGAGGATAAAGGCAGCAAAGGAGACTAGAAGAGAAAAGAAAGGAAAGGAAAGAACAGTAGGGGCAGAAGGAAAGGAGAGGAAAAGAAAAGAAAATTGAGACAGAGAGGGGAGGGAAGAGGAAACAGGGAGGGACTGGGTCAGGATGCAAACGGAAGAGAGGAAAAAAAGAAGGGAAAGGAAAGGGGAAGAAGGGAAAGGAAAGGGGAAGAAGGGAAAGGAAAGGGGAAAAAGAGATGAGGGGAAAGGGAAGGGAAGGGAAAGTGAGTCAGGGAAAGAAGGTGAGAAAATTGACAGGGAAGGAGCAGAAAGAAATGGATAGGAGTTGATGAGAGAAGAGAATAAGAGAACGGGGGAAAAAAGAGAAGGGAAGGGCAGTCAAAAAAAGAGAGAAAAGAAGTATAAGATGAGAAGTCATTATGGCACCCTCTTCATTACCCTCTGCTTAACCCATTATCATCCACTAACTCCCCCATTAACATCCATCGATCCACCGGCTATAATCTCCCCTCACCCATTATCATCCATTTCCCCTATGATCGTCCATATCTCCAACCATTACCGTCCACTTCTTAACCCATTTATTTTTCACCAATATTATCTACCGCTCATCATCTGCCCAAATATTATTATCAAGCTTCATTCATCATCATGCATCACCACCTATCATCATCCAATTCTTGTTCCATTTTCACCCATTCGTTCATTCATCTCTTCACTGTTATTCATCCCTTCACCCTTTCATTCATTTTTACCCAGCTCAATTTTCTGTTACCATTCATTCACCATTATCAGCCTCTTCCTTTCTTTATCTTTCATCTATTATCACTAAATTTCTTTACCCCAATAAGGAGATGCGAAAGATGAGATGAGATGAAATGAGAGGAGAGAGGACAGGAAAGGAGAGAAAAGAGGAATGAAGAGGTAAGGAGAGGAAAGAGGAGAAGAGAAGAGAGAGGAAAGGAATGAGAGCAGAAGTGGCGCCCCTATGCTTGTGGTGGTGACTCGTGTACTAATTGTGGGGTGGAAAGTGATGGATTACCTTACCCTACACAGCCCTACCTTACCCTCAGCTGCCCTACAACACCTATACACTTACAGTACATAAACAAATATACGTATGGATGGACACACACACACACACACACACACACACACACACACACACACACACACACACACACACACACATAAAATCAAAATACGTAAGTACAGTTTTCGGATGAGAGCAACTTTAGGAACCAACTCCCATACGAAGCTGGGTGCCAAAGCCATTCACGGATTTTACGGAACTGGATAAAATTGTACCAGAAGGTCGGATACAGCAGTACAAGTCTGACTTCAGTACTGTAAAAATACGTAAATAAGACTGGAACACAGTATGACTGGTGTTTCTTTGTATGAAACTAACTTACTATTTTCTCTCAATTTGCCTTTTCAGTAATTTCTTGAGCTCTTCTGCCTTCCTGCTACACTCTTCTTCCTTCTTTTCCTCTTCCTTCTTTACTATCCATATATCCGACTTACAAATATGAGAAAGTGAAATCTTTAACAAACTGCCCTGAAGGGAGCAAGAGGTCTGTTGATATTTGTCCTCCTTTGTACTCCTCTAAACTCTATACTCCTGCTCATCTATTCTCCTCCTCTCTCCTCCCTCAGCATAATCCTCCTCCTCCTCCTCCTTACTCTGTTTAATCCTTCTCCTGCTCCTCGTAGTGGTTCCCTCAGTCCTTCTGACCCATTAAACATGCCACAGGATCCTTGGGGAGGAAGGGGGTTTGAGAGCAAGGGAGCAGAGGTGAGAAGGAAGAAATGAAGGAAGGAGGAAGACAAAGAGGAAGGAAAGAATGAGGGAAAAAGGAAGGATGGAAAGTCAGGTAGTAACGAAGAAGATTGGAAAGATGGAAGACAAGAGAGAAACAGAATTATTAAGGAAGTAAGACAGCGGCAGCATTAGATTAATGAAGAGGAAACTCGCTCTCTCTCTCTCTCTCTCTCTCTCTCTCTCTCTCTCTCTCATCCTTGCCGTCTTGAGAGCCCTACAGCACCCTCTCACACCCTCCTACCCTCCTTCACTCCACTCTTTCTTCCATTCCTTCTCACACTTTCCTCTATAAGCTCATGTTATTGTTCTCTCTACTCTTATTTCCTTTTTCTACCTATTTACCTACCAATCTCTTCCCTCATCTTCCCTTCTTCTCTATCCTTCTACATTCTTTAATTTCTTCCTGTTTCGTTTCTTTTCTTTCACATAATTCTTCATTTTCTTATATTTCTTTTACCCACCCCAGCATCTCAGTAATATTCTTTCAGTGTTTCTCACTTTTATCCCCTCCGAAACATCTACAATTTCCCTTACACACACACACACACACACACACACACACACAAAACGTCCCTCTTCATTAGAATCTTCGTCTTTGTGGCCCATCCTTCTCTCTCTCCTAACCCCTTCACACTTCATTATGGGCCGTAACGATGACGATAATAGAGGAACTCCTTTTAGAAGAGCCTGGTCACTTGTAAGATAATGAGACCCTTGGCTGTATGGACGTGGTACTAACACACCACAACACGGCACATCACAGAACATCACGGCACAGTATAACAATGAAGCACAACACATCAAATTACAGCTCACCACGGTACACCATAACAGCACATCACAGAACAACACAGCTCATCACAGCACACCATAACAATACAGCACAACCCATCAAATTACAGCCCATCAAACCACACCACACCATATCACATTACACTAGAACCATGCCCATGAATAACACCATACCACATCACAGTTCTTCCATCCACACTATATACACTAGACCTTGGAACCCATACCACATAACACCACACCACACCGAACCCACGCACACCACTTCACATCCAAGAAACCACATCAAACACCACACCACACCAAACCCACCCACACACCACATCACGCCACACACACCACACCATACCCACCCACACTTCATCAGACCCAGGAATCCACACCACACAACTTTTCATTTTTTCATCTAATATCTTTCCCTAGAATTAAGTTAAAGAAAAAGGTGCCTATTCAGTCCCAGGAAGTATTTTTCATTTATATTCTAGTTAACACCAGACAAACTCAGCAAAGGAATGACCTCTCTGATTGATGGGGTTAACGATATTTTCCACCAAGACTAAAAAAATCGCTATTAAATTTTCATTTTCTTGGTAAGGTTGCAGAAAACACCACGAATTATTTTTCCCAAGCAGCAGAACTATATACCTGTGACACCCCCGATAATTAGAATCTTGTTTAAGGTTAGACTCCCCGATCCCCACACCGCACCGTCGCCTAAAACGTCATCTCAGGTAGCCCAATTTACGGTAGGGCGGGCGCAGGTGAGGCACGAGTCAGTCAGTCAGGGAGGCAGTGAGGCAGAGAGCGCCAAGTTTAAATTTGCACGCCAAGTGAGTGTAAAGTGGGGCCCATTTGTGGTTCTTGGCGGCCATTACGGTGCTCATAAGTCATACTCTGCGACTGACTCCCCTATTTTTATTGTCTCCACACTTACAATTCAAGGATAACCTCCCTTCCTCCCCCATCCCTCCCTCCCCTCCCTCTGAACGAAAATGTCAAAATATATGAATGGAGGGGAAAAAAAAAGTATTACCCAATCGAAACCAGGCTATCGTAACTCGGAGCTTTAAAAAGTCGCGGGAGACAACAGTACTTCCCTGGCTGCGTCTTACACGTACAATTACGGCCATAAGCACACGTCATAGCGATAAATACGTGACTGTAAGCGATGACTTTCGAAATACAGTGGGGGGGGCCCAAACCAATTCTCCAGAATATACTGTGAGAGTTTCAAAATATAATGTAAGAGTTTCAGAATATAATAGTTTCGTGACTGCTCGACAAGGAAATGTAACGATGCTGTCCTTCGCGACTGTACCTGACGTTTTACATTGTGCAATGACGCTTTTTGTTTTTATGCTACCAAAAAATAAATATAGCACAGGAGACGCAGCATACTGAGGGGGTAAGGGTGGGTAACCAGCCAAGTCCCTACCAGCATTAAGTGATCCAGAGAGCATTAAGTCACCTCTTGAGGATTCTAATCAATGTGTCTTTAGACGATAGTAAGAAATATTCGTGGTGGAGCCGAGAGCAATGAGGCGTTACAAAGACGTACTTACAAAACAGCAATATTCAAACTAACCACAGACGATATTTAGAGAGAGAGTCAAAATATTCCTTAACTCACTTAACCCCTAAATTATGAATTACTTCCTTATATCCTTAAAGCTACATGAAAATCGCCTGGCGGCAGTGGGAGTAATATAAGTATGCATCGTACATGGTGTGTGTGTGTGTGTGTGTGTGTGTGTGTGTGTGTGTGTGTGTGTGTGTGTGTGTGTGTGTGTGTGTGTGTGTGTGTGTGTGTGTGTGTGTGTGTGTGTGTGTGTGTGTGTGTGTGTGTGTGTGTGTGTGTGTACAAACATGAATTGGACAGCAAACATCCACGTTGCATCGGAGTAAAGCTACCACTGCTACCATTATCCCACAATAATATGACCTCAAATTACTATGACCTAACACTGCCATCACTTCAAACTAGGCCTACCATGATTTAAAACTGTCATAACTCAAAGTACCATGACAACTACCGTGACTTAAAACTACCATGACCTCAAATTACCATGACTTCAAACCACCATGACTTAACATGAGCTCTAAATACAAACTTTACACCATTGAGCATCTTAAACCAATACCATCTATAATTAGCAATACGAATAACTCCCCCCCCCACCCCTCGCCTCCCCAACGGCAGCGAACTACCCAACGACGCTGTTTAACGCCACCCAAGCAGCACAAACCGTCCGTCACAGCCCACGACACACCCCTTAACCCCCCCCCCACCCACCTCCCACGATCCACACTTCAACCCCCTCACTTTCGACGTCCCTTTCCTCAACCCCCCATCCCCCCCAAGCTGAAGTCTACCACGAGATACCTAAAAAAAATAAATAAATAAATAAATGTTTGCTGTCACCTTAGGAGTTTCAGTTACTATCCTGGGCTCCTGTAACTGAAGAGGTGTGCAAAATACACTAGCCTTGAAAAAGATGAAGAAAAATATTAATAATTTACTTAACCGCGACCCGCTCGCCACCCACCCTCAATCCCCTCCCCAACTCCCTTCCTCCTACATCCACCTGGCCCACACACGACTATTTTATTTCTTACACCAATGAACTGTTTTCTTTTTCTTTTTTTTCCACAAGGCTCCTTCCACCACACTCTTACTGAAACATTGGTCTCGATTTTTTTTTTAAATTCTTGCTACCACCACGCTATTATTCAAGATATTGCCCCCCCACCTTCCTCCTCCACATCCACCTGGCTGAAAGACATATTATAATTAGCTACTTTTGCTATCAGTAAACGTTTTCAACATCCCTCCTCCCTCCCCCACCCTTCTGCATTTCCACCTCTCTCTCTCTCTCTCCCAACAGATGATCATTACTCTGTTCAGGAGTGGCCGACCCACTCGCAGTGAAGGCTCTGAGAACACTGCACCTTTTACATAATTTTATTCTTGTTACCGACGACGATTTTTAGTCACTTGGGATCTTTTTATGCGGCAGCATTATAATGGACGTTCGTTTTGTACATTCTTGCTAGTCGTATTTGGGAATGGTCTCCTGGTGAATGGCTTAAAATAACGTGTTTTACTCTGGCCAACAGCAGACGATTTAAGTCGCCACATGAAAACCCTCCGTCGTCCAAAGGCCATTTTTAAATATACTTTTTCAGTATAATGACATCCGTTTACTCTTGCTACCCACACACTAATCAACATTGGAAAGCCTCTGGTGCACTTAAAACACTAAACATAATCTCCACAACCTCTTCAGTACGAGAACCTCTTTTGTTTGTTCATTCTTGCTACTTCCAGACGAATTTATTTAAGAAAGAGGAAGATAAGGGTACTTCAATGAGTGTCTTAAAAAACGATATTAACGTGAATCTTTTGGCCTTGTGCACTGGCCTCTTACCTCCCTTTTTCCCCTTCACATAGATTTATTCCGCTGCTTCTAAGCTCTCCTCTTCCATTTCGTTTTCTTTACATCTGTATCATTTCCCTCATCTCTTCATCCTTCCTTCCATCCTCTCGTCTATGCTTCTCCTTTCCTCCTCCTCCTCCTCCTCCTCTTTCCTCCATCTCATCCATCCTTCTCCTCAACCTTCAAATCTACTCATCCCTCCCTCCCCCTCCTCCGAAATTTCAAACGTTTCAACCCAGGCCTGCGTCGGTTAGGTCGGGTGGGTGTGGTGATGCGCATGGCGGCCGTCAGGTGTCACGAAACAGTCGATCGATGCCGCTTTTTCGCCGGTCTATAACGCACTCACCCACAAGGATAATTAAAGAGCTGCAAGAACACGTGGCCAAGGGAGGGAAGGAGGGAAGAGAGGGAGGGGTGAGGGGAGAGAAGGATATCGGGAAAGGAGGGAAGTGGGTGTGAGAAGAGAAATTCGTTATGAGGGGAGGAAAGGACAAAAGCAAGAGGGAAAGGAGAGAAAAGTGAGGGGCAAAGGGAGTGGGAAGGAACGGAAAGGAAGAGGGAAGAGAGGGAGATTGTGCAGGAAGGGAATGAGGCTGGGAAGGAGGAGGGTGAGGAAGGGGAAAGTCGTTAGGAGAGGGGATGATGAGTGAGGAAGGGGGGGGGAGGGAGGTGAGGGAGAGCGGAGGAAGAGGTGAGGGGAGGAATCGAAAGGGGGAGGGGAGAGGAAGAACGTGAAGGAGAGACGATAGAGTGGGAAGGACAGGAGGTGAGGAGCAAGATGGCTGGCAGGAAGAGGCCAACGAGAGGGAATGGAAGAGGGGTAAGAGAGATAAGGACAGAGGCAGGAAGGGAAGGGAGGGGAGGTGTAGAAGGGAAGAGAGAGGGGAGAAGGGGGAGGTGCAGGAGGCGAAAGTCGTTAGGACAGAGGATGATGGGTGAGGGAGTGGAGGGCATACGCAGGAGGGCAGGGAGGGGGAGGATGGAAGGAGAAAATGAGGGGAAGGAGAGGAAGGGGGAGGTGGCGAGGTGAGAGAAGGAAAGAGAAAAGAACAGGGAGAAAGAAGAGGGAAGAGGAAGGGAAAGGACCAGAGGAAGTAGGAAGAAGAGGGGAAGCGGGAAAAGAAAGCAAGGATGGAGGGTCGAGGAATAAGAGGAAAAGGAGACAGAATAGTAAGTGGAGGGAAGAGAGAAAAAGTAACGATATGAGGAACAGAGGGTGAACGAGAGAAGGAGATGGTGAAGGAGAGAAGAGGGATCGGGGCGAATGGGGAAGAGAGGAGCAGAGAGGAAGAGAGAAGAGGGAGTGGGGAGGGAAAGGGTAGAGATGGATGGAGAGGGAAGAAACGTGATGGGAGTGAAGGAGAGGGTGGACAAGAGGAGAAAGGTGAAAGTGTGGGGGGAGGTGAATGGAGGGAGACGTGGGAGAAAACTTACATCAAATACGGAACTCTCGTATTTCGAGAACAACAAGAACTCCACCAACGATTATTGATGAAAAAAACAAAAAAATCAGCCAAATCCGAACACAATGACGTCATAATCTGGTATATAATAGCTACCTCCAAACAATTATATTCATACTGAGAAAAGTTTCTCGTACTGAAGGGTTTAATAAAGTCTAAATTTACCCCTATATTTAGAGAAAACATTAAACTAAATATAATAGTCCAGATGTAACATGAATAGTTATCGTAATGATGGGGTACACCAAAATAAAAAAAATAAATAAAAAATAAAAAAAAACACCACACACATTATAGTTAAAAGATAATTCATGAAAAACCAAAGAAAAGACAAAAAAAAAAAAGAAAAAAAAGGAACATGTTAACGTTCAGATAAGTAGCAGGACCACGTGTATTAGCATTCACCATAGGGAAAAAAAAAAAAAAAAAAAAAAAAAAAAAAAAAAAAAAACTCCATTAATTCAGAATAAAAACAAAAAATAATAATAATCCGACTTCAAATGTGGATGCCAAAGTATCAACCCCTTCACTGCCATCAAGCACTTTTAATTTCGTTCTTTCTACCTCATGACACACTCGCCAGATTAGGAAAGACTTTTTAGAACTGAAGTGAACAGATAATAACCTCCTCTCACCCTATCACCACCCTGGGTATCTCTAAGGGATACAATTAGCCCCAGTGTACAGCAGGCATCGTATCTCCTTTGCCTTAGCGATTTTTTATGTATACCCGGTACTGTAACTTAGTAGACTCGTGTGTGTCTAGGTGTGAGCAAAATAACACTGACCTGATCGGAATCAAACTTGGTGGATGGGATGAAGGTCACCCAAGGGGCTGACAGTGTTTTCAGAAACTTGGTCACAGGGCAAGGTCAACTTATGTTTTCATAAGATTTAGACTAAACTAGATGGATGGGCCTCGGTAACCCCAGGATGAAGGAAATCAATTTTATGAACGGCCAGTCAACGATCGAAGTACTGGGTAAGGTCAAAGTTTGATGTGTGTACTGTACTAGACGTTACTTGATGTTTGTCAGCATATACAGTATTATGCTTGCAAACAATGGTTCCTCTATTCTGGTCACCATTACAAGATTTTATTCAACATAGAGGTTCATGGAGATGTTTCTAACCCTTCAGTGGTAAAAAAAAGTCCTTTTATTATATCCTTGGTACTAAGTGATGTTTTGATACTTTATACTTAACACAGAGGACACATCCAGCAGTAAAGGGGTTGATGGAGACTGTAATACATGCACTATAAGATTCAAACTGGGGGGACAGCTATGGTACCAACTCGGTTCATGGAGTGTTCCTAACCCCTTTAGTGTTCAAATCAGCATTTCACCACGTTCAGGTACGGATGACACTAGTAAACAACGAACACATTGCAATTATATAAATGCAAATTCTCACTGATGTTAAGATAAAAAAAAATATTACATAAGCAGCACTGCATTAAAAATCAAATAAGATGCATCTCGTTAACTCCTTCACTACAATGACGCGTTTTTGCAACTTCTTGCCGGTACCAGACGATTTTTTTCAGCCTACATGAGCCCCTTAACGGTGAAGGGGTTTATCAAGGCTGTATCTAATCATTCGTTCTCGAGTTCTTAAGCTAAATAATGTCGTTATGCGATTGCAAGAACATAAAGCCATCTGACTGACGGGGTTCACCCATTAAGTTCGAGGACGTCTTTTGCACTTTTCTTTTTGTTATTAGTACATAATTTTATTCGGTTTGTTGATGGCGACTCCCGTACAGAAGGGATTAAGTACACTGCTGTAACATAGGCCCGAGAAAGGGGCCATATTAATCCCTAAACTCATACATTCAGATGGCACATTTAAAAATCTAACTGCGATCTCAGGACAATACTATTCATTCAGGACAGCCTCTTCGACCCGAATGGATTAGACATGGCCTGAATTAAATCCTTTACCAAGAGAAGTCTCTCAAACTGAGTAAATACTACATAAGCTGGAACAAAATGAAAAGGATACCAACGGATTGAAGAGGTTAAATTTTTTCTAATATCATAGCAGCAGTGCGAGTAGCCAAGGTCTATGGTATCTGTCTCGCAGGTCTTTAACAACATTTCATTTTTTTTTTTTTTTTTTTTTTTTTTTTAACTGTCCCTTTCTCTGCTCGAAAAGGGGGTTACTTTTAATCTCTCCGCTCTAGAAGGCCTCTATTAATCCACCGAATCCAGAGACGTCCTTTTTATTTATACTTGCTATCTCCAACCGATTTTACTGAACTTACGAAGGATAACTATTAGAACTGGTGAAGGAGGTTAATTTAGGCTATACAGTATTTAAAAACAAGTCCCACCTAAACTGCGTAACAATCTAAGAAACTAGTAAGAATGAAACAGGAAAGAGGTCATCAGAGTGAAGGGGTTAAGCTAACATCATGTTTTTCTATTCTGAATAAAACACATATAACAATGAAAAAAGATCCACGAACATGAAAAGGGTAAAGTTGGACCAGACCTTGAGAGAAGAGTGCAGTCTGGTAAGGATGGTTCGGGTGCCATCCTGTAGAAGAAAACACGTGTTAACCCAAATTTCGAACAAAATAAAACAACAATAATAACAGATAACATCAATATGACATTTCACAAGTCGTATTAACACCTTCCAACAACTTTTAACAATCTTTCACAACTTCTACCAAATTATTCACATACTTGCACAAACTTTTATTTTGGGGGGGAAAACTCACGTGTCATATGAAGATTCAAACAAAATACATGGCAGTTAGTCAACACCACATTTTACAAACCTTTCCACTCACTACTAACAAACTTTTTCAAAAACTTCATAAAATATATATTAAATTAAACTTCAAATAAATCTTGTGGAAACTGCACGCTTTCACAAAATTCATGTGCTAAATTATCAGACAATATACAAAATGAAAATGGTCAGCAGCCTATACGACACTTCTCAAAAAAATTTCCGAAAAATAGAAAATCATTCACAAACCTTCCACCAAACCTTTTAGAAATTTTGCACATCTTTCACAAAACTGGACATGGTACAGTCATATACAAGAATCCATCTGCCTCTCCTGCTTCTCGCTCTGCATGGCCTGTAAAAATCAATGCAGTTTAATGCAGCAACTGACACTGAAGACAGATGAGAGGGCGAATTAAAGTGAGCAGTGTCGGCTGTTGCAGATTCACCAGACGAATAACCAAAGTCCACGAAAAGAGAAGCAGGTGAGGTGAAACAAATTTTGCGGATGTGGATATAGTAACTCACCATCATTATCACTATCACCACCATCATCAACCATCATCATCAATCATCATCATCACAAAAATATGCATCAACATAATCATCATTCTGACCTTTATTCCCACCTTAGTTAAGGATGAGGTAGGATCCAGAAAGTAAGAAGCAGAAAGAATGAGAGGGAGAACAAAAAACGATACGTAAATACGAATATACAAACAAATAACAGTGTCAGCAACCATTCAAACACACAATTAAGGTCATAGGCTTATAAGTAACCATGTAAGTCCTAAAGGAAGGCAATCGGTAGCTAAGTAAGAGTGTGTGCGCTGAGGTGGGGAGAGTGAGAGAGGAGAGGCGAGGGTGGGATGGGGGGAGACTTTAACGACCCAGTAACCACCATCTGCCCCACTACGATCGTTACCTTCCCTCCCCTCCCCTTCCCTCGTTACCCTCCCCTCTCCGCTCTCCCCTCCATCCTTCCCTCTTTACTCTTTCCCCCTTCCATCTCTCTTCATCCTCCCGCTCCCCTGTCTTTTCTCTCCCTCCCTCCTCCTCTCTACTCCACTCCCCTCTCTCGGTTCTTCCGCTCCCCATTCTTTTCTCTCCGTCCTCCCGTTCCCTTCTCCCCCCCTCCCTCCTATCTTGCCTCCCGCCATCCATCCACCCCTTCTCTTTCTCTCCACTTTCCCTCTCCTTCCCTCTCTTACTTGGGAAACACAATCTACATGTACTGTTGGCACGTATGCGAATATTCTAGCGACTGGCATGCACACGTCATACGTAAATACAGTAGATAAATAAATTCCCTAAATGACATGGATAAAGTTATAAGATGAAATTTTTGGATGGGCATACGAGTACATAAAAAGAATACATAAACACAGATAGATAGATAGGTTTCACAACACACACACACACACACACACACACACACACACACTGTATAGATAGACTGATATTTAGACTGACAAATAGCGATGGCCAATTTAACTTTAATACTTTGGCTTCAGCCAGAAAAAAGTGTAGGCAGACCCTAGGACTAAAAACACACATATGTATAGGCTACATGAATATATATATACACATAATATATACAGACAGACAGGTAGACTTATATATATACAGACAGCGACAAGCACAGAGACAAAGGAAAACTGAGACCGAGACAGACAGACAAGAGAGAAAGAGTAAGAGAGTGTGTGTGTGTGTCCTTGGGCAGAGTGAGTTGACGTGAGTGGTGACAGGTGAGGGAGGCCAGTTACAGTCGTAAGTCATAGGAGGGGATGCCAGGCAGGGGAGGGGAGGAGAAGGAGGGAGAAGGGGACTGGCAGGAGCGGTGTGAAAAGTGGGAAACCGATAGAATGAGGATAAGAACTGTTGAAAAAGGAGAGAGGAGTACAGGAGGGGAAAAGTGAAAGACGAAATTAGCGAGGAGTAGAAGGGAGGAAAGAACAGATGAGAGATGAGCAAATACTCGTAAAAGGTGTGCGGAGGTGAAGAACTGCTTGGGAAGAATATTGAGGAGAAATAAGCACACACACAATAAGAGGAGTGACGAGGGGGTAGAGTTGAGGAGAAACATACAAATACAAAAGTGGTGTGTGTGTGTGTGTGTGTGTGTGTGTGTGTGTGTGTGTGTGTGTGTGTGTGTGTGTGTGTGTGTGTGTGTGTGTGTGCAAAATGTAGTCACATATACCATTCTCTCTCTCTCTCTCTCTCTCTCTCTCTCTCTCTCTCTCTCTCACACACACACACACACACACACACACACAAAATAAAATCACAACCACACTCAATCGCGTTCCCCTCCCGCACTCACACCCACACACGCACATTTATTCCACTGTTCCCTCTCCTCTCTCTCACATACTCACACATACTTATCTATCTGTCTGCTTATATATATTATTTATCGAACTTCCCTACTGCACACACACACACACACACACACACACACACACACACACGAAAAACAATCATAACCACACTCAATCGCTCTCCCCTCCCGCACTAACACATATGCACATTCATTCCTCTCTCTCTCTCTCTCTCTCTCAATATTAAATACATACATACATATATACAGTACATACACACACAACATACCATACTCAAACCTTCACACACACACACACACACACACACACACACACACACACACACACATCAATAACTCGTGACACAATATTTACAGGCTTAGCTTTTAAAGGGTCACCACCACTGCCATCAGCACAAACTTCCCCCTCCCCCCCTACAACCAACACTGACCTGACCCTGACCTCTCCCTCCCTCCATCTCTCTCTCTGTATCTCACACACACACACACACACACACACACACACACACACACACACACCCTAAGGATGTATGTATGTATATGCATAATAAGATACCATACTCAGATCGTCTCAGCATGCATGCATACATACAGTCAATACATACATCCACATTTAACATTCCTTCACTCAAACATACACATATTCTCTCTCTCTCTCTCTCTGTCTTTCTCTCACTCTCTCATACAAACACCACTCCTTCCCTCCCCTTTCATTCAGTGTATCATCTCTGTCAGCCTCCACATCTTCACCTACATCCTTCATGAAGATTTTGTTATTCTGAGAGACACTGTACCTATAAAAAAAATTAATAATAATAATAATCTTATACTACTGGAGGTGTTGATATGCCCATGTTAAGCTAAATTGGGGAACAAATACTTTTTTTTTTTTTTTTTTTGCTAACTACAAAGAATTTACTGGCCATTTATAACCCTTCCGAGGTCTATGGTTTAAGTGCAGCTGACCAGCCTACTCCCCTTGGTGGCATTAGCACGATCGAAGAACCTCCAGTCACTTCTTGTCAAGGTCTTGGTGTGTATCGAATCAATGCGCATGTCAATTCGCATGGAGCGTTCTGATGACTGAAATTAAGCCTTTCCGTAGGGCGAAACCTTGTATGTTTCCTTCTTGATATTTCCACACGGAGCCACTCACCTTAGATATATATAACATTAATTTACTCCTGCACTATCATGGTGTTTTCCCCAACTTAAATTTAATCAATACGATATCCACGGGCTGAATGGCCACATTTTTCCTACATTCCATTCCTTTTGCTCTTCCTTCCTCCCTCTCCTCACCCGCACAATCACCCCTCCCTCTAGTAAATCCCCCCTGCCCCCCCCACCCCACGCCCAAATCATATGTCAGAGGTGAGGGGTGTGGGGTTAAAGGTCAAAGCCGGACAGGACTGTATGTTAACCCTTTGAATCCCACGCGATCTATTTTAAGCTGAATAACATCGTACGGGGATAGCAAAACGAAACATTTTTACATCCCACTACACACTCGGAAGCAAGAATCGCTACCTTCCAAACCTGTTTCCCACAAACCAAAACCACATAGCAATTATGTTTGTCATCTTCCACTTTCTCCCTTCATCACCTCAACGTCAGCTCAAAACACTTTCGGTATTGTTACGCCTCAGAGCAAGTCGTCATTCACTGGTTCTGGGCTACAAGATGGGAGGTGGGACGAGAAGGGGTCGCGATCTTTGGTCTGTACAGGCACCCACCCAGGTCACGACACTTGCACTACACTGGCACTCCACAAAAACAATACGGTACCCACCCATTCATCCAGAGAAAGGATAGAGGCTAATGGCAGGGATAAGAGGATATTTAATTTATATGGTGGAGATCGTCTTGTACTTCCTCAGCTTATTTCCTTCTTCGATTTGAATCCATTCCTTCATTTCTTTAAATTTCGCCTCAAATTTGGCACAAATGTTCCTTGGAAAATACTTCGAATGCTTTTTTTTTTTTCTCGATTTTCAATTTAAGTCTTATGAAGTCAAACCATAGATATACATTTTAGGATGCTGTGTTCTTGTGTGTTCATTAATCGTGGCAATTTTCATAAAAGTATGTCAGTGTACGGTAAAAGTGTGGAGAGGATCCTTCAGTCCCTTGAGAATGATGGTAATCTTTAATGCGTATTTCTTTAGTGGAGTCCTCTTTTATATTAAGAAAATAAGGTGAAAGGGGGGAAAGAAATGGAAAACGCGAAAATGATATGCACAAAAAGGAAGATATGAAGGGATAACAACTGGGAGCGAGGGAAATTAGAAAACAGATTGGGGAAAAACAAATTGAATGTGCTGTACAGATGAGAAGACGGACGGATATGAAGCAAAGAATAGGAGAGAAGGAAAGAGATGACACAAAAAGAATGGAAACGAAGGAAAAGGGAGAGAGAGACTCACAAACCCATTGAGAACGTAAGCAAAGGCAACACTAGATAGCAGAAATGAATGACAGAGGGGAAGAGGATGTGTGTGTGTGTGTGTGTGTGTGTGTGTGTGTGTGTGTGTGTGTGTGTGTGTGTGTGTGTGTGTGTGTGTGTGTGTGTGTGTGTGTGAGAGAGAGAGAGAGAGAGAGAGAGAGAGAATATCAAAACACCCCTACATCACACCATCTCTCTCTACACGCAACGGGGATGTGTTTGACCCTTCATGGAATATAAATGCATTAATAAAACATACCAATAAATAATAACTCACTCTCCCCCACCGATATATATGTCCCAGTTATTTGATTCCCCAGCTTTTTTCTTTTTGTCTCTCTCTATTGGTTTTCACTTATTTATTTATTATTTTTACTGTCTTTTTTCTGGTGCTGGGGTGAAATCGGGAGTGAAATATTGCTATGACTGAGAGGGGAGGGGAGGGGAGGGGAGAGGGGAGGGGAAGATTAGAATGGAAGAGAGGGACAAGGATGGTAAAGGACTGGAATGGAAGAGACGGTAATGGAAAGGAAGTGAGAGGAATGGAGGGGAGGGGAGAGACGCTGGGAAGGGAGGGGGGAACGTGGGGGAGGGAAGAGTGGCTCCCTAGCATCTCTTCCTTAGCGATTTAGTTTAGGATATGGCTAGTTAATATCCTTTTGTACGTTATTTATGCAGAGTATGGCAATATTAGAAGGATATAACAGAACAGATCAGTAAGGTGTAATAAGAAGAATAAATAGCTTAGGATACAGTGCTTGGGAGATTCCTAAACCGATGAAAATACAGAGCTTGGATTTTTGTCTATCACGTCCTCTAGGAAAGTGTGTCAGCGTTTCATATTCTTGCAACCTCCACACGATTTTCCCTACTTTTGGGGGCCTTTTGAACTGGAGTGTTTGACCTTTATTAATCGCATCAATTCAAGCAGGGGCCTCCAAAGGTGAATAAAATAAAAATAGTTTGACATTAGCTTCAATAAAATTACTTGAAAACAAAAAGACGTCCTCGGATTTATGGAGAAAAGTCTCGACCCACAAACTTTATCATTTTTTCAAGTTGGCAGCTACTGACTGTATCCAGGTCAGGTTCGGGCATGATAGTTAAGGGTCAAAGGTCAAGGTCCGTGGGTAACTGGCCAGAGAGCAGTTCTTTTTGTTCTTGTTCTCGAAAGGAGACATTATTTCGAGTAAGGGGAAAACTCCTAGTCCTTTCACCTTAACCTGGACCAGATTTTAGTCATTTTGTGGGTTATTTCATATAGTTCAATGGCAAAAGAAAATACCACGGCTCATCATCCTTTCCAGTGTATTTCTTCGTGACTCGCATCATAACAACTAAGCATGCACGACAGAGAGGACACTTTTATTCCATGTTGGAGTAAAAAGGAGTACAATAGTGAAGGGGCTGGAAGATGCATTCATTATTCGCTTATGTACAGTGACACTTTTTTTTTTTTTTTTTCTGCTACAGACACACAATTGTACTTAGGACACATATACAGTATCAGCTAACTTCCTTTTCCTTACCGTACTTCCTTCCTTTTCTTCTTGAACTCCTTTTTCTTTCCTTTTCTGAATCATCCTATTAATTCATCTCCTTTCTTATAGGCTCCTGATCCTATCTCTTTCCCTTCCCACTTTAATCTTCCTTGTTCCTCTTTCTACCTTTCCTCTTCCTCCTACCTCCCTCTCCCTTTCACCTCAATCTGCTCTCCTTCCCTCCGTCCTTCCACCTCCTCTTCCCATCTTTCTTCTTGCTTCTCTCACCTTTTCCCTCCCTCCCTCTCTCCAACTTTCCCTCAACGTTTTCTCTCCCGCCTCCCCATAAACTGGCAATTGGCGTGTCACGCTCCCTACCACCCTCAACCACCTCGTTCCACCACAACTACCACCATTTCTACCAGCCTACCGCAACTACCAACATCCCTACCACAGCTACCAACATCCACGTAACCCTCGTTCATTATTATCCCGTTCGTCTACCACAACTGAAACCATCGTCACTACCTACCACAGCTACAGCCACCTCGAAAAGCTTAATACCACAACTGCCATCATCACCACCCTACAACAACTACCACTATCTCCACCACACTACCACAATTATTACCATCCTACAACTACCAACTTACTTCCTCTACCATCACACCTACCGCCATATCACAACACTCACCCCCTACAACAACTATCACCACCCTACTACAAATACCCTACCACCACCCTACCACAACCACTATCATCTCCACCACCCTACCATAACTACCACCACCATCCTAACCGCAACTACCATCACCCCTACAATCCTACCACAACTATCACCATCACCACCACCCTACAACAAGTCACCATCCCCACCACCCTACCACAACAATCACCATCACCACCACACCACAACAATCACCATCACCACCACCATGCCAATACAATCACCATCCCCACCACCCTACCACAACAATCACCATCACCACCACCCTACCACAACAATCACCATCACCACCTTCCTACCACAGCAATCACCATCATTACCTTACCACAACAACAACCATCATCACCACACAACCACAACAACCAAAATCCGTAGGACCCACATTCATCCAAATTTCTTAATAATGCCCTGTCCAGACGCTAAGAATATTGCGACAGAATGTTCATGACATAGTGGAAGAAAAGAAATGAGAGTAATCACAAATTTTACGTTATTGTCATTCCTCTGCCCACGGATGGGAAAAACATGATGATGATATGATAATGAAAACGATGATAATAATGATGATGATGAGGATGATGAAACTGATAATAAAGACGATGATGGTAAAATGATGCTGATGCTGAGTAAGAAGAAAAAGTGAGAAAAAGAAATAGCTACAAGGATAATGTCAACGATAGTGAAGGTCATGAACAACGATGAGGCATGAGGAAAGATTGAAAAGGGGGAGGAGAAGAAAAAGAGGAAATGAAATGGGGGTGACGATAAAAAGGTGAAGAAGAATGAAAATGAAGACAATGGATAATGATAGCGATAATAATGTTACCATCAAAATTAAAACATTAATAATAATAATAATAATAATAATAATAATAATAATATCAACGGAGAAGGAATAAAAGAAACGAGAGAAAAGACGAAGAAGACGCCCCCACCCCCTCGTGCCGGATGTGAAGGAGGGCGTGCTGGCGTCTTGTAGAACCATCAAGTGAAGCAGCCGTCTGGAGCACCCCACTTCTTACACTGACACACACCCACACACCACAACCAACATCACCCTCAATCCCCTCCCTCTCGGTTTCTCTTACCCTCTCAGTCTCTCTCCTCTCCCCTACTCGAAATTCTTGCATTTGTCCCGTAATTACCCTATACCTCTCTTCCTTCATCCCCGCCTCGCACTCTCTCTCTCTCTCTCTCTCTCTCCCTTTTTATTTTGATTTGCACAGTTCAGCAAGGATGGACTGGGATGGGATGGGATGGGTTGGGATAGATGGGCTGAAGTGATAATAGTATATTCTTAGGAATCTTAAGGACACCATGAAGGAAGTAACGAAAAGCCTCATTGTCATTTTTCAAGCGTTTTGACATACTTATATTGCTTATCTGTCATCATCTGTAGACATCCTTATGGCAAAACAGTCCATGTCAACAAAAACCAAATACGAAATGTCCACAAGCGGCAAAAACCAAAGAATATTAGTTGCTTCTCACCAGATATGTAATGAGACAAGAGCCGTAGCAGCTGTCTGTAACCTTATAATAATCTGGTCTTCAAACTGTTCAGTCATTAGGTAGAGTGAACTGAAAAAGGTAAGGTAAGGGCAGACTGGGCAGGATTAGATTTGATTTGATTTGGTCTTGTCTGGTTAAATGCGGCTTGGCTTGGTTTGGTTTGTCTGGTTAGGTTTGGGCTAAGTTAAGTTGGGATGGAATGGAATGGGATGGGATAGACTAGACTGGACTGGACTGATCTGGGTCAAAATTGTTATGCTGGATTAAATCGGGTCAGGGTAGGCTGGGTTGGAATTGACTGGGTTTGTTGTAGTGTGGGTGGGGTGGAGTGGGTTTAATCCAGGATCCTCGGGTGGAACCTATGAAAACTGCAGGTCCCTCAGCCACGGGATCTTTGTGGATGACACGCTGAGACAACCCGACTAATGCGCCGTCTCCTCCACTGGGACATACACCGTCTTACTCCACGCTTCCATCCAGATCTTCTCGGTCGCAGTTCCTTTGGCCTTTCTTCTTGTTCATCCCCGAGTCTCTCAATCCCGATTTAGTTGTCCCTTCTTTCTTCTTGTTCACTTGTTCTCCTCGGTACCACGTGCAGACTTTTTTCCCTATTTTTCTTCATATTCTCTTTTTTTTTTTTTTTTCCCCAGACCAAAGTCTCAATCCTCTCTTTCTACTTGTCCAACTCCTTTTCTCCTATCCTATTTTCTCTTCCACTCAGCTTTACGTTACATTTCACATTTGTCATACGTCCTTCCTTTCTCTCTTCTTTCTTATATCCTCTTTCTCAATCCTCTCCAACTCTCTCCTGCTTCCATCCTCATTCCCCTTTCATCTTAATGTCTCCTCTCTCCAAAAAATCTCATCTTGTTTCGTCTGCTCCCATCTCCTAGTTCATTTCTCTTTTCATTTTCTCTTCTCCTTTCCTATAGTCTTTCCTCTTCCTCTTTCCTGTTTTCCTAATTCTATTCTCCTTTCACCTTCCTTTTTTTCCTCTCCACCTCCCCTCTTTCCTCTCACCTTACCTTTCCTCTCCTTTACCTCTCTTCTGGTCCTACTTTAGTTCAGTTCTTTTGTCCACTCTCCATATTACCTCCTTCCCTCCTCTCTCCAGATCTTTCTACCCAACCTCTCCTGCTCCCATCCTAGTTTCCTCTCATTTCCTCACCCTCCATTTCTCAAACCTTTCCTCACAGCCTCTCTTCCTCTCATCCTGGTCTCTAATTCTCTCATCTCCCCACCCCTCCTTCCTTCCTCTCTCCAAACCTCTCATGCTCTCCTCGTAGTCTTGTCTCATCTCCTCCATTCCTCCTCTCCCCTAACCTCACATACTCCCATCCTAGTTTCCCCTCCTCTCTTCTCCTTCCCTTCTTCCTGAGCAATACGGCCCTTTGATCAATATCGTCTAAGGGAAGGAATGCCAAGGTCACCATTATTGCAATCAACATAACCTTTACCGCGTGTGCTTTTGGCTACATCTCTCCCTGCATCTTTTTTTTACCTTACTCTTCACTCTGACTATTTATCCCTTTCTCTTCTTTATCACCTTTGCTGTGTGTGATTTTTTTTGTGAATATTCCGTTCCCATTTTTTTATTATTTTATCGTACCCCTTTCCTTTCTCTCCTTATCCCTTTTCCTTCTGTTTTCCAAATTTCTTTTTATAATCATCTCTTTTCCTTTTACTGTTTTAACTTTCCCTCTCTTCACTCCATTCTCTTGTATCTTCCCTTCGTTGTTTATCTTTCCGTCTTCTTTCTCTTTTCCCCCCGACTTTTCCCTTACTTATTTTCGCCCTTTTCCTTATACTATTTTCCATTTTTTCATTATACCTTTCCTGTTTCTTTAGATTTTTTCATTTTCCTTATGTTTTCATTTTTTTTCCTTTGCATTTTTGTACGGTTATAATAATGCTTATTTGTTTCTTTCATTTTTCGTTTCTTTTACCTCTTACTCTTCCTCTTCTGTTTTTCCATCCATGTAATTACTGGCTCTTTTTCCCATTCCCTCTCTCTCTCTCTCTCTCTCTCTCTCTGGATTAGTTTCCTTCATTGTAGATTAGTATTCTGTTGTGGATAAATTCTGTCTTCTGTCTGCATAGAATTATTATTATTATTATTATTACTATTATTATTACTGTTGTTGTTGTTATATATTGCTCTGTCGAGTATTTTCTGCTGCTTCAACGTGTTAAATAATAATAATGATGATGATGATGATGATGATGATGATAATGATGATGATGATAAAAAAATACGAGGTCCTTAAAAGAAAGCAGGGGAGGTGGGAGGAGGGGAAGTGAGACAGGGGGGGGTGGAGGAGAGGGTACCGGAGGAAAGGAGTGGAGATGACGAAACAGAGGGGAAAAGGGAGAAGGGGGAATGGAGAAAAGCGGAGAGAAGGAAAAGGAAGGGAGGGGAGGGGAATATGGGGAGAAGGGAGTAATGAGGAGGGGTAGAGGAAAGCGGGGGATGGAAAGGGGGATTGGGTTAAGAGGAGAGGAGGATGGGACAAGGGAAGAGGGATTACAAAGAGGCAAAGGTTAGGGAAAAGAGGATATAGGATGGGTGAAGGAAGGAAAGGGATGGGGAGGGGAGGGAAGAAAAGAGGAGGGTGGAAAGGGGAAAAAGGGAGGGGAAATGAGGAAAAAGGTGGGGGGGAGAAAAGAAAATGGAAGGGGGGGAAAGCAGGGGAAAGTAGGAAAAAGGGAGGAGGCCAAAAATATAAGGGCGGGAGAGAGCGAGGAGGCGGGATACCAAAGGAGTGAGGAGATATGGGGGGGGGGGATGAAGGGAGACACGGCAAGGGGAAGAGGGAGAGCGGAGACAACAGAGAGGGAGAACGACAACGAGGGAGAGAGAGAGCGGAGATGAGGGAAAGGGGGAGATCGGAGACAAGGGAAAGGTAGGGGAAGGTGAAGAGGGGAACGGGAGGGATGGGGAAGGGGAAAGGGAAGACAAGGGAAGGGGGAGGTGGAGAGGGGAGCTGGGGGGATGGGGAGGGGAAGGAATTGCGGGAGGTGGATACGGGTGGAGGGATGTGGGTTGTGTGACCAAGGTAGGAGGGTCACCTGTCAACCCCCTCCCCTCCCCTCACGGCACACCTGGTTGGAGGGGAGGGGAGGTGAAGAAGGGATGAGGAAAGAAAAGTAGGAAGGGAGAAGGAGGGGAGGAAAGGGAGAGGAGAGGAGAGGAGGGGAAAAGAAAGAGGGGGAATGAAAACAAGAGAAGGAATGGAAGAGAACGAGAGGGGAAAAGATGAGGTGAAAATGGAAGAGATGGAGGGCGAAAGGATGGCAGAAGAGCAGGAAGGGAAAAGGGGGGGAAGGTGAGAGGGGGAAGGTGAGAGGGGGAAAGTGGGGAGGGGTGAGGTGCAGGAGAGGGGGATGGGAGAGGAATAGGGAGTTATGGGAAAATGGAGAGGGAAGGAAAGAAAGTGAAAGGGGACGGGAGAGTTATGGGAGGGAAAGGATTGGAAGAGCGGAGGAGAGGGGAGGGATGGAAAGAAAATAAAAGGGAAAAGGGATAAGGGAGGGGTGAGAGGAGAATAGAACATGAAGGGGGAAAGGGGGAGTGGGAGAGAAAGGATGGTAGGAGGGGATGGGAGGGGGAGAAAGGGGAGGGAAGGAGAGAGGAGGGGAGGGGAGGAAGGACAGAAAGGAGGGAGGGAGAAGGGGGGGAAGGGTTGGGCGGGGTTCACTGCGCGCCAAATTTATAGTTCCCGCGCTTTTCCATTTTTTCCTTCCCGCCTTTTCTCTGTTTTTTTCCCATTTTGTTTACGTAACTTTCCCGCGCCCTTTTTTGTCCATCTGATTACGTAAAAACTCTCGCATCTTTTAATCGAATATAATCCTTGCCATTTTTTCCTGCGTCAATTACATTACTCACAAAACTCTGAATTTAAGTGTAAGTGTATTGCTGCTGGCTTGCAAAAATTTATATAAAAGGGGAAGAAAGGAGTGGTAAAAGTGGAAATGCCGTGAAAGAAATAAAAAAAATAGTTTGTTGTATATTTGGGGAGAGAGAGAGAGAGAGAGAGAGAGAGAGAGAGAGAGAGAGAGAGAGAGGATGGTGATTGTGATGATATTGATGATGAGGTTGATGATGAGGATGAGGATGAGGATGAGGAGGAGGATGATAAGGGCAAGGAGGAGGCGGGACACAATGGCATCTGTCACCTAACCACGTCGTTAAGGACACCAACCAGCTCTAAGTACGCTCATTACCTCTTAATCACTTCTTGGTTACCTCTCCATTCGTCTCGTAATCACCACCTCTTCACTCTCTCACGGCCCGACTATATTATTACCTTGTCATTACCGGTTACTATATTATTACCTTGTCATTACCGGTTACCTGGCCATCACCTCAAAACATAAGTAAACGAGTAAATAAATAGAACAAAAAATAAATAAAAATAAGATACACAAAATTAATAATAGAAATAAACAAATAAATCTGGCCCCAAAACGACATTTATATTTCATTCTTGCTGCTACCAGACGATTTTATTTATAAACTGGAGACTTTCTGTAGTGACGGAGAGAGGAGAAGCTAAATCTATCTTTCCCCACCCCCTTCCTCCTTCAAAGTAACTCTAAACTGAATAAAATCGTCTGGTAGCAGCAAGAAACACATATTACGTCGCCTAGAGATGCCAACCAGAAGATGAACAGAGGAAGAAAAATAAAAATCCATACACGAAATTACAAGTGTCTTCCATTCACACTGGAGATGGACTCAGAGTTAGCAGTGACAGGGAATAAGATTTAGAAGTGAAAAATTCGCAAGTATGCTGGGATTGGATGGAACAGGACGGCTAATAGGTCAGAGGTGAGAAAGCTGGAGGAAGGAGTCTCAAGCAGATGATGATGATGATGATGATGATGATGATGATGACTAACACTACCCATCCATAAAACTACTCCCTCCCACCTCCAAATTACACCCTGCATTGTTAAAAGGGGACGATTAGCGATGTGGGTAATTAAAGGAAGAATAATTACAGGTAAGGAAAAGCTCTGAATAACAACTTCAATTTAATTCCTAGGGTGCCAAAAATCTCGAGAACCGTATGAAGACAACGTTAGAAAAATGGCGCTGGTTTAATACCGAATAATTTAACTGCCGGCACGTACTCAGCCCCTTCAGAGCGAGGAAATATAACCACTTCAGTCCGATGACACATTTTTAAAGCTTATTCCTGTTAACTCCAGACGATTTTCTTCCATTACGACAGGACAACTCGAAGGCTGTATCTCCGCCAGTCTGGAAAGTCGACCCTAAATCTTACACGAAATCGTCTGTAGATGGCAAGAATGGAATAAAAAAAAAAGGTACGTAATCGGACGGAAGGAGCTAACTTCATAAATGTATCTGGCGTTGGCGAGAGTCCAATGAAGAAATATTTATGTCATGCCTGTTACCACCAGACGATTTTCCTCAGCTTCAGAAGGACTCTAGTAGCAAAGGAGTTAGGGAAAGCCAGATCTAACCCCCTAACAGCACAAAAAAGCCTCTCCAAAGCTAAATGAAATCGTCTTGTAGTAGCAGAAATTATATATATAACAAACTCCATGCCCATAGTGAAAGGGTTAATTTCTTCACAATGCGGACATCTATTTTAACATGCGTGCTACCTCCAGACGATTAAATTGAGCTGGGAAGGGGTTACACACATCCTTCATTAACCCTCTCTACACATTCTCCCAAATCTAAAAAAAAAATCGTCTGGAGATGGTGTGATAAAGAAAAAAAAAATCACCGTACTGAACGAGTTAATATAACAGACATCACCTCACAATAAATGAAAAATAATCGTGGGGTGAGGAAGGAAGCCATTTATGCTGTGGTTATTGTTGGTGGTAATCCCTCCCTCTCTCTCTCTCAACCCTGTGTTCCCTGTTTCTCTTCCTGCATATTTTTCCTTCAACAGTTGCGGTCGTCCCCCACCCAATTGCACACACACACACACACACACACACACACACACACACACACACACACACACACAAGTAAGCACCCTTTGTTTTAACATTCACTCGCAACAAGTGTGACCTATATGCACATAGTAGCTCGCTCTCTCTCTCTCTCTCTCTCTCTCTCTCTCCCCCTGCGTGCGGTGGCATTATACGGCAGTAGTGCAGTAATAAAACTGTATGGCGGCTGTATTATTGTGGTTGAAGTTAACAGGGGCAATATTGTACTTAACATTTTTTCACTCCAAATTAATTTTTCCCCATGCTTCTGAGTGATATTATGTTGTTTATCAGGAATTATTTAGCTGTCAGAAAGTGTTACGAAAAGTACCCTGGGATGGTTTCGCCTCGTGGAAAATGAAGAGAGAGAGAGAGAAGTTACTAGGAAAGCGTATTTGATTTGTGTGAGGTGGAGACCAAGGAGGATGAGGAATAGGTTGGGGATAAAGTTCAAGATCGTGTGAGTTGCAGAGAAGGCGGCTTGATGGTAGAGGAAAGGGTGATATGTAGGCGATTTGTTTGTGGACACCCCTTCCGGAATTAAAGCATCTCGCAACTGACAGACATAATAATTACAACACTAACGTACAGTAGTGAAACGTTGACGATACTTGAGACAAAATCAGTGATAAGTGTTAAAACAAGATACCTCCAAAGTGCCAACCATGTGACATGGAGAGACAGTGGGACAAATACAAAGATTTATGTGGAATGACGGTTCATGTACGGAAATAAAACAACAACAACAATACTCTGAGATGGTTCAATCATATGGACCAAAAGGACAGTGAGAGATTGACGAGGAGAGTGTATGAGAATGAGGTGGTCTGGGGGAAAGGGGAGAGACAAGAACTACGTGGGGAGATGAGGTGGAACAGTATGTAGGGGAGGATTATGTCGTGTAGAATGGGATCGTTACTTAGTAGGTACAGAAATGCTTTGAAGTCTTTTTACGACAGCATCCAACAGGAAGCGGCTTATGGTGGCAAAGTTACAGACAGATAAAGAGGACGGTCGAGGAGAAATTCCTTTAAATTCTTTTCTCCTATTATGACAGGGTGGCAGTAAGACCTCTCCAAATATTACCCCGGATCTGTGTCATTGGTGCAATATTCAGGTCTATGTATCTCTCTCTCTCTCACACACACACACACACACACACACACACACACACACACACACACACACACACGTACACATTTTTTCTTACTGTATTACCTTCCCTCTGGATACACTCACATACAAACATTTCTCCATCTTGACAAACTAACACAAAAACACACATGCATATACACTCATTCAGAGTGTGTGTGTGTGTGTGTGTGTGTGTGTGTGTGTGTGTGTGTGTGTGTGTGTGTGTGTGTGTGTGTGTGTGTGTGTGTGTGTGTGTGTGTGTGTGTGTGTGTGTGTGTGTGTGTGCGCGTGCGTGCGTGCGTGCGCGTGCCTGGGTGGGGCGTCTCGGTGTGACTTGGTGCTCCGTGAAGAGTGACGGACCTGCCACGCGTCTCGACTTCTTGCTCCTTCTTCCTCCCTCCTCCTCCTCCTCCCTCCTTCCTCTTCCTCCCTCCCTTCTTTATCCTCTCATCTTTCTTCTCTTCCGCCTTCATTCTCTCCATTTACGCCCTTCCTTCCTACATATTCTGTCTTTTCTCCATTTCTTGTTTTCACTACATGTTCCTTCCTGGCATCTCCTCTGCCTCCCTCCTGCCGTCTCTCGTAATTTCTCCTCCTGTTCCGCCTACATCCCTGCATTTATTTTATTATTTATTTTTCAAATCTAAAAAATTTTTTCACTCCTTACTTCCCTCCATTTCTTCATAAAGATCATAAATCGATCATCATTCTGTTATCATAATTCCCCAACTCTTATCATTTTTTCTTCTTCCTCCAATTCATCATCATAATCATCATCATCATTTCTCCCTTCTTCCTTATCGCCCTCCCCCCCTCCCCCCCAAAAAAAGTCTACACTCTCCCCTGCTTTTCCTCCCTCTATACCTCTTCCCAATTCTCCCCTTCCTTACTTTTTCCGTCAATTCTTATTTTCTTCCTCAGTTCTCCCCACCCTCAATTCTTTCCTCTCCTCGCCTTTTTCTACTCTCTCTCTCTCTCTCTCTCTCTCTCTCTCTCTCTCTCTCTCTCTCTCGCTCCTAACCTTTGCTACTCTTTTCTATTTACACTTCTTTTTATTCTTACTTTTCTTTATCGATTCCTTATCACACACACACACACACACACACACACACACACACACACGGCACGCGCTAACGTACACACAGCTCTATACGTACAGACATATGCACAGTTTACGCACGCGCGCACACACTTCTTACGTCTTCCTGTCACGCTCGCTTACCCTCCCCCACCTCCTTCCTTCCTTCCTTCCCTCTCTCCTTCCTCCGCCACCCAGCAGTTACCATTCTTTCCTAATATTTCCCCTCCCTTATCCTCTTTTACCTTCCCTTCCTCCTCCTCCTCTTACTACTACTACTACTACTACTTGCTCTGCTTTTTTTCCCCTTTCCTTTCCTTCCTTCAATCCTTCACACGAAAGAACATACATCGAGAGACCCACAAATCAGGGATGCACATAAGGAAGATGCAGTTCGAAGTGAAGCAGGTACCGTAAGAAATGAAAAACGGAAAAGGTGAGGAAAGAGCGGAAGAGGGGAAAAAAGATAAGAACACGAAATGGGAAAACGTGGAAAAAGGGCTGAAACGGAAAGAGAAGGCTACAGAGAGGGAAGAGGAAATGAATGACTAGGAAGAGAAAGGGAAGGAGAAAGAGAGAGAGAGAGAGAATTACAAAATGGTATATGGAGGTGGATTAAAAAAAAGTACCCTACGACACACACACACACACACACACACACACACACACACACACACACACACACACACACACACACACAACAACTTATCTACACGTTAATGAATCATAACTCACTCACTAATGCACTCACAAACACCCATTACTACATCCACTCACTACAGCACGTTTCTTCTCAACTGACAAAGATTTTAATACCCCTTGTCAGCTCATAACAGAATTGATACCACCTGTAACAAAGGAGACTCATCCAAACCACACAACTAAGGCTCACAACAACGGGACAATATTCAAACTATTATGGCCCAGTTCCATCAGGTGATACTGGAGAACCCCTACCCCTACTCCCTCCAGACTCCCACCACCTCCGTCTCCGTGGGATGTGGTCTGGATTTGCGGTTTTGTCTCCGAGTTCCCATACAGATCAGAGAATGGGGATGGGCGGTGGGCGGGAAGGAAGGAAGAGAGGATGGGAAAGAAAGAGAAGGAAAGGGGAAACACAGGAAGAGAGAAAACAAAAAAAGGAGGGAAGGAGGAAAGGAATCGGATGAAAGGGGAAGAGCAGGAAAGGAGAAAGAAAGGAAGAGAAGGGCAGGGAAGACAGAGGAGATGGAATGGGATGGGAGTAGAGGAAAAATAAAGGAACTGAAATTAAAGGGGAAACGGAAATAGAAAGGGGAAAGCAGTACAGAAGAGAAGAAAAGGAGGCAGCAGGAGAGGTGGCAGAGGGGAAGAGAGGAGGGGGGAAAAAAAGGAAGCAGAGTGAAAAGAACTAAAAGGAGGGGAGGAAGGGTGGAGAAAAGTGAGCAGGAAGAAGGAAAAGGAAATGAAAACGTGAAGAAAGAGAAACCAGGACAGAGAGAGAGAGATAGAGAGAGAGAGAGAGAGAGAGTTAAGGACGATGGAAAAGGCAAAGAGAATGGTAGAAAGTGGAAGAGGGAAGACGGAAGGAAGAGACCGGGACTGGAGTGGGATGGGAGGGGGAGACGAGATGTGAGAAAGGGAGGAGAATGTCAGAGGGAGTTGCAGACAGAGGAAAGGGCAAACTACGGAACAGATAAGGGGAAAGAGAAGTGAGTAAATGCGAAATGATAGATGAGGTGTGAGAAAGAAAGAGGGGAAAGAGAATATATGGTATATAATGAGAAAGGAGAAAAGGGGGTATGGGAAATGTCAAATGATGGCAGAGAGAGAGAGAGAGAGAGAGAGAGAGAGAGAGAGAGAGACTACGGGGAAGGAAGGTGGAAGAGATGGAGAAAAATATGATTATGGGGGATGATAGAAAATTATGGAAGGAGGGGAAGCGAAGGGAATATAAGGGAGTGAGAATGGCTAGAGTAAAGGGAGAAGGAGAGGGAGAAGAGATATGAGTAAGAATATAAGAGAAAGAAGGAATCACCCAAGGAAAAGGAAGGAAGAAAAGAATGAAAGGGAGGACAGAAGGAAGAGAGAAGAAGGAAATATAGGTAGAGAGAAGAGAGATGTGAGGGTAAGGAGAGATGGAGAGGAAACGTTCAGGAGAGAAAGAGGGGAAGGGAGAGAGGAGCAAAAGACGGGGGAGGGAAGAAGAAAAAGAAAAGGAGGGAGAAAAGAGTGGAAGAGGGAGAAAAGAGAAACGAAGAGGGCATAGTATGAAACTATAGAATGAATAATAAGAGGAAATAAGGGTTGGAAGGAGAAGAGAAAGGAGAAAATGAGGGAAAGAGAGAGGGAGGGGAAAAAGAAAGGGAGGAAAAAAGAAGGGAAGAAGAGATCACGGAAGGCTACATGAGCAAAGGGAGGAAGGATAGAAACAGGGAAAACAAAAAAAAGGGATGGATATATGAAGAGGGGAAGAGAGAGAAGAAAAAGAGGAGACAAGCGAGAGAAGAGAGCAGAAAGGAGAGAAGAGGAGAAGGAGGGAGAGAGGGAGGGAGGAAGGAGAGGGAGGGCATAGGAGACTAGGTTAGGTTAGTATGGGCAATAAGGGGGAATGTATGGAGTATTGGCCACACCAGGGCAAGCCTACCTTACCTTACCTTACTACCGCTGGACACCACTACCATAACACTATTTCTACCATTACTACTACTACTACTACTACTATAGCTACTACTACTGCTGTTACGACTACTTCTACAACTACCACCAACATTATACTTGCACCGCTACCATAACACTATTAAAAACTACCATACAGCCACTGACACTACTACTACTACTATACTATACTACCACAGCAACCACTTCTTCCCCACCTGCACTGCTATCAGTATCATGAAACTACAGTACTGACAGCCTCCTCCCTCACCCCCACTACCATCCTACAATGGTACCACTGACCACCACCATCCGTACCATAACAATCCTACCACTATATAACCACTTCCAACCACACCAAAGAACCACTACAACACGCCACACATCACCAACCAACCACACTAACTCACAACCATTTACCATCTTACCTTACCACTCCAATAACCATAACTAATATACTACAAAACACAGCCATACGTTTCCAATGCTCACCTTAATCCCTGCAACCCCGCAACGTTTTTCAGGGTTTAATTTATTCGGATTATTATGGATTTTTCGACCTGATGGGGTTACATATAAATCTCTAACATTTTCACTACCTGGTGGCTCTCATAGGTCCGTAGTCTTGGTGATTCAGGAAGCTCCCTAACACCACTCCCAAAGTGATTTATTTAGCATATTACTCCTTACTACCGTCTTCTATGTCATTTAAATCATTATAATACCACTATTTTAAGCATAAATAACATGCAAACTGATACTGACCAGTCGAACCAAAAAATAAATCGCAAAGGAAGAGGTGCTAAGGAGCTTCCTTAACCGACGAGAATACGGATCCTAAATGTGAATAAAATCGTCTGGAAGCATTCAAGAATAAATTACAAAAGACGTCCTCAGACTGAAGAGGTTAAGGGTCTCTCTCTCTCTCTCTCTCTCTCTCTCTCTCCATCAACTTAATATCCCACATATCTGGCGACGCCCCCACCTGTTGCACACCTACATCCAGTATTCATCAGCGAACCTCACCTGTGTCCGTATGTTCACACACACACACACACACACACACACACACACACATACACACACACACACAAACACACACACAGACACACCTACGCTCCATATATCGTGAAGACCACTACGTCTTCACCTTTCACCTTTCACAACCTATACACACCCACATATAATAAACCTAAACACACGCACACACACACACACACACACACACACACACACACACACACACACACACACACACTGAAATTATCACCATCACCACCACTGTTATCTTCATCATTATCGCACCTTTATTAAACTTTACCAAGCTGGGATGATATTGGATTCAGACACCAGGAGCTAAAAAGAATAAATCAACACATGACATCAACGTAGTGAAAGGGTTAACGTCTGCACCTGTACATATAATTAAGGTACATATCCAGGTATTAAGGTAAGGCCACAACTCCCCCCCCCCACCCACTGTCTGGGAATGGAGCGGCTACACCCCCTTCCCTCCACCCGCCCCCTCACCAACACCCTAGGACACACCTTCATTACCACCAACACACTTAGCGGAAATGTAGCGCACCTCCTCTCTGTGTGTGTGTGTGTGTGTGTGTGTGTGTGTGTGTGTGTGTGTGTGTGTGTGTGTGTGTGTGTGTGTGTGTGTGTGTGTGTGTGTGTGTGTGTGTGTGTGTGTGTGTGTGTGTGTGTGTGTGTGTGTGTGTGTAACCACAAAATTCACAGCGTTCTCTAGATGTACCTGTGCAATGTTTCGATCGGGTTACGGTATATATCTATGTATGTATCAATGAATGTGTACTTTTAAATGTGTATGTGTATATATACATGTGCGTGCTTATGCATGTGTGGGTGGGTGGGCAGAACACACACACATATCCCTTCCCCACACACACACAATATATATATACAAACACCTATACACAGTGCAGTACAGTATATACAGCAGAGGCAGAGGAAGCAGGAGCAGTGTGATGGTGTGTGTATATATACGGGCAGCCTCGCAGACCACAACACTATCCACACCAGAGGCACAGGCTGTATTCCTTATGGTTATTAGAATAGGTGGCCTCGTATGTAAGGGGCGGGCACGGCTGGGTAAGGAGGAGGAGGAGGAGGAGGAGGAGGAGGAGGAGGAGAGGAGAGGAGAGGAGAGGAGAGGAGAGGAGAGGAGAGGAGGAGGAGAAGGAAGTTTGATGGGTAGAGAAGGAACTGGAGAAGTATGAGAGTAAAGAGAAGGGGAAAGGGAAAAAATGAAAAGCAAAGATAACAAGGGGAGAGGGAGAGAGAGAGAGAGAGAGAGAGAGATTACAAAAAGGTGTATGGAGGTGGAAGAAAAAAAGGTACACGGAGGAGACGAAAGATGAAGGGAAGATGAGGACAATGACAGGAACAGAAGAGGAAAATTGTGGGAGGAAAGAGGGGCGGGAAACTATAGGACAGATTAAAAGGGCAGAAAGCAATAGAAGGGAACCTGGGAATGGAAGAATGATGAAGAAGGAAATGAAAACTGGAGAGGAGGAAAATAAGAGGGTAGAAAATCTCACTCATTCCTCTCTCTCTCTCTCTCTCTCACACACACACACAGGTTTGTACGTAATGGGGTGAACCTTGCAAAACTCAACGCTCGCAAACTGCCAGATCTCACTTCCCCTGCACTGATAGAGTAATAGTGAAGTGGGTAGAGTCAGCTTCACTTCACCAGACGGAAATGTGCCACTCAGCGTGAAGACCAAGTCGTGAGTGGTAGGAATAAGTTCTTTGGTTAATATACAAAGACCGTTCAATCTGATTACACCTGGACATAAACTGAGCTGGAAGGGGTTGGTGATCTATCTCTCTCGATGTAGTGTGGGTACTGCGAAGGGGGTAACGGGGGCATGAAGAATACCATACACCAGTTCATCAGATATTATAATGAGGTTACAAGTACATTTACAGACGCCGACAACCACTGCACAATCCGACTGCTATGTACACCTGACCCCATCATCATCATCATCACCACTACATCACAGTCATCACCTCCCCACCCCATCCTGTGGGTGGTGGTGGTCAATCAATACCAAGAGGCAGCTCAGTGACGTCGCACCGTCTCAGAGGAACTCCCAGACGTTCACTCACCTCTCTCTCTAATTCCTCACTGTTCCCTTCCCATTTTATCCTCTCTTCTCCCTCCATGACACTCCGTTCTGTTTCAGAGTAAATTTTACCACTCCTTCACTCTCCCTCCCTATACCCCTCTGCTCCAACTCCTCCCCTCTCCCTTCCTCTTCCCCACTCTTCACTCTCCCCTCCTCTTTTTCACTCTCCATTCAATACACTCTTTATCCCCTCCCTCTTCCCCTTCCTCCTCTCCATTCCTCCTTCCCTCTTCCTTATTCCTCCCCTCGCCCCTCCTTCTCCTCTTTCCTCTGTTCTCACCCCTCTCTTTCCCCTCTGTCCTCGTACTGCAGGTATCACAGCGTTCCTTGCCTAACTCTCCTGCTCTCTCTCTCTCTCTCTCTCTCTCTCTCTCTCTCTCCTAGCAAAACCCTCCCCTCCCCTCCCCTCCCCTCCCTCCTTCCCTCCGTCCCATTCGCCTCCCTCGCTGTGATTCACGGGTGAGTAAGACGAAAAGAAGAACTCAGAGGAATTACACACGAGAAGGCAGCCTAAGGGGTCCTGGGTTTCTCGGAAGGAGGGTGAGTAATGGGTAAGTGGAGTGATGAGAGTAGCAAGAATAGTAGTGGTGGTGGTGGTGGTGGTGGTGGTGAATAACAATTATAAAAATAATTCTAAAATAACAATAATAATAATAATAATAATAATAATCATAACATCAAGACGAAGAGGAAAACAGCAAAACAACAACAATTATAATAACAACAACAACAATAATAATAATAATAATAATAATAATAATAATAACAGACATCATCTCCATAAAAAAGAATCAGCCACCAGACTCAACACATTTTTCATTTGCTATCTTGAGACGATTTTGTTCAGCTTAAAAGAGACTTTTCGTACCGGAGGGGTTTGACAGCCAAAAGTAACTCGTTCATTAGGAGAGATCTTCCCTAAATGTAATAAAATCGTCTAAAGGCGGCAAGAATAACACTAAGAATAAAAACGAAAAAAGTCACAATACGGCAGTAGTTTAGGTTACAAGAATTAATATATACGAATCCTGAACTTTTGAAAACATATCTTGATTTTTACTCTCAGCTGCTAAACCGCACAGATCCCGTAACGTAATTTCTTTATCTTTGCTACTTTCAGACGATTTTTTTCACCTTGGGAAGGACATGAAGTACTGAACAGGTCAATTAAGGCATTTATCCAACCCCTCCAATTGGAAGACTAAAATGGAAAATACGAAAGCAGAAAAGGCGTCAACTTGATTGATTCTAGCGGTCTCTCTCTCTCTTTTTTTTTTTTTTTTTATCTACACATGATTTTACTCAAGCAAGATTCAACTTTAATCAGAGAAGTTAGATACAGCCTTAATTAACTCATTCAGTACTAAACAATCTTCCTCTGTAAAATAAATGCTTAGTGGCAGCAAAACTAAGACGTTCAGGAATTGAAGGAAACGACTTGCTTTATGAGGGACGATAGCCCCTTGAGTCCCGTTACTTTTTTATTATATTTTTCCTACCTCAACACTACTTCATACCAGCTCTGTAAAGGCCTCTCGTACTGAACGGGTTTATAAAGGCTACATCACACTCAAAAAGTCTTTCCTTACCCGCAAAAAATAATATACAAAACACGTCATCGTAGTGAAAGAGATTAATATTTGTAGGCCCTTCCTTAATTTCTCTAATGGTTAACCTCTCCACTATGTCATTCGTATTCTTCTCCTTGCTAACAATCCCTTGATTATATTTTAAGAGAATTTTATAACTACAGGGGTTAGATATAGCCTTCAATAAACCATTCATCGCAAGAAGTCTCCCCCTTGGCAAAATAAAACCGCTTTGACGTAAAATGAATACTGTAAGAAAGATGTAATAGTATGGAAGAGGCCGTCCTTAAAAATTACCCCTGGATAATCACGTACAACCCCTGCAAAGTCACCAACATCTGAAAAAAATCAAGTACACCCAAATCTCGCACGATATATTATAAACCCCAGCCACGTACGCTATAATTCTTACTCCCAACATACCCTTACCCTTAAGAAGTGTCACTTAAGATAATCAATCTCCCATGTCCATCACGTACATCCCAGAAAATCAAGTAATCCGGGAGAAACATTCATATTAACAATCACCCACACATCCGTACAATTACACACACACACACACACACATACAAATTATCTCTTATACTAGAAAAAAAAATCCCAGTCCCAAACACTCACGTTCCCATCCCGAACAATCCTTTATCCAAGAGTCCCCCACACCCACAATCACGTACACCCCAGGCAATCATGGACGGGGTGTCAGGTGTGAGTGAGGTAGAACACATGTAATATTCAGGCAGTCTTCAGCGGCCTGTAATAAAGTGTCAGAGTGCCTGTTTTACGTCCAGAACAATTTAGCGGCGAGAGAAAAAAAGGTGATTTACTGCATCTAAGCGAGAGATTTTTCTTTGCTGTGTGTGTGTGTGTGTGTGTGTGTGTGTGTGTGTGTGTGTGTGTGTGTGTGTGTGTGTGTGTGTGTGTGTGTGTGTGTGTGTGTGTGTGTGTGTGTGTGTGTGTGTGTGTGTGTGTGTGTGTGTGTGTGTGTGTGTGTGTGTGTGTGTGTGTGTGTGTGTGTGTGTGTGTGTGTGTGTGTGTGTGTGTGTGTGTGTGTGTGTGTGTGTGTGTGTGTGTGTGTGTGTGTGTGTGTGTGTGTGTGTGTGTGTGTGTGTGTGTGTGTGTGTGTGTGTGTGTGTGTGTGTGTGTGTGTGTGTGTGTGTGTGTGTGTGTGTGTGTGTGTGTGTGTGTTTGTTTTTTGAACGTCCTCGTATCACACCGACAAATGCTATACCTACACCTACCACAGCCATACCCATACCTACTACGACCACATCCACACCTACCTCACCCACATTTACCGCGCCCATACCTAACCCAATGCACCCATGCATACAACACCCAAACTGAACACCCACACCTACTTCAGTCACACCTCTACCCACCTCAACTGCACTCGTAACATCCACATAATTATACACTACACCTAACACACCCACACTTTACAAACTCGCCACACCAACATTACACCTACAACATACACACCTTACATACCCACACCTAACACACCCACACTTACCACACCACACCTAATACACCAACACCGACACCCACACTTACCACATCTCAAGGGAAACTCGCCACACCAACATCTATACTTACAACATACACACCTTACATACCCACACCTAACACACCCACACTTACCACACCACACCTAATACACCAACACCGACACCCACACTTACCACATCTCAAGGGAAATTTCGTCTCCACATACACACGTGCACAGGGTAATTACTGTAACCCCTCACACCGAATATCTATCTATCTATCTATATACCTAGGCTGCTTCCCCCAAGGAAAGGGAGGTAGCCGAGACAGGACGACACACTCTCCATTTACTCATCCATTTAAACACATTCATTCACATCTTAGCCCCAAAGGGGAGAACGGACAGATCCTCACCGCACCACACCGCACAAGGGTCAACTGCGCAATGCAATCAGCGACATCCGCAGCAGGGCCCGACAGCAGAACTGGTTTACCCCTGCCACATCATAACATACCCATCCCCTTACCCGCACCTGACCTGACTAGCTGATCAGACCAAATGCGGGAGAATATCCCCTCAGGGCTGCGTCATCACTTATTTATTCACAATTTCTCTCCATTTATTTCTGTCACGCACAGCCACTCTTCCTTGCTCAACAGACATCCCTCTCGCATCCAGCGCTCTCTTCACACCGAATATGGTTACGTCTTTCTCATCACCAAAATCATCATCATTACCATCGTCAGCCTGATTCAATCTACTGCAGGACAATACATGATACCAACGACAACAGAAAAGAAACGAGCCAAAAGTAATATAACAATAGAAAAAAGGAAGATAGAAAAACTGTAATAAGTGACAAAGAAACTTACAACAGAAAAAAAAAAAATCGGACATTGAAAATAAAATCATCGCAATAATATCTATGCAAAATGAAACTACCGGTATAACGAAAAGAAAAATTAAAAGAATCTTTGACAAAAAACAAAAAAAAAGATGTCAATAAAAAAAGAGAGAGAAAGTGTAAAGACAAAAAATGCAGAGAAAAAGTAAGACAAAGACGAAACCAAAGCCATCGCAGCAAACAACGACTTCTGCAAACGACGCGATAAACCACACTTTTCACCCTCTTCCACACCGCGTCTTTCCCGCTCCACCCGGCCCTTTCACGGAATACACATGAATAAGGAAGAGGCAGGAGCTTTGGCCTTGCGTAACTATGACTTCCCTGGGCCTGCAATGGGACGAGGGGGAGGGGGATTGCACAGAGAGAAGGGAGGGGGAGAAAGGAAAGGCAGAGGGAAGGATATAGGAAGGGAATGTGGGCAGAGAGAGAGAGGGGGGGGGTGGATTGGTACTGATAAAGGAAGGGTAAAGTGGAGGTGGATACTGAGGATGGGAAAGAGCAAGGACAGAGGTAAAGGGCGAGTAGAGGGAGAGGGAAAGGGAGAGGGTAAAGGTGAGAGAGGGGAAGATGGTGAGGGAGAAGAAGAGGAGAGAGGGATATTAAGGAAGGGAATAAGGAAGGTGGGTAATTGGAATGGGAAGTGGGACCGGGTACAAGAAAAGAACGGGAGTGAGAGCGAGAGAGAGCAGTGAGAGAAAGAGGGGAGGGGTGGAAGAAGAGGAAGGTTGGTATTTATGATGCATGTAGGTGCTGTGATTTACAGGGGAAGCCATTATACGTACGCTGAGGATTCCTGGAAACGCAAAATCGTGGTACCTTCCTGACACCCTCCCCCCTCATCTCTCTCTCTGGCGTTCTGCAGAATATACAGTACACTGAAGTACACATGCAGATTCTCTCTCCCTCTCTCTCTCTCTGTCTCTCTCTCTCTCTCACACACACACACACACACACACACACACACACACACACACACACACACACACACACCAAAGCACCTCCTGGCTCCTACCCCTCATACACACTTCAACTCATTACCCCACCAAACACACCAAATCACACCACTACCATACATCTCGCACACCACAAAGACTTCATCCCAACTTTCCCCCATATACATCACGACCTTCCCCTCTCATACACACCACACCACACCACATATCTCCCTTCACCTCCACACACACTACTCACTTTTTTTTACCTCAATCCAACATACACGATCCACCTCACCATATCACACCTCCACCTTCTTCCCACCCCTTCCCCTCCCCCTCACACTACCTCTTCTCGCTCCCCACCCCCACACACACACAAAACACCTCCCCTCCACACCCCACTCCACCAGGCACACACAAAGCAAGGTGATGGATGCAGGAAGGCAGTTTTGTGCACCTGTCTGTATCCGTCTTAATTATCCATGTTTAGGTGTCCATTACCGCACAGCCAACTCAACCTATAATACGTCTGCGTGTTTCTCTCCCTCTCTCTCTCTCTTTCTCTTATTAGGAAGCATTATTACTGTATTACCGGTGTCTTTTGTAACTGAATGGGGACGGTAAGTTGATTATTTAACTGCTGTGAAATGAAAATGGGAACTTATTCATCGCATGGGGTAGCAGAAACTTTGAAGAATCTCTCTCTCTCTCTCTCTCCCTCAGTCCTCCTTAGGAAATTTTTCAGTCCAATAAGGTAGGTAATTAAATTTGATCACAGGGGGGGGGGAAGGTAAGCTGAAAGAGAGAGAGAGAGACAGAGAGAGAGAGAGAGAGAGAGAGAGAGAGAGAGAGAGAGAGAGAGAGAGAGAGAGAGAGAGAGGGAGAGAGAGAGACTCATATACCTGGCGACTCAAGACGCAGATATAAAAAATAACTAAACAAAAATAAAGAATGAACTGACTTACATTACAACCTATACAGCGCTAGTGAAAATATATTATAATGCATCCTCCATACTTATACAAGGAAACGTAAATCAGTTATTTCTAAAAACTAAAATATCTGGAATACATAACGCTTTACACACACACACACACACACACACACACACACACACACACACACACACACACACACACACACACACACACTAAAAATTTACCACATATACACCTCAGTGTTTCTCGTATACTCAAAAATCCTTAATAAGCCCTACACATTGAAGATATAACACTTCCTAAACTACTAACTATAAACTGATTTTCTCCTGTTAATTACGGGGACACAATAAACGACATTCACCGTGCTCAGAAACACTTGAAGTACTCAGAACATGTAATATTTATCTATCATACCACACATCCTCGTCAACCCTGTCAATACGATGAAACATTTTTTGTACTATTCATGTTGCCGACCGACGATTTCATTTAGATTCACAAAGATCATCCACAGCAGTAAAATGGTTGGGCTCCTGCTTCGCCATGAAAGGTAATGTAAATGAAATCGTCTGGTAGCAGTGAAAAAATACCATCATCGTTCTGCTAGGGGTGATTCATAACACCCACAATATTAAGAATGCTGAACATAAAACTCCCCAAAGCGTAGTTATGGTCAATTGTTCCTTTACACCGCCTCGCAAACCATATGAGACTTAGCTAGACGAACAAACGAATATCAAGCACGATCTAATCTTGCGTCACTACTTTCTAATCACAGGTATACAGGTAAAGGAATCCCTGACCGTAACTACTCACGGGATCTGCAACTCACACACAACACAGGTGCTCCACGGAAAGTTGTCATCCTCACCACCAGCGATTGACATGAGGACCTACCTGTAAGAGAAAGAAAACAATACTAGTTAGGAAAATAAATATTTACTAATGTTCATTCTGTTGTCAATGTGTACACTCAGTATAAAAAAAATCTGTACCTATATACTGTGATACAATATGATATACGGACCAGGATATCATAAGAAATACCAACCTACCAAATTCATCTTAGATGGGTTCAGTCTTAGCCATCATTCAAAGCCTCTTACACTCTAAGATCACCCCCCCTACCCACAAACTTTTTTTTCTGAGGGTACACTCGGATAAAAAGTGTATCTTGATATCCAGTGCCATATACTGTAATATGACAGAATCGACTGAAAAATAAGAACAATGATGACTGATTCTGCACACAGGTTATACTTAAGCCATATATGGAAAATGCTGTGTTGATAATGACCTGTTAACTGACCTAAGCAATCCATAATTAGATCTACTACTCAACTGAACAATCCCGGATTTCTTACTTCAGCCTTCCTCAACCCTAAATACCACCTCAAGACCTTCCTCCATACCCTCCACAACAGTAAAGAGTGTTTTCGACAATATCATTGTTTCTGCCGACAATTCCATTCAAATTAGGAAAGCTTTTCATAGTTTAAAGGGCGATAACACTCGTCATTATCTGCTCCAAGACGATGTCTTCATTTTTTTAGTTTACTGTTGCTACCGACAGCATTTTATACTAAAGGCGTCCAAAATACAAGAATAATAACCACCTGTTCTAAATTTTTGGCCCTTAATTTCTTTCCCTTAGTCTCAGTTTCTTCCTCTCCCCCTTTCCTTTCCTTTATCCCCTCCTCACATACTCATTCTTTTCCCCTCTGCTCTACTCCCCTCCTCTCTTACTCTAACCCTTCCCTTTTCCTTTCCTCTACTTGCACCTCCATCTACTCGTTACCTCGCCCCTTTCCTCTCCCCAACCTCCTCAGTTTCAACATGTCCATCCCTCAATTTCTCTCTTCTTCTATCACGTCCCTTTTTTCTTCTTCCTTTGCTATCTCTGTCAATGGCTCAAAGAACATATCCATTACCTCACTTGAAAACTACCCTGTTGCTGTTTGCTTTCCTTTATACTCCCTTTGTAGACTATTCCTTTCCTTCACTCTCTCCCTATCCTTTCCTTTCTCAATTCTCTAATTCCACACCATTTTCCTTCTATTTCCTGTCTTTCCTTCCCATTTCCGTTTCCTTCGTTGCTTCCTTCCCTTCCCTTTGTTCCAACCTTGCTCTCAAATTTTAATTCACCTCCTTTCTCATTTTATATCCAATTGTTCCTCTCTCTCTCTCTCTGTGTGTGTGTGTGTGTGTGTGTGTGTGTGTGTGTGTGTGTGTGTGTGTGTGTGTGTGTGTGTGTGTGTGTGTGTGTGTGTGTGTGTGTGTGTGTGTGCAAGAAGTCTCCTCAAACCACCTGACGAAGGCGTAGGAGCAGCAGAGCAGTAAATTGGACCTAATAGGCTGACCACCCTCTCATTTCATGCCTGCAGGTCTAACTACACTCGTGACCTTTTTCTCGGTGTGTGTGTGTGTGTGTGTGTGTGTGTGTGTGTGTGTGTGTAAAGGGTCCTATGAGGTGGTGGTGCAGAAAGGTCGTTAAGGTGCAAGAAACTGATAAGGATGTTAAAAATGGGTGGAGTGGGCAGACACGAGTGGGTGGGATGGATTAAGATTGTGGTGGGTGATGGGGCAAGGGTGGGGGAGTGAAGAATTGATCTGTATGTGGGTCGGCGATATCGGTGTAGGAAGGTCACAGATTTCTCCATGAAGTTCGATATAAGGGGTGTGGTGTGGGTGGAAAGGAGTGGGCGGGATGGGGTGGGATAGCGGTGGTAGAGGGGAGGTATTGCACTCTTAACATGAGCACTGTAGGTTGGCTGGTACGGGCGTGGCGCTGGTTTAATTCAAGGTTTTCTCCAAGCAGAACAAAAGTCATAAGAAAGTTCCCACGCGCCGTGCTCAATTACCTGGGACTGTATGCATCAGCTCTCCTTTCTGTGTATAAGAGAGGTTGTTTACTCCTTTACCTTCACTAACACTGGGACCAAACATTTCACGGCCAAACTAACGTGAAGATACGGGCGAAAAAATACAACCAACAAAACGATATATGTGGATAGTAAACAGGTAAGGAGATTTTACGAATAACATAATTTTTATTACCAAGAAGCCGCAAGGGAGACAATTTGAAAATTGAAAAAAAAAAAAATAATGTGAGATTTACGAGAAACAAACCAATCTGTAGTCAGACGCCCTAATTCCGTAAGGGGTGGCCACAATCATATCACCCCCACGTCGCTTTATCAATAAAAAGCTTGAGAGGCTTTATAAACACAGAGAACTGGCTAAGATCCTTGATAATTACGGCCCCTAGTCTCGCACTACACAGGTAAAAATCAATGTAGCCGCAAGAGACACATGAGAGCGTATAATGTGACCACAATTGCCAGCAAGGTAAAGAGATAAATATTAGAGAGACGGTGAGACAGCCAAGCGTGAAGACTCCACCAGTTCCCACCAACACAGCCAGTAAAAGGTCGAGGGGAGGGGAGGGGAGGGGAGGGAGGGAGGGGGAGGGGAGGGAGGGGAGGGGAGGGGAGGGAGGGGAGGGGAGGGAGGGGGGGAGGGGAGGGGAGGGGAGGGGAGGGGAGGGGAGGGGAGGGGAGGGGAGAGAGAGAGAGAGAGAGAGAGAGAGAGAGAGAGAGAGAGAGAGAGAGAGTGGAAGATGAGAAATTTGTAAGACACAGGAATAGGGGATAAGGGAAGAAGGAAGGCATGACCGAAGGAAAGAAAAAAGCGAAAAGAAAATGAAGGAGGGGGAACAATAAGAAATGAAACTGAAGGGAGATGAGAGAAGGCGAAGGAATGAGACTGTATAAGTTGTGAGACAGTGACGTAAGGGAAGACAGGAACACGATGAGAAGAAATAGAAAAGACTGTACCAGGCAGGGAGAGAGGGTAAAAGAATGAAAGACTCGAGAAAGAGAGAGGGTGAAAAAAAGGAACGTCTAAGGAAGAAAAGGGAAAAAGGAAAAGAGAATTAGGAAGGAAAGTGAGGATGTAAGATGAGGAGACGCGGAATAATGGGTGAGGGAATGAGAGATTGTGAAAGTAAGTCTGGGTGAGGGAGACTCTATAGCAAGAGGAACACGACACATAAAAAGCAAGAGAAAGACGAGAGAAATTAGACATACAAAGCAAGAGGAACACGACACAAAAAGCAAGAGGAAGACGAGAGAAATTAAAGACTGAAGTGTGAGAGGAGAAAGGAAGATTCTAGGAGAGAGGGTGAGGGATAGGGAAACCGAGGATGTGAAGGGAAAAGAGGGTAGGGAAAAAAAAAAAATGATAGTGGAAGGAAAGGGTGAGGGATGGAAACTGAGATTTAGGAAAATGGTGAAGAAGAAAACTGGGATGAGAGGGAAGGAAAGAGTGTTATAAAGGAATTGAGAAGAGTAAATGAAAGGGGTATAATGCACCAGAGGATTAAAGGGAAGGAAAAGGGTGAGAAATCATGAAACAAAATAGCCAGAAGGAAAAAGCTGAGATGATAAAGAAAAGAAACTAGGGAAGAAAGGGTAAAGAAACTGAGAAAGTGGAGGGACAAAAACTGAGCGCGGGACAAAGAAACTGAGAAAGACAGAGGAGAAAAGGGTGAGGGGAGGTGAGGGTGAGGGAAGGAGAGAGAAATAAAGCGACTGCCTGTGACCAGATATTGAGGAAGGCGACAGGAGGAATGCAATACTGGAAAGGATATGCAAATAAAAGAAACGAAAGAAAAACGAAAGGAAAGAAAACATGGTGGGGGAGTGGGTCTGACGAGAGGAAATCATGATGTGGAACTGTCTGCATCTGTGTTTGTAGATGGAGGATGCTGTGGTAATGCCGGATAAAACACAGAAGCCATAGTTAAAAAAATAATAATAAAGGAAACAAAGAACTAGCAGTGCGTATTATTTGCGAAATCTAAAGTGAATGAAGAGACGAGCAAAGGGATGGAGTTTGAATTAAAAAAAAAATACAAAAGTATGGATGAAACTAGACTGGCTCTGAAAGTGAAAGCAATTTGCAGATGTGCCGTGTTTAAGTATTCAGACAGTTGTGTAAACAACATGGATATATGGAGATAAAAGATTCAACAAGAAACACCAATGTAAGTGTGGGAGTTGGGAAACCATAAAATTAAATCAGTTCCAACCTTAACTTACGGTAGTGATGCGTGGACGGTTCTCGAAGGACAAAAAGAGAGACAGAGAACTAATGAAGCAAGTTATATTACAAGTGCCTGTGGTGTAAAATAGAGGGACAAATGACTGGATTTGTGATGAATGTAATAAGAGATGATGATGCCATGGGAAAAAATGTAAAGAAACACTGAGATGGTTCGGCCATAAAGAGTGAAGGGAGAGTGAGGGTCGTTGCAGAGTGGGAGCAGAAATGCCTGAAGGACTTTCTGTTGAGGCAGCCCCTAACAGGATGCGGCTTCAGGCAACAAACAGGAACTGATAATCCTATTTACTTCTCTATCTACCCCTTTCATCTGTTGGCTACTCCTTCATCAATCATGGAAGAAGGAATCTGTGTTTATTGCAGGCTTCTCTCTCTCTCTCTCTCTCTCTCTCTCTCTCTCTCTCTCTCTCTCTCTCTCTCTCTCTCTCTCGTACACACACACACACACTTCCTAGTCACAGCATCCTGGGGGAGACCACTTCCTTCATCTCCATCCCTTCCTTCCTTCCTCGCCCGCTCCCTTCCGTTTCCTCCAACGCTTTCTCTCTCTCTCTCTCTCTCTCTCTCACACACACACACACACACACACACACACACACACACATTTCCATCTATCTTCCTCTTTTCATTTCCCTTCCTCTTTCTCTCCTTTCTTCCCTCTCTTTTCCTCCCCTTCCATCTCCCCTCCCTCTTCCTTTCCTCTCTTTCAATACTGTTCCTTTTCTCTTCTTCCCTCCCTGCTCTGTTCATCTCCCTCAACTCTCTCTTCTTTATTCCCTCTCTCTTGGCTTGTTCCGCATCCTCCCTCCCTCTCTCTCTCTCTCTCTCTCTCTCTCTTCCTTCTCCTTCTTCTTGCTTCCCTCCCCACCCTTCCTTCTGCATCACAGACCTGGTAGGGTATGAGGAAGGGGAGAGGGGAGAGGACGAATGCTATCAATGGCAAGCAAGAAGGAGGAAGAAAAGAGCGAGAAGAGAAAGACTAAGAGGAAGGTGAACGTAGATGTGAGATGAGATGATGAAACAAAAACAGCAGTAACATGCTTATCATCATCATCAGCAGCAGTAACAGTAATAATAATAATAATTAATAATAATAATAATATAAGTAGCAGTAATAGTAGCAGTAGTAGCTGCTGCTTATTATTATTATTATTACTACTACTACTACTATTATTATTATTATTATTATTATTATTATTATTATTATTATTATTATTATTATTATTCATTAGTCCTACTGCCTCCTCAAGAGGGGAGATCCCTCAAGTTGAGTAAAATCGTCTGGTAACATTAAGAATGCTCTAAAAACAAAACCATACAGAAAGGGCTAAAGGAGGTCTCCTGTCTCCTTTACGAGAGGACCTCGGTTAACTGAATGAAAACTGGAGGGAGCAGGAATAATGACGTCACCGTACTGAAAAAGTCTCTCTCTCTCTCGCTCTCTCTCTCTCTCTCTCTCTCTCTCTCTCTCTCTCTCTCTCAGAAGTATATAATAAGAATAACAAGGGTAATGGACCAGGTCTGATCAACGTAACATTTCCACGTCAGATATTTGATTTCCACATTCAATTTCTATAAATTACACCCTCTACTGCCTCTTCTCTTATTCAGTTTCTTCCATTTACGATTGTCTTCCCTATCTTCAGTTTCCACACTACCCATCCTCCCTTACCTCTTCGCCCATTCCTTTTCTTCCATTCACCACCACCTAATTCCAATATTGCTCATCTTTTCCTGCCGTTTTTCTTCTTTTTCCATGTTTCTTAATTATGTCTATTTTCATGTATCTTCGCTTCCCATGTCACATATCGTCTGACAAAGAATTCCCCTTAATCCATAAGTTTCTCCCTCCTTTCCACTTCCTCTGCTCTCTTCCATCACCTTCTCCCTTTATCATCCTTCCGGCCTCTTCGTCTCTACCCTTCCCCCTCCTCCCCCTTCTCGTTCTCACACATTCCCATTCCAAGTTCTTCCTGCGCTCCTCCTTTCCTTTTCCTGCCCCACCCTTCCTTCCTTCTTCCTTTCCTCTCTCGCACTCCAGTTCCAAATACTTTCTGCCCCACCCTTCCGTCCCTCCTTCCTCTCTCGCATTCCCATTCCCGATTCTTCCCGTCCCGCCCTTCCTCCCTCCAACCTCTCCCTCTCTTGTCTTCCTCCTTCCTCCCTCCCACTTTCTATTCCAGGTCCTTTCTTTCCTCCTTTCGCGTCTCTCCTTCCTTCCTCCCTCCCTTTCTCCCCACGTGCTTACTTGATTTCACCCACTTCACATCGATAACGTATATTTCCAGTTCACTCTTGCTGCTACTGGATCGCTCCATTCACCTTAAGAGTGCCCCTTGGTGGTGCTTGGGGTAAAGAATGCTGTCTAACCTCTCCAGCTTGAAATGTCTTCCCTGAATTTAAAAAGATGTCTAAAAATGGCAAGAAAAGTGGGGACAAATTGGAAAAGACGCCATGGAATTAAAGGAAATATATGTCCATGAATTATATCTACATCCTGCCCCACATGTACCTCCCATTCCACAACACAGTCTCTCCACCTCCGCCTCCCACTTCTTGCACAACTCCTAAGCTCCTCCACATCACTCTCTCAGTCCACAATATAACCTATTCCACTTCCTATATCCCTTAACTTCCACTGTTTTCTACCATCTTTTAAAATACCGAGAACTTCCTCTTCGAATCCTTTTCACTCCTCATATTCCTCCATATTTTTTTCTTCCGTCAGGTTATGAAATCTCCACATTGTCCTCTTTCATCCTTTCCTTCAACTCCTTTTTATATTCTCCTTGGTCTTCTAAAATATAACATTCTCAGAACATCCTGTTCCACTCCTTCAATCCACCAACTTTCAGAGATATTATAATTCTCTTCAACTACTTTACCACTGTTCCACATCCTCCTCTTCCATTTCTTCCTTTCACATCTCAACTCATCGCTCTTTTTCCATTTTCTACCTCTTCTTCCAATACCTTATCATTTATCCACACCTTTTTCCTCCTCCTTTCTTTCAGCTTCCTCCAACCAGCAATCATCTTCCAGGTTCTACTTCAGCTTTCTAAATTATCACCCCTTCACACTCTCCTCTTTCATTTTCTCCATCTTCCAAAATACCCAATTTCTACAGCACCCTCATTCATTCCTTAAATTCCTTCCATTTTCATCTTCCACTGCTTTATCATTCCACCACACTCCTTTTCCACTTCTTCTTTCAACTTCCACCTCTACTTCCGTCACTATTATCATCCTTCCGCCCTATCTTCCTCTATTTGTCTCCACCCTTCCTCCTTCCTTCTCTTCTCGCTCTGTTTGCCGCATTTCCATTCCTGCCCCCTTCCCCCTCCCTCTCTCATTCCAAGGGTTTCCTCTCCAACTCCCCCTCCCCTTTCACTCTCCTTCCCTACTCTCCCCTTACTGCACGTCTCCACCCTTCCTTCCTCTTACATTCCCATTCCAAGTCCTTCCGCCCTGTCCACCTACTCTCCACCTCCTACCCACCCACCCCGCCCTTCCTTCCTCTCTTTCTTTTCCTCCACGTGCCAGAGGAGGAAGTGAATCATTAATATACTGATAAACAGATAAAAGGAGATACAGATAAACAGATGGAGAAACAGACATACAATGATAATTTGAAGAAGGTGGGATGAAAGGAGAGAATAGAGAATGGGAAGAAGGTGAGATGAAAGGAGAGGCTAGAGAATGGGAAGAAGGGGAAGGAGGTGGAAGGAGAGAGAAGGGGAGAGAAGAGAAAGAGGGATGGAAAAGGTGAGAGGAGAGAACAGCGTGAGTTAGGAAGACGGAAGAAGAGGGAACATGGAAAGGAAGAGGGAATGAAAACGAGACGAGTCACGGAAGGGAAAAGCTGAAGGCAAGAAGTAGAAGACATGATGCAATGTGAAAGGAAAGTGGAGAAGGAAAGTTTGACTAAGAGGCAATAAGAGGGAGCAAAATATGAAAGAGGATGAGAAAGTGGGAGCATGATGGAGGTTGAGGAAGATACAAATGGAAGAAGGAAGAGGAAGTAGGAAGAGGAAGAGAAGGAAATTAAACTCACGAGGGAAGCAGGGAGGGGCCAGCATAGGAAGTGATGAGTATTGTTTTTGTTGAAGAGAGTCTGGTCATAGTGATGAGGGGGGGGGGGAAGGGGGGAGACAGAGGGGAGGCGGGAGAAAGAGAGGTCCAAGGAGGAAGAGGGGGAAGGGATGTGCAGGAGAAGGGAAAGATGGGGGCAAGAGGGAAGAGAGTGGGAGACGAAGGAGAGGGAAGAAGATAGGAGGAGGTGAGAGTGAGGGTGGAGTGAAGGAGTGAATTTGGAGAAGTGAAGGGTTAGATGAAGATGATGGGGGGACTAAGGTAGATTAGAGGGTTATGCGGGGTACAGGATGAATTAGGTGGAGTACGGGACGGGTTAGGTGGAGCTGAAGGGCAGGTTATGTGAAGCAGTGGAGGAGGTATAGTTGAACAGAGGATGGGGATGGGTGGAGCTGTGAGGGTCAGGTGGAGTCGAGTATGGGATTAGATGGACTAGAGAATGGAGTTAGGTGGAGTAGAGAGGGCTAGGTGGAGTACGGGAAGGGGTTGGGTGGAGTACTGGAGGGGTTAAATGGGGTAGTAATGGGGGTTAAAGGTGTAGTGGAGGATGCTGAAAGTACACGAGGGAGGTTAAGAGTTGACGAGGGGACAAAAAGGAGTACAGAAGGTGAGAGACGGAGTAGGTGAGGGTGTTAGTGACGGGTTGGGCTTGGGTTACATGTGTTCGAATTAGGTGAGAGGGGGTTAGGATAGGGTAAGAGGAGGATGGGATAAGGTTACAGGGAGTTAGGATAGGGTTAGTGGGGGTTGGGGTAGGGTTAGAGGAGGATGGGATAAGGTTAGAGTGGGTTGGGATGAGGACTGGGAGATTAGGTTATGGTTAGTGGTAGGAAAAGGAGGGAGAGCAGTTGGTAATGAAGAGGAGGTAAGAGTGGATTTATATGGGATGGGAGAGAGTGAAATGGGATGGGAGAGAGTGAAATGGGATGGGGGTAGGATCATAAGCGGTGGGGGTAGGGTTACTAGGGGGTAGGGCCATTGTCCACCTTTTTCTCCCTTCTTTCTTTCTGCTTCCCCACATTATATGGTAATCATCCCGGCAAGCACAGGGGAAAAGAGAGAAGGCGCTGCTGACATCTGTAACTGTGGTATTTAGTTACTCTATTAAAGTGACGTGATTTCCCTCTGTATACAATCGTCTGATGTCAGCAAGAATATTCCGTCGGCCAGAAGTGAACTTATTAGGGTTGTGTGTGTGTGTGTGTGTGTGTGTGTGTGTGTGTGTGTGTGTGTGTGTGTGTGTGTGTGTGTGTGTGTGTGTGTGTGTGTGTGTGAGAGAGAGAGAGAGAGAGAGAGAGAGAGAGAGAGAGAGAGAGAGAGAGAGAGAGAGAGAGAGAGAGAGAGATCAAACACCAAGCATGAGATAAGAGCAACAGGAAGAGAGGGAGATTGGAGGGTCAGAGAGAGAAAGGGAGGAAGGAAGAGAGAGAGAAAGGGAGGAGTGCCACAGAGAGGTCACAGGGAAAGTCGTGAAAGGGGGATGGGGGTGGGAAGTATAAGTTAGCATGCTGTTGCGGAAAGGGAGGGGGAGGTTGAAGGGGGAACGAGAGGGGGGCAGGTAGGGTAGAATACACGGCTCGGTGCGAGAATTAGAACCGGCAAGATAAGCCACAGCTGGATGAAACAAGGACGGGGGTCAAAGGCCATCAGAAAGGTACACAGAGGAGATAGGAAGAAAATTAAAAGGGGGAACACATGGGGACATAAGGTTAAAGGTCATCACAGGGACAAAAAAGGTCAAATGGCATCAGATATACATTAAGAGGTCAAGGCGAGACGAGAGGACAAAAACGGGTCAAAGGTCCAGGAATGCGAACACAGATAATTCAAGAGGTCATCAGGCAGGGACGAAGAGAGGTTAAGGGTCACCGGTTAGATGGGGATTCGGAATATTGGAAGATGAAATAAGGAGGAAATGAAACAGGAAGAAGTTAAAGAAGGAAGAGATGGTGACAAAAAGAAAGATGTGAGAACATGTCCAAGTGGGGGGAGGTGAAGACAGAAAGAGATCTAAATGGGAAGGGATGGCGAGAGAAAGAGGATAAAGAGAGATGACGTGAGGGCAGAATTGTGAGACAGGGAATGGGTCAGTATAGATAGATCACTACTGTGAAGCATGTGTGAACAGGAAGATGAAGTCAGGGAAGACTGAGGACGAAACAAGGATGAGGTCTGAGATAAACAGACTTACTGTTCCTTTTCAAGGCTGTTTACTATACGGTACTGGGTAAGTTATAACTACGGTGTCGTTCCTATAAGTCAACGACAAAGGTTGAAAGGCAGGAAGAATGGAGGTCAAAAGGGGAGGAGCCGGGGTCAGGAAGAGAAAGAAGAGGTGTGGACAGGATGAGGCCAGAGAGAGAGGAGGGCGGAGACAAGGATGGACGAGGGCGGGACGTGAGGGTGGCAAGTAAAGCTAGGGCGGGGGCGAAGTGGGGCGGGAAAAGGAGGGGGAGGAGGAAAGGGGATAAGAGGGGAGGGGCGGGTGGGACTGGGCGGGGGTGGCACCGTTCCGGCCCCACGATCCAGCTTCCGGCGCCCAGCATCCAGCCTCACATTGTCCCGTAATCTGGGCCGACGCAGCTTCCGGTCGTGTCGGAAGTGCGGCCAGGGAATTTTCCGACTCGTAGGTAACCAGGTGACGGCAGTTCCTTCCTCTCGACGCCACCCAGGGGTCGTGGTGGGGGGCGCCACTCCCCTCAACTCTCTTCCTTTCCCCTCGCTCAATGGTACGACATCCCTTCTTATTTGTCACACACTTGCTCCTCCTCACATGGCAACAATTTCTCCCCTCCCCTGCCTCCGTCCCCCCCCCCAGTCACCTGCTTACCTGCTCCCCACTTTTACCTCGCTGCCCATCCCACACCTGTCTACTGTACCTGCCTCACTGCCCTCCCCCCCTTACCTGCCAACCAGCCTTACTGCCCACCTTCTGCCAATTTGCCTCACTAACCCCCTAACTTGCCTCACTGTCTCCTATTAGCTGCCAATCAGCCTCACTGTCCCCCCTGACCTGTCTTACTACCCCTCCCCCCTTTCTTGCCTCGCCATCCCCTCAACCTGCGCATTCCTACAAGGCGTCCCTTAGGCATTCAAGTGCTGCTTTTCCCACAGGTCTGATTCCTCGAGGAGCTGGAGGGACCCGTGCGGACCTAACCCCCCACGTTACTATGCTCTCCTTATGACTCTGTTATCAAATTTTACTTCATATAAATTCGTATTTGGCCAGTATGGATGGTTGGCTATCACTCTCCCTCTTAAGGTCCGATCCTGCAGTGCACCACACATGGACCGTGTACTAAAGACGGTAAGGTCTGTGTAGTTTCTCTCTCTCTCTCTCTTTCTCTTTCTCTTCACATACACACGCACGCACAGGTTTACGTGTTGGTGATCGTAAGGGAGGGAGGAAGAGCATCGAGGGGAGAGACAGTGGAGGGGAGGAAGGGAGATAACCGAGGGAGGGAGGGAGGGAGGGAGACAAAGGGATAGAAAGATTGGTGGTGTTGACCTGGGCGGAGGTAGCATCACTCAGGGAGGCACTGGAGGGGGAGAGGGATGGGAAAGGGAGAGGGGAAGGAAGGGGTGGAAAGGGAGAGAAGGGCTGTGGGGTCGAGGGGGGAGAGAGGGAGGGTGGGAAAGGGAGGATGGTGCGAAGAGAGTAGAGACTAAGAGAAGGGGGTGAGTGGAAGGAGTAGAGACAGACAGACAGACAGACAGAAAGGGACAGCGAGAAACAGATAGATGGATAGATAGACAGACAGACAGAAAGCGGGGAGAGGTGGAGAATAAGTTGTGGGGGTGAGGAAGAGAAATATTAGATGGAGATTAGGAAACGAAACAGCTGAGAGGGAAAGAAGGAAACAGAGGAAAAGGGAAAAGTGGAGGGGAGGAGAGAGAGTGAGAAGAAAGAAAGTGAGAGAGTGTGGGGGGGGAGTGTGAGAGAGAGCGGCTCCACCACACCAACCATACCCGTAGTTCCGGTCCCCTACGCCCCCCTCCCCCCAATATTTCGGAACCAGGCTACAGCGCTTCTCCGGGTTAACGGGGGAAGGGGAGAGGGAGGGGAGGGGGAAGGAGTGGGGGAGGGGGAGGGGGAGGGGGGAGGAGGGCGGAAGTGTGAGGAAGGGCGGTGGGATACGAAGGAGGAGGTAAAGTGATGAAGAAAGAGGGATATGGAAGGAGACGAAGAGAGATGAAGGCAAGGGGGAGAGGGATTTGGAAAGATGAGGACGGACAGACAGGGGGAAGAGGAAGACTGAGGGAGAAAATTAATGGAGATGAAGAGGAAGATAGGCGGAGGGAAGAATGATGATGAGGGATGGAGAGAGGGAGAAGTAGTGGGAAGGTGAAGAGGGAGGGATGGAGGGAGATTACAAAGAGAACGAAGACAAGGAGGTGAAGAAGAGGATGTGGAAGAAGCCGCCGAAGAACAGCAGAGGAAGTGGACAGGAAAGAGAATAGCAAATAAAAAAAAAGAATTAAAAAACAAAAAGAGGTGCGGGAGAAGAAGATATGGGAAGGATGGGAGAGAGAGAGAGAGAGAGAGAGAGAGAGAGAGAGAGAGAGGTGAGGGGAAAAGTAGATATAAGAGGTGAGGAGAGGGGAAAGGAGAGAGAGCTGGAGTGGGAGGGGGTAGCAGGAACGGTGGGGGAGAGGGGTCGGAGGTCCCACGCAAACCAAGAGGTCAGAGGACGGAGAGGAAGGAAGAAAGACAGGAAGAGGAAGGGAGGAAGAGGAGGGACAGGAAGAGGAAGAGGATGAAGGAAAGCAGGAAGAGATCGCAGGGAGGAAGAAAGGAAGAACAGGATAGGAGGGACTAGAGGAACGGAGAGAGGAAGAAGGAAAACAAGAGGTGGGGAGAGAGAGAGAGAGAGAGAGAGAGAGAGAGAGAGAGAGAGAGAGAGAGAGAGAGAGAGAGCTAGGGACTAGAGGAACGGAGAGAGGAAGAAGGAAAACAAGAGGTGGGGAGAGAGAGAGAGAGAGAGAGAGAGAGAGAGAGAGAGAGAGAGAGCAGGAAGGGGGGACTGAGATAAAAAAGCAGGAGGGCTCCATAAAGAGTGAGGGTTGTGGGTTTTGTGGTGGGTGGAGTGAGGGGAAAAGAAGCACGATGGCCAGTGAGGGGAGAGGGAGAGGAGAGAGCAAGAAAAAGAGGCAAGAGCAGGAGGAGAGAGACAGAGGGAGAGGGAAGAGGAGGATGAGGAGAGAAAGGATGGAAGAGAAAACAGGAAAGGGAGAGACGGAAGGGAAGAAGGGAACATGGGGCACTGGTATGTCAAGAAAAGAAAGACGGAAAGGTAGAGGAATGAGAAAAGAAAGAGGGAGATGGAAGGGGAAAGGGAATGGTAGGTAGGTAGGTAGGTAGGCAGGAATGAAGGAAGGAAGAAGGGCTGAAAAAGAGGGAGGGGAAGGGAAAGGTAGGAAGAGAGGAAGGAAAATGGAGAGAAAAGAAAGACGGACAGTGAAAGGGAGAGGCAGGGAGTGAAGGGAGGGAGGACAAGTGAGATGAAGTGAAGGAGAAAATGAAATAGTAGCAAGAAACGATGGCTAGTGAGAGGGGAAAGGGGAGGAAGACAGGGAAACGGTGACGTGGGGATGGATATGCGAGGAGTAACGATGAGAGGGAAGAAAATAAAGTGTGTGTGTGTGTGTGTGTGTGTGTGTGTGTGTGTGTGTGTGTGTGTGTGTGTGTGTGTGTGTGTGTGTGTGTGTGTGTGTGTGTGTGTGTGTGTGTGTGTGTGTGTGTGTGTGTGTGTGTGTGTGTGTGTGTGTGTGTGTGTGTGTGTGTGTGTGTGTGTGTGTGTATTTGCGAGCGCGCGCATGAAAAAAAAGGAGGAGAAAGAGATCGTGAGGAGAAAGTAGTGAGAACAAAGGGAGATGGTGTGGGGAGAGGGCTGAGATTTGAGGGCGAGGAGATGGATGAGAATGAAGGTAGAAGGTATGGAATGAGGAGAGGAGAGGCGAGGAGAGGATGGGGATACGGATGGGGAGGAAGAGAGAGAGAGAGAGAGAGAGGATGGGGATACGGATGAGGAGGAATACAGAGAGAGAGAGAGAGAGAGAGAGAGAGAGAGAGAGAGAGACAGAGAGGGGGGGGGAATGGGAAGAGAAATACAAGGAAGCAACGAGAGATAGGAGAGAGCGAGGAGAGAAGGGGGGGGGGCGGAGGGCAAAAGGAAAGGGAGAAAAGACACGAGTGTGGGATGGAGAGCCGAGTGAGAAAGGAGAGGAGAGGAGAGGAGAGGAGAGGAGAAGAGAGAAGAAGAGAAGAGAAGAGAAGAGAGAAGAAGAGAAGAGAAGAGAGGAGAAGAGAAGAGAGAAGAAGAGAAGAGAAGAGAGAAGAAGAGAAGAGAAGAGAGAAGAAGAGAAGAGAAGAGAAAAGAGAAGAGAAGAGAAGAGAGGAGAGGAGAGGATAGCATAACAAAGGGGAGGGGGGGGAAAGATGCGAGGGGAGAGAGTGAAAAGAGAGGGAGAGGTGAGCGGCGAGGGGAGAAAGCAAGAGGGTGAGGGGAGATGCAAGGGAGTGGGGCAGGTGAGGGAGCGTAAATTAGAGAACTGAGGCACCTGAGACGGGGTTACGGGGCTACCTGGGCTGTCTGTGGAGGAGTAAGACGATGGGTTCGATTTTTTCTTTTTTAAGAGAAAGAAACAGTCTAGAAGCCCACAAATTCGAGAGAGAGAGAGAGAGAGAGAAATACAACAGTACATGCACTAAGTAAGTACACACACATCTACGGCACACATGTAGCCTACTAAGGTATCGGCACCGTAGGAATGCTGTTGTGTAGATGGTTTACGACACGTACCACGGCACTGCTTAAAAAAAAAAAAAAAAATGAGTACAAACACCTGTACTGTAGATAAGCTGTAAAAAAAAAAAAAAAAAAAAAAAAAAAAAAAAAAAAAAAGATATATATACCGTGACTATGCACCTGCCAAACACGTGCACGGAGCAGGTGGTGAGACATAAATCAACGTGTCTTTGGACCAGTCAAACATGTGCACAGAGCAGGTGGCGGTACAGAGGCACCTGGAGGGCCACCTGGGAGTGAGGGGCGGCATCAGCAGGCGTGTACGGTCCTTACACTGGATAATCTGCAGCAACGCACAAAGGGCTGGCTAGGGCGGGGCTGGAGGTTCCCATGACCCCGCGGCCCTCACCACCGACATAACAGGCCCTCGGGACGTGATGATGCCGCCCCGGGCCATAGGAAATATAGGCAAGACCAAGAGGATGGGGATGATGGTCATGAGGGGTGATGGGTTATCCAGGATGCATATCGGCGACCTGTGCTTCGAATCATTTCACGTAAACATTTCCCCTGTCATTATACGCTCCCTACCTGATGGGCAACCCTTGCAGTTAATCGCTCCACTTCACTGCCATAACGTCATTTATATTTCCTTCCTCCTGCTAACTCGGAATTTTATTAATCTTAGGAAAGGATAAATGAAGACTGTAAGAGTATGTAACGCCTTAAGTTTGAAAAGTCTATCCTTGGGGGAATATAAATTCTGGAAATGCCTACACAATAAAAAAAAAATTGTAATGATGGGGTTGATGCAAAGGGAAACCCGCCATCAGGGGAGGAAATATTTGCGTGAACTAATATAAAGGGTCCCCATCTGATACGAATCCTGGATATGTGCTGCACCCGCGTCAGTTTCCGTCATTAAATATACACCTTTGTCCGCGGCCACGACTATACCTGCACATGGAAAACTTAACCATGCCAATTTTCATAAATCGTCAAGAGGGATTCTGACCACTCAATATTACCCACTTCAGTTAGAGGACGTCATTTTTATCGTAGCTTTTCTGTTACCTGACAATTTTGCTCAACTAAGAAGCGCATCCTAGCACTGAAGTGATAAATGAAGGCAGTATTGAATAACTGGAGTTCGCGAGTCTCCCTTCAGCGGAATACGCTTGTGAATACGCTTGTCTGAATGACAAATAAATATAAAAATAATCATCGAAATGTAGGGACTGCTGGCAAGGGATGATCGTCACGTGGGAAGTGTGTATGGGCAGAGGAAATGTTTACCTGAAATAATTTAAAAGAATAGGTGGTTCATTGGTGTTCAGGATGTGCTCTGTACCTGCGTCAGTTTCCGTAATCGCATATACACCTGTGTCGGCGTCCGTGATCAAACATGTACACGGAAAGCTTAACCATACCAATTTCGGCCAACATACGAATTTTTTATTTCTATCTATCTATCTATCTATTGCCAGACGTCTTAATCTAGAGAATGGTCAGCTCAGAGAAACCTACCTGCCTATCTGTACCCAAACGCCTTAAGCCATAAACGAGTAATCTTCAAGCCACTCAGCCCTCCACCATCAGGCTGCCCTATCTGCATCACACAACACCCTCACTACTTTTTCTTCCCCGATCCTTTCATCTCATCTTCGGTCTCCCCCCCCCCCTCTTCACCTCACTCACATACTCTCTTCTTATCAATCTCTCATTTTTCATTCTCTCCACCACTGTGAAAGTGTTAAAGCTTCCCCCAAGAATTGCCATGACTAAGAATAACGAAATTTGTTTATTCCGTCCAAAGGAAAACGATGTCATTCAAAACACACACACACACACACACACACACACACACACACACACACACACACACACACACACACCAGAGTTACTAGATTCGTTTATGCTCATGTTAGTTACAGTATCACCATCACTTTAGGAATCTGAAAGATAGATGGAGAGTTGGGAATGCGTCTAAATTATGGCGTTAGAGTCGACGGAATGAACCGTATACTCGTTGCTATGAGACTTCGCAACACTTAACAACCGATTTATTTTGCGTATACGACTTTAATATGCAATTTTACATTATTTATATCGATACGGTTTCTTTGAAGGCGTGTATGATGGTACTGACTACTAAAATTACGGCTTTTCATTCTATTTTTCCTAATCTCTGAGGATTTTGTGGAGATAAAGGAAGACCTTTCGTGGTGGAGGTCAGGAGCATAAACCACAAAGTCTTTCACTACGAGAGGTCCTTCCGATGATGAGTAAAACCATTCGGACGTAATAATTAAAAAAAAAATAATAATAATAATAATAATAAAATGAAAAAACACTGATGAATAGGTGATGCGAAATCTACTAAGCCATTTCGAATATATACTACCTATCGTTAGCTTAGTGGAGGAGGGGAGAGGCAGCTAGGACAATAGTGGCACAAACAGAGGAGAAGCCAACGAAGAGCGGGTGGGGGTGGGAGGGGCCTATTGCATGAGATGATGGGGTGAGAAGTAGGAAAAAAGGAGGGGACAGAGGTTGGGGGGGGGGTGATTAGAGGGGATGAGAGAGGCTAGGGGTAGAGACAGCAACAGGGAGGATGGCTGAATAAAAGAAAAAAAGTGGGGGTTAGAGAGGAAAGGAAGAAAAAGGAAGGGAGGCGAGAAGAGAGGCTGGAACCAGTGAGGAAGGGAGAAAAAAAGGGAGCAAAGAGGAAAGGAGGAGAGAGAGAGAGAGGGAGGAAAGAGATTATGAGAGAACAGCAAAACAGGAGAATAAAGGGAAAAGAAAAGAATGGATGGGAATGAGAATGATCACGAGAAGACAATGGAGGGGACAGACTGACGGTAAGTATGTGACAAGAAGATAAAAGACAAGACGAAGACACGGAAATGAAGACAAGGGCGAGAAAGGAGAAGAAAGAAAGATTAAATGAGGTTACCTGAGTAAATGGGAAGGGAGGGGAAGCGGGGGGAAGGGGTTGCAGGACGGTAAAACGAGAGACCTGGGGAAAAGGAAAGGAGAGAGGAGTAGGAAGGAAGGAAAGGAGGGGAAGTGAGGTGAGATGAGGGGAGGGGTGCAGGAAGTGAGGGGTGCAGTCCGGCCTCCACCTGCCTTTGTCCGGTCCGCCACCTGAGGGAGGGGAGGAGGGGCACTCAGGGCGGTGTTGTGGTTGACGGAGCCGCGTGGGAGGGGAAGCGAGGGGAGAGGAGTGAACAGAGAAGGGAGGGGATGTTTGGGAAGATAGGGGAGAGAGAAGGGATGCGAGGGAAAGCGTGGAGGGACTGTAAGGGGAATGGATGTGAGGGGAGAGGGAATCAAGTCAGGGGTAAAGGAAAGGCAGGCGAGGGGACGCGTGGTTGAGCTGAGGGGTGGACTGGGATATGATAGATGGCATATGAGGGTATGACAGTGGGCAGCTGAAGGGCTAGGATGTAAGGGGATGCGTGGAAGAGCCTCTAAGGAGAGCAGAGAGAGATGTGACGGGACATTTGGAAGAGGCAAAGAGGAAGCGATGGGAGGGCATCTGAAATGATGGATGAGGAAAGGAATGTGAAGACAGACGTTAGAGGGGATGCGAGGGGAAGGAAACGGAAAAGGATGTGGAGAAAAGACGTACGGCAGAGGATTCGAGGAAAGAGGGACATGGTGGAAGGTGTGGGTGGCATATGAATGATGGTACACAAGAGGGAAGGAATGTGTGGAGAGGTAGGGATGTATGGGTAGAAACACAAGAGGACGTAGAAGTAGGCATGAGTGGGGAGGGGAGAAGCGAGGAATGGAGGGGAGACACGTGGGAGGGGATGAATGAAGAGAAGGATGGAACAGGAGAGAATGCGTGGGAGGGATGGGGGAGAGATGCGAGAGGAGACGTGGCGGGAGACCGGGGCAGGAATATGAAAGGAAGGGCATGTGAGGGGAACTGTGTAAGGGGAAGGCGTGGGAAAAGAGATGTGAGGGGAAGTGTAATAAGGGAAGTGAGGGGAGGCTTGGACTGGATAATTAGGTCATCACTAAGTCTCCTAAAAACAACAATAATAAAACTGACCACGATTACGCATTGTCTGATTTCTTACCCTTCTTTTAAGCCCTTCCATCTTCAAGTTGGTCATTATCATCATTAATATCATCATCAATCATCACCATCAGCATCAACAACACCGTAAACATGATCACCGCTACTACCAAGATAATTATCACTCTTTTCACCACTACTATCACCAACATCATATTATCAATATTATTATTATTATTATCATCATCATCAATACCATCATCATCATTGCCCTACTAAAACTTCCAACGTCAAGCTCATGAATATCATAACAGATAATTGCATAACTTCATAAAAATACGAATGCATCCCTCATTCACTCCTCTTCATCACCATCATCATCACCACCCTATTCCCACTAGCAAATTAACTAGAAACAGGAAAAGAGGAAAGTACAAAACAAGGTAACTATCAACAGAGTGAAATGGCCCACAATATATCTCTGCGTTTCTCACCACCACCACCGCTATCCACGAACATGAAATAAGAGTAAAGCAGGAAAACTATAGAGTGAAATGGGCCAGAAATCCATCCACTCATCATTCAAGTCATCGCAAAACACGTCTCCACCCACAGCTTCGCGTTTCTATGGACAAATATGAACAGAAGAAAGAAGGGCGTAAAAAGAGCCAATGTAATTATTATTCAACATACCTGACCTGTCAACAAAAACACACATGACCATCCTCATCCTAAAACAAAATGAACGCACGCACGTACAGGCAAAGGTTACAAACATAAACATCACACTAATTATCTATCTATCTATCTATCTATATATATATATATATATATATATATATATATATATATATATATATAAACGGGCGACTAACTCTTTCACTCTGTATCTCTCAACATACAATGACACAAATACATACACTCACTCGCAAAACGTACACAAGGAACCACAACACAGAATCTCTCTCTCTCTCTCTCTCTCTCCTGATGCTGGAGGTGAATCATCGTCACTTCCTGACTGGCTGCCTGACCAAGGTGACCTGCCCGCTTGACCAATCACCGCCCTCCTCTCTCTCTCTCTCACACACATACACACACACACACGCAAAGTCCGACACAATATGCAGTTAACACCATGAAATAAACAATGGTGTCTCCACTTTATATTCGTTACCTTCACACGATTTCATTCAGCTGAAGAGAAACTGATTTTTTTTTCTATTTAATGGGGTTAAGTATTCTTCCTTAAACACTCCCCAAATAATGACGTCCTATTCATTTCACTCTCCCTAACACCAAAGGATTTTATTAAACTCGAAAGTCTTTGAGTTCTGAAGGGGTTAAGTAAGAACGAAGGTGCGGGATCAGAGAGAAGGGTCAGGTTGGCGGGGGTGGGGGTGGGTTGGGGTGGAGGTGGGTGATAGGATGGGGGTTACAGTAAGGGCTAGTGAGGGCGGAATAGGGGTGATGAGGGTGAAGGGTCAGGGGGTGAGGGTAAGGGAGTGGGTGGGTGGGGGGGTGAGGGGTGGACAACTTAACTTTGTCCCCGAAGTTTGTGGTGCGTGTCTCCTTCCCCAGCTGCTAAAAATAAGTGGGTGGGTGCGAAGTGGGCGGCAGGTGGGTGGGTGAGTGGAATGTGAGTGGGTGGGTAGGTAAGAATATGATGACTAAGAATGAACTGTGTGATGTGGTTGGCTGGAGAGAGATAAGTGGATGAGTAAAAATGAATCAATGGTGTGGATGAGTGAGTGCCTGTGGGGGAGAGGGGATCATGTAGGTGTGTGGAATAGGTGTAACTAGGTGGACTGATGGATGTGGATGTGGATGAGGTGTGTGTGTGGGGTAGATGGTAGAATGAATACAGATACGGGGATCTACTCGTAAACTGGGTGGACTGGTAGAGTGACAGATGAGTGGATGAATGTTAGAGGGTACAGGCTGTGTGGAATGAGGTAGGTGTGTGGATGTAAATGGGTGGGTGGGTTTGGGTGTAAATGGGTGGGAGTGTGGGTGTAAATGGGTGTATGGGTGTAGATGAGTGGGTGGGTGAGCAAGTGGCCTGGTATGAAGGTGAGTGTCAGGAAATGAATTAGCTGATGGATGTCAAGGTTGCTAAGCAGGTGACGGGAAAACAGAGAAAAGTAGGCAGGCAGGCAGGTAAAAATAACAGGCGGTGAGGTAAGCAGGCAGGCAGGCAGGGAAGCTGGGAGGCAAGCAGATAGAAAGAACAGGTAGGCAGTATGATTTGCAGGTGAACATGCGGGGACGTCGGCAGGCAAGATGGACGAAATCGAAAAACAGGCAAGACAGAGAAGGAGTCAGGCAGGCAAGCAACATTAACATGGTACTACTATCAGGAAAATTTGTTGGTGGATAACCATGTGTGGATAATGACGGACAGGCAGGTAAGCAGAAAGGCAGGCTGTAGAAGGATAAGCAAATAAATATACGTAAAGACAAAAAAGGTAGGCAGCAGGCACATATGGAGAGAAGAGAGAAAGCAAAGACGGGTATTAGGTAAGTAACCAGGACAATATGAGGGATGACGAACAAGCAGGCGGGCAGACAGACACCAGACGGATAGGCAGACTAATACAGCCAGTAAGTGGACAGCCAGATTAATATGGAGGAAGAAAAACATACACGAGAACAAGTAGGTAAGCGAGCAGTAGATGAACAGACAGGGAGGTGAATCAACAAGGCTCATTAAAAAGCCAATCAGGTGTGTGCATGGCAGGTGAACATAATGCAGGTGTAGTGGGCAGGGAGGGTGGGTGAATTTTAGAGTGGTGGACGGGAGGGTTGGCAGGTGGGTTGACGTTAAGGTAGGTAAGCACAGCACTGGAAGGGTCATGAGGTGGGCAGGTGTACCTGGGTTAAGTGTTCATGGTGACTGGTATAACGACAGTAAACGAAGGTAAAACACACACACACACACACACACACACACACACACACACACACACACACACACACACACACACACACACACACAAAAGTTTCCTACAAGCCTATACTGAATAAATTGCTTTTTTAAAAGTTTCTCAACTAATGTTATCAATTTAGTAGCCTTGACCACTTCAACCGGAGGGACAAGAAGGAATGGTTTAAACCAGTTAGTTCACACTATTTTTTTCTTGGATTTTCATTGCTCTATTTCCATGATTTATATGAATATACGGTATATCAAATGGGACATTAACTTCATTCATTGAACCCAGTGTTCTCCTTACTTTTTTTTAATTTATTTTTTTTGCCAAGGCAGCCATTGTCAACATCAATACAAGCGCAATCATTCAAAAAAAAAAAAAAAAAAAAAAAATCTGCACCTTCAGAGATTCTTCTATGTAAATTCTAACAACGAAAATGAAATGACAACCAATATTAAACAGTCGGGTCCATAACACTACAATATTACACACATTTATCATTAAAGCAGGGTTAGTCACAGGCTGGGTGGCAGGTTTACTTTCCTCGCTACTTTCCTCGCCATCACTACTCCTAGATAAACAAGAGTCCAACGCAAACCTAACTAGTACTGAAGAGGATGGGTTCAAGACAAGCAGCTGTGCTTTATTAATTCTAGCTTAGTTCAGTTATCATCATTAACATTAATCACTACTAATTTTCAGAGGACATGAAAATTAAAGTAACTTTTTAGAATTTCTATCGTTTTTATTATTATTGTTATCATTATTATTATTATTACTATTATTATTATTATTGTTGTTGTTGTTGTGGCTATTATATATATTTTTTCGCGCAAATCAAAATAACGCTTCAGTAAAAAAAATAATATGGAAGACGTAAGCATACTGGTACTGCGCAGGAGGGAAAAAAGATCAGCTACCATAGTAGTCCTGATCATTTAAGTCACAGGAAAACAGTTTACATCCCTGGTGGCGCTTACAGCATTATTTAAACTCTCTCTCTCTCTCAATCTACCGTGGGACAAACTAAGTAAACCATTCTTCTTGGAAAAGGAAAAATTATCCGTAAATTCTAAAAGCCATATTTGACCCCTTCGGAATAACGGGTTTCCTTTAACCTGAAAAAAAATTTATCTCGAAGCAAGAAAAATTGAAAGGAAAAAAAGAAGCCACAGCACTGATGGGTACATGGATTGCTTTTATCCCTTCGCTACGAGAAACACATCCTAATGTGATGAAAGGGAAAGGGAATACAGTTAATAAGACGCCATCGTATAGTAGTGTTTAATCAACACCAGAAAAAAAAAAGTATATTGGGAAGAGTAGGAGGAGGAGGAGGAGGAATACAAAGGTGTAGGAGGAGGAGGAGGAGGAGGAGGAATACAAAGGTGTAGGAGGAGGAGGAGGAGGAATACAAAGGTGTAGGAGGAGGAGGAGGAGGAGGAGGAGGAATACAGAAGTGTTAGAAAAAAAAAAAAACATGAAACTCACCGGTTGTTTCACGGCGTTCGTTAAAGCACGTAGTAGGAAGAGGGTTAAGAGAACAAGTAGATGAGGGAGGAAGGTACGAAGAAAGGAGTGGATAAGGAAAGAGGAAGAGTAACAAGAGAAAGAGGAAAGTAGGGAAACATGAAGGAGAAGCTAGGAGAACAGGGTGAGTAGAATGAGAGAGGATGAGAAGAGGAGGACAGGGAGAGAGAAGGAGAGGAGGGAAAAAGAACAGGGAGAGGAGAAAGGGGGAGGGTGTGAGGAGGAGAGGGAATAAGGAAGAAAGGGAGAGAGTAGGAGAAGAGGAATGAAGGAAGAGGAGGGGAAAATGGAAGTTGGGGGAGACGACAAAGGGGGAGAGAGGGTGGGCAGAGAGATATGAACCATGGGAAATGGAAGGGAATGGGGAACGAGGGAGAGTAGGAAGAGATTGTGGAAGTCGGGAGCATCGAGAAAAAGGAGGGGGTATGGGAAGAGGGAGAAGAATCTAGGAAGCAGAAAGGGAATAGGAATGGGGGAGAGTAGGAAGAGAAGGTGGAAGTCGGAGAAGACGAAAAAGGGGGAGGGGAGGTGGGGAGAGGGAGAAGAACCATGGAAGTGGAAAAATAGGGAAGGTGATCAATACAACATTTCCGGTTACTTGGTACACCACAGATCCGGTGAATATTACTACGGCCTCAGGGGCTACTCTGGGGGCTAGGCTAGGGTTAAGGTGAGGTTTAGAGATTATTATGGGGCTATTCTGGGGTTTAAGGGACTATTTTGAAGGCTAAGGGCCTACTCCGGGGACAATACTAGGGGCAGTTATTGATACTGAGGCTATTCTGGATAAATCTGAGGGCTCAAGATCTCTTCTGAGGTGCTTGGGGTTATTCTGATAGTGGTGCTTGAGTTAATGCTAGGACTTAGGGCTCTCTTCTTGATGTAGTGTGAAGACGGGCTAATATGATATTTAAGGGATTATTCTGAGAGTGGGCCTATACTGAGACCTCCAAAACAGCACTCTGCCATCATATCTAAAGCCTCTTGAATCAAAGAATAGCCCCAGTAGCACTCACAATACAACAATACCCCCAAAATAGCCAAAAGAGCCCTCAATTATTACAAAAGCCCTAGTATATGACGGAAAATAGGGGCTATTTGGCTAATTTGGCTATTCTGAGTAAGCGTGAGGGCTGGGTCTACTCTGGGATTTTTTTTTCCCCTGGGGCTATGCCAGAGTTTCTGTGAGCAATGAGGATACGGAGAGAGAGAAACAGCAAGTTCCTGCAAATGGTAAGACAAAAACAGATAATATAATACCATGTGTTTGTTTACTGCCTAACGCCGAAACCTGTGAGTGATGGCCTGAACAAAAGAACAACCAGGTACTTCTGCCCTAACCCAACAACGATCAATCTTCCCACAACACACCAACCTCCATTACTGCACTTCGTCTCTCCACCACGGTCGTCTCCTCCCAACCACCTCGCTCTTATGCACTCTCCTAGTCAGTCTCTCACACTCAGTTCGCTCCACATGGACAAACCACTCTTAAGTGCTTCTTTCTGCTCTCCTACATCACCAGCCTCTTGTTCGTTCAAATCTTCCCCACGTCCTTTATTTGTTTATCTTTCACTCCATACAGTCGTCACAACAAATCCCATCTGACCCGGGGACGCCATTTCATTTTACTTTCACCACTTTCTGGAAAATTTATGAAGCTCTGGAAGACTTTGTAAGCTATGCCCGAGTCAATGAAAGTTATATCTGATCCCTTCAGTGCGAAAACTGTCTCCTAAGTTATATACAGTCCAGACGAAACAAGAATTAATTACATAAGTCGTCATACTGAAAAAAATAGCCCTTCTGCCCGTGACGTCATTTTCATTCTTGCTTCAATCCCTTCAATCCTATGATGTAATTTACTGTTTTATTCCTGCTATCTCCATATGATATTATTCAGCTTCTCGGGGGAGCCTCTTATAGTGATGGGGTAGATGAAGACCAGATCTAACCTCACTAGTTCAAAAATTCTTTCTAAAGCTAAGTAAAAATTAATCGAGTTAGCTAGAATAAATCTTGAAATGTACCTAATAACCTGAAGGGGTTATTGTTACAGTGCAAGATGACTACCTTCACTACAATGTCGTATTTTGTATTTTATTCTTGAAATACCTCCAGACAATTGTATTCAGCTTAGGAAAGGCTCAATAAATGAAAGTATAATAAACAGATAAATAAACTCTGGAACTGTCTCCCTCTGTCTGTATTTCCTGCTTTCTATGATCTCCAGTCTTTCAAACGCAGTGTGTCCACGCATCTCGAAATGATCAGATCTTGAATTTGGCTCTCTCTTGTATTTTGTTCTTCTCTTGGATGAAACAGTTTTTGCGGGCTCGTGGCCTTTGGTTCCTTCTTCCTAGCATAAAAAAAAAATAGCATAAAGTAAAAGTCGCCTGGAGCACAAAGAATAAAATAAGAATCATCGCAGAATGGGTAAGGTATAGGCTAACAGGCAAAATTTATCACTAAAGATGAGTTGTTAACGAAATCGCCCAAGCATTCTTTTAACATGGGGTGGTTTAAAAACATGATGCTGACCAAAAAGCTACATTGTGACACAGACAATAGTGGGAGAATACAGTTGCATGGTGTACAGTACATTACATTATATCCGTGGTTTTCTTTACTGCATCATTTCTTTACCTGGGCCACACCAGGGGTGGGTTCATACTCTTCTTTCATGTGCCAAAGAAAGACTGACAATGCGACCTATAAAACGGACAACAGACAGATACCGAAGTAACTGAGTGGTAACCAACCTAACGTGAGTGGCTAACCGAGTGGCAACCGAGAGATAGTGTGGAGTGCATTTAACCCCTTCAACCCCAGAACATCATTTTTACTTCATTCTCGATCCTAACAAATTATTTCCTTCAGTTTAGTAGACTACCGTAAGTTCAGAAGAAAAAAAAATCGTCAGGAAGTAGCAGGATGTAATCGACAAGCGCATTTCACTACCGTTTTTTTTTTTTTTCCTCCATTGCAAATTATAGAAATGAGATATGAAAAATTATACTGTTGCCTCTTCTGTCATTCCAGTAAAAATGCTCATATTCTTTCTAGCATTCATGGCGATTTTCTGACTTTTTCCCGCTGACTATTAAACTGCAAAGAAAGATGAGAGGAGAAAGCCTTCCTATTTTCTTTTTTTCTTTTTTCACACGTTACATCTTTTCTGTGACTTTAATTTTGCCACGCCAAATACCCTCTTAAAAGCCACAAGGCCTCCTCCTGTTACCTGTACGTCCCATGTCCTCCTATGTATCCGTCCCATTACTATCCCAACCTCACTCCCTTTTTTCCCCTATTCCTCTCCTTCCCTCATCTTTTTCTTATTCTCTCTCCTTTTTCCCCTTCTATTTCCCTCCAGTTCTCTCCCCCCTTTTCCTCTTTTTCCTTTCCTCCTCACTCTCCCTCTGCTTCTCCCCTTCCCCAACTCCCTCCTTTCCCCTTTCCTTTCCTCCCCACTTTCCCCTTTCCTCTCCTCTCCCTTCGCCCTCCCACCCCCCTCGCCAACTCCAGGCCAACTACAGCGTCCAGCCCATTACATAAATTTGCTCCCTCTTCCGGTGACCTCTCTCTCTGCTCCACTTTCCAGACCTGGCTCCACCTTGCTCCACCCACCCCCCTCCACCCACACATTAACTCCACCCCGTCCACTCACTCACTACGCCTCAAATGCCCCCTCCACCTCCCAATCTCTCCACCTGGTCTTCCTGTCGATCAATGTGTTCGTTATCTTCCACTATTTGATTCTTCCACTTCCATCAACTCCCCCTCCCCCCCCTCTCTCTCTCTCTCTCTCTCTTTCTCTCTCTCAAACCTTCCAACAACTTCCCCTCTTTCTCTCTCTTCCGCCAAGCTTTCCTCCGAATTTCCCCTCATTCCAACAGTCGAGTTACAATCTCCCTTCTACCTCTCCTCACTTGCCCAGTCTTTCTCCACTTCCTCTCAACCTTCTTTCGCTTCCTCTCTCTCCATCTCCCTCCCTGCAACTCCCCTCACTCCACCAGCCGTTATCCTATTTCCCCTTACTCCACCTCCCTTCCTTCTACTTCTCCCCATTCTACCTCTCCTCATTTAACTATAATTTTCTTCAGAGTCCTACCACTAACTTCCTCTTCCTCCATCTCTCTCTCTCTCTCTCTCTCCCCAACTTTCTATCACCCAGTTTCCCCTCCCTTAACCATCCCTCTCTCCAACTTCCCCTCACTCTGTCTTCCTCTCCTAAACTCTTCCTCCCTCCGTCTCCCTCCCTCTACTTCCCCTCACTCCATCAATCTTCTCCAACTTTTCCTCCACCTCCTTCTCCTTAGCTTCACCTCATATAAGCAGTCATTCCCCAGCTGGCATTACCTCTCTCCACTCCCTTTCATCTCCCTTTCCCTCTCTCCATTTCTCTCCACCTCCGCTCACTCTGCAAGTTTCCTCCAGCCTCTCCTCACTTCAGCCAAGAGAGGAAAGAGAAAGGAAGAGAAGATAAAAGGTGGACAACAGGAATGAAGGAGGAAGAGGAGGAGAGGTAAAGAAAGAGGAAAAACAAGAAAGAGGTATACGTAGAGGGAGACTATGGCTGGAAGAGGAAACAGAAAAAAATACAAAGGATGAGAAGAAAGAGTAGGAAGAATGTTGCCTACAAGTAAAGAAACGGGAAAAGGGGCGAGGAGGGAGAAGGAGGGAGGCGAGAGAGGGAACAGATAAGAGCAACTGACAGGTAAAGAAAAGGGAGGAGAGGAGGGAGAGGGAGAGGGGGTGAATGGAAAGAAGGGGAGGAGGGAAGAGGGGAGGTAGAAGGGAGAGGGGGAGGAATAATGAGACACAGAGCAGGTGGTGCAAGTAAACCATGTAACATGCGAGAGAGAGAGAGAGAGAGAGAGAGAGAGAGAGAGAGAGAGAGAGAAAGAGAGAATGACAACGGAAAAGATGTAAGTGAGAGTAGTGTTCTGAAAAGAGGAATCGTTACCAAGTAGGGACAGAAAAGTCAGATCCTTTTAGTTAACACTATCCCTCACTGGGTGCGGCGACAGGCAACGGGATGGAAGACAGACAGACAGACAGAAATGGTAAATCAAGAAGGGGTGGGGAAAACAATGAATAAAATTTAAAAAGATGCACAGACAAAAAAAAGGTAAAGAAAGAATCAATGAAAATGAGAGGGGAGGGGGAAAGCGGAGACAAAACACCCATCCTTCCTCTCCCTCCATCCTCTTGTCTTCCTCCCCTCGTGTCCATGTCTCCCCTCCCTATCCTTCCCTATTTTCCACCCTTACTTCTCTTTTTCCTTCTCATTCACACCCTCACTCTTCTCTCATCCTCCTCTTTGTTTCCATTTTCCCCCCTTCTCCAAACCTTATCATTCGCTCCTCTTCCTTCCCCCCTTTCCCCCTCTCACTCACTCCGCTTCTCTCCTATCCCTTCCTCTCAATCCACTCTTTCTCATTCACACCATTAGTCCTCTTCCCTCTTCTTCCTCCCCTTCTCTCCTCTTTCTCCCCCCCCCCACTGTTTGCTCTCCTCGTATCAATATCTCTCTTCCTTTCCACCTCACTCCTCACTTTATTTCCTCTTTCTCATTCACGTCTTCACTCCCCTCCCCATCCATGTTTCCTCCTTTTCCACTCTTCACTCCTGTCAATCTCTCCACTTTTTCTTCCTACCTCTTCCCCTCATTTCCCTCTTTTCTCGGCTTCTCCAAATCACTCCCTCTTCTCCATTTCGCCTACCTCCCCCCCCCCTCCATGTCCCCTTCCCCTTTCCTCTGGCTTCGCCAGATCATTCTCTCTCCGTCCAGCCTCCTCTACCTCCCTCTCAGCCTTACTCCCCTACCCCTCATCTCGTGTCGATCTCTGCCCTCTTTTCTTTCCCCCTCTCCCTCCTCCCCTCTATTGGCACACACCTGGTGAGGGCGGAGTGCCGGAAGCTCCCCCTTTCCCCCCTCACTTCCCTTGTCCCTCACCCCTCACCTCACACCCCCTTCCTCCCTACCTCTCTCTCTCTCTCTCTCTCTCTCTCTCTCCCGTGTTGTTCTCTATTCCTTCTTCCTCTTTCTTTTTCCTACTCCCGTGTTCCTCTCTATCCCTTCTTCCTGTCTCTTTCTCCTACTGTTCTCCCTTTTATCTTCCTTTCTTTATTTTCATAGTCCTTCGCTATCATTGTCCCTCATCCCTCCCCTCACAACACCTCTCTTCCCACCTTCCCCTCTCACGTGTACCTACCTTTTTCTTTCCCTCCTTCCCTTATAGCCATTCCCCTTTATCCTCCCTTTCTGTGTCCCTTATCCCTCACTTCCCTTCTCTATTAACCCCCCTCCCCCTACCCTCTCTCCTCCATCATGAACTATAACGTCCTTTTAGTTTCAGTCTTGCTGCTACCTAACAGTTTTATTAAATTAAGGGCAAATATGCAGCAATGGGAGAGCTAACGGCGGCAATAACTAACCACTCCAGTTTAAAATGCGTTCCTTAACTTGAATAAAATCATGTGGCTTTAACGAGAATAACGTTAATTTAGACGTACTTGGGAATGAAGAAATTAATAGTAGGTGCCAGATTGTCTTTCCTGAGAGCAATGACTGAAAATCCTCCAGTCACCTTAATGTTAATTATATTTTTCTTTCAGTGAATGACGGATACCGGTACTGCGCAAAGAACAGAACAAATTATAAGTACCGAAATCACTGTGCAAAAAATGAATAAATAATGTGCCTCCGAAATTAGTAAAGTAAGAGGTGATTAGAAGACTCCTAAATCACAGACAATGCCATCGCCTACTTCACTACTGCTGTCCTGTCCTCCTCTTCGTCTTTTAAATTTCTTCCCTCTTCCACTCCTCTTCTACCTTGTTCCCTTATTTTCTCTTACCCTTCTTCTTTTCTGCAATCTCACCTCTCTTCTTCCCCTCATTTAACATTACCTGTCTTTTCCCCTCCCCCCAATTCCTCTCACTTTACCTTCCCTATCCCTTCTCCTCCTCTCACTCACCCTCACTCCACTTCCTCCGTCCCTCCTTTACTCTCTTCCCTCCTCACTTTCCCGTTCTCTCCCTCTCCCTTCCCTCCAACTCCATCATTCCCTTCCTCTCCCCTTACTTCCCCTCATTCCACCTTCCCCGTCCTTCCTGCCTCCAACCTTCCCGTTCCCCTCACTCCCTCTCTCCTATCCTCCCTCTTCCCCTCATTTCACCCTCCCTATTCCCTCCCTCTCCCCTTTATCTGCCTCTTATAATACCTCTTTCTCTCCCCCTCCTCTCACCTCCCATGTATCTCCCCTCATATCCTATAACTGCACTCCCCCCATCTCTCTCTACTAACCCTCCCCTCACCACAAATTACCCTCCCTCCTCTTCCTTCCCCCTCCCTCTCTTCTCCCCCCTCCTTTGTCCATTGTGAGGGCCGGATGCTGGTGAAGGTGATGAGGATGGTGACGATGAGGGCAAGTGGTGGCAGGTGATGATGATGATGATGACTGTGACGGTGTTGGTTGAGAGGATGTAAAGGTAGACGTAATGATATGGTGACGGTGACGATGACAATGATGATAACATACGGAGGTTACATTAGCAGTGGTCTAGTGGTTTGAACGCCCTAGTCGGAATGACGGCTTGGGCAGAGTTCAAACCCCCTGAAGAGGAATTTTATCAATCACACAATATCATGAAGGGAAGTTGCCTGGACATCTACCTTATAATGCAATACGTCTGCCTAGCCTCGGGCCCCTACACCTTGGAGGGGGTAATATGGGACTGGCTGTTACTGTCTGACCCTATATTCTTATTCTCCTCATTATCCTCTCCCTCCAAGCAGACTACAACAGCTATCCTCTTTTCTTACGTTCTTCGTGTATGTACGCACTTGGAATATTTAGCGGACGGGGGGAGATGAATTACAATATAATTAATGGTCAAATAAAAAGAGTACACAGCTAATTTCACACACTGCAAGGAAAATTCAAAACGTAAAATGTAACAAATATTACTACGCTACCTTACGCCATCCTCCCTCATGTATACGCACGAGACAGCTACTGTACTAACTTCTCCCGCCCACACTTCCTTGAACACCTGGGAGGGGCATCACCTGTATCTACTGGGAAGATGTGTGTGTGTGTGTGTGTGTGTGTGTGTGTGTGTGTGTGTGTGTGTGTGTGTGTGTGTGTGTGTGTGTGTGTGTGTGTGTGTGTGTGTGAATAGAAGTACCGTACAGTAGCTATGTGTTCATTTGATACCATATACTTATATTTACACAGTTTATATTTATACCCATACCACTCTACAATTATATGGACAGACAGATAGATAGACAGACAGATATAGATAGATAGGTATATAAAATACTGTATATGGGAATAACGTGCACACTTACATAATACTGAGGGTAAGGGCAAGTTTCGAGTCGGTAAATTATCAATAGTATTTCAGTAAGAGGTAATTATTATCATCATCATCAGATACAACTTTTTTTCCACTCTGAATCCCCATATGAAACCAGAGAGAGAGAGAGAGAGAGAGAGAGAGAGAGAGAGAGAGAGAGAGAGAGAGAGAGAGAGAGAGAGAGGGAGGGAGGGAGGGAGGGAGGGAGGGAGGGAGGGAGGGAGGGAGAGAGAGAGAGAGAGAGAGAGAGAGAGAGAGAGAGAGAGAGAGAGAGAGTAGTGGGATGAAAGGATGGGAATATGGAGAGGGAAGACAATGAAGAGGATGGGAAAGGGGGTGGAAGAGGGAAAAGGGAAGGGAAGTTGGATAGTAGGAGGTGGGAGGAAGAGGGAAGAATCAGCACGGGAGGAAGAGGAGAAAGGGACGAAGCGGGGATAGGGGTAAAACGAAAGCAAAGAGGAGAGTGGGGAGAAAGGGATGTGAAAGTGAAGTGAGAAAGTAAAGGGGAAGGGAAGAAGGGAGAGTCAAGGGAGGTAAGCAAAAGACGGGGAGGGGATGAGGCAGACGGTAAGGGGAGGGGGAGGAGAGGAGAGGAGAGAGGAGTGAAGATGAAGAGAGTGAGTGAGCAGGAACGAGGAGAGGGGAGAATCAGCAGGTAAGGGGAAGAGAAGAAGAGTGAAAGAGGGGAGGGCATGAGGTAAGGAAGGGGTTGGGGAGGGGGGGGAAGGGAGGGCACGTGTCCCCGGCGTCAGGTACAACTTCCGGCGGCCACATCTGCCACAGGGGTCTCAACACCTGTCACACGTCATACACTCTCACAGCCTCCCCTCTCACTCTCCCTCCCTTCCCTCCTCTCCCCCTTTCCCATCTATCCCCTCTATCCATCCTCTCACTCTTTCCCTTTCCTCTCTTCCTCCTCCTCCTCACCTTCCCTCTTCTCTGACTCCTCCCCTCTCTCCTAGCTTAACTCTCCTCTCCCACTACTCCTCTCTCTACTCCTCACTCATTTCTCCCTCTCAGCTCACATCCCTATCTCCCTCACTTGCATCTCTCATTCCTCTACTTTTCACTTCACTTCTCTCATTTCCCCTCACACACAATCTCTCCTCACTCATTCCCTTCCCACTTCTCTCCCTCGCCTCTCCCTCGCCTCGCTGCCTCACATCTCTAAAAACGGGTGGAATAAATATGCAATACATGCTTTCCGAACGATTATATTCTGCCTCAGTGATATATTTTAGTGGTACATTTTACAGACTGGTATTACACATATTATTATTGCCAGTCCTGCAAGTTTTACCCTTATTGAGCAAGACAGTATCAAGAATTAAGAGACAGGTATTGAAGACTCTCTCTCTCTCTCTCTCTCTCCAATTATTTCAACTCCATCCTCTCCCCACCCCCCCAAAGATGATACCTCCAGCATTCTCTCCATCGTCCGTTAAGATTTTTCCCTCCTTCCTTCCCTCCCTTCCTCCCACACCTGTCCCTCCCTCCTGCCTCCCCCTTCCCCTCCCAACTTATATCTATAATCAGATTCATGTATTTCTTTCCACAACTTATTTTTGCATTATTTTTGCATCTTTTTTTTTTTTTTCATCTCATTTGTTTCACCTACAGATTTCTTCACCCTATTTTGACACTTTTTAAGTCTTCATGTCTTCTATTTCTTTCATACCCTTTTATCCTCCTCTCCTCTCTTCCTTCCCAAATAATCACTTAAAAATTCTTCCTAGCAGTTTTATACTGTTTACATTCCTTCTACTTCTTTCGCTTTCGTTCATTTCCCTCTACTACCCTTTTTCCATCCTACTTATAATTAAGTCCATACTCCTCTTTACTATATCTTATTTCTTAACATTGTTATTTCTTTCGTCCCCGTCCATTCACTGTCATCTTCACCCCTTCCTACCTATACCTGTAATCACACTCACATACCTTCTTCCACTATTGATTTTTATACATTTTCTATCCTCCTATTCTTCTGTCTCTTCCCACCACCTTTTCCTCCTCCTCTCTCCATTTCTATGATTTAGGTAATTTCACTCCCTTATTTCCTCGAGTCCTCCCCACCCCACCATCTCTTCCACTTACTTACCCCACTATTTTTTTTTTTCTGCACATTTTGTTATCCGTATATTTTCAATCTCCTCTATCCCTCGTCTCATTCCACTTTATTAGAACACACTGGACCTCTTCCGTCAAGGTACATCTTTTACATGGTGCCCCATACGTAACATTCCACTTCCATTCCGCAGGGCGATTTCTTGTTATGGGGATGGGTCAGTGTTATCACAGTCTAACAAGCGTCATTTATTCATTTCATACTCTCACTGTCACAACCACGCCCTCACTAGCTGACTGTGTCATCCCCAAAAGACACAAGAAACGGCCAAGTGATTACCTAGTCAAGCGCTTTTACGGGCCTTCCTGTAGCTATACCTGTGTTGCTAAAACGATTTTATTATGTTTAGGAGAGCGCCCTAAGAGTGAAGAGGTTACTGAGCGCTTTGTCTAACCCTTCCAGTTCTAAAAATTTCTCCCACGCTGAATAAAATCGTACCATCGAACAAAAATGATAAAAATAACGTCCTCGCGCTCAAGGGGTTATTTTCGCTCACAACAGTCCTTCATGAGACAACCCTAGCATGTGTTCAGTATGGATGGTGAGAACTAAAGCAGAAACGGTGACATGTGAAGGTGTGTGGCGATTAGGACAACTGAGCCTAAGGGAAATGAATGTTTAATTTATGGCCAGAAAAATGAAACTCACTCTCTCTAGAACTGACTCTTAATTTATGCCCAAAAAAAACTCTCTCTCCCTACCTACCTACCTACTTACCGACCCACCTACCTATCTTACTATTGTTTTCCTTTTTCATCCACCCCATGTCATTCACGTTTCGTTACCCACCTTTTTCTCTTGTTTCTTCTCCTTACCCTGTCTGTTATCTGAACGTCCACTGCCTTCTTATCAGCCACTATCTGGATGTAAACGCCTTACTTCCTTCCTTACATCCCCCTCTATCAGTTTCTGTGACACGGCCTTCAACTTGCAATACTCCAAAGCTTTCTCTCTCTCAACTTTCACTCATCATGTACTCCCTCTTCCTTCCCCTTACCCAACTTTCAACATTCCCTTACCACTACCCCTCTCATACACCTCTCTCCCTCCCAGTCTCCCTTTTTCTCAACCTTCTCGTATCAACACCCTTTTCTTCTAAACACCTTTCCATTACACGTGGAATAAAGTACGACGACGACTGATAACCTGGCAAGCTTTAAGTTTCGATTACGATTGCAGTTCTCTACTAACAATTAATGGAATCGATTACGATAACGATAATTACTTCTGGTTAAGTAAACAAAATGAAAATAAACACAGCCATCACACCCTGCACATGTGTGATGTCGAAATACAACACATTATTCCGTAGTTATACTCTACTTTTAGGGAATTATGACCTCAAACAAATAATTGTGAATAATACATACAGTATTTAGGGAAGTACCTTAAATAATGCAATACCTAATGGCATGAAATCACGAAATATGACTGTGAATACGATTTCTTTAGCTCTGAAATCTATCACCATTACCGGGACTATTCTTCCTTCTCCCAAACAAAACGGACCTACTACGATTACAATTCCTTAGATTAGTAACAGGTTTCAGTGATTACGATACAGTCTCTCTCTCTCTCTCTCTCTCTCTCTCTCTCTCTCTCTCTCTCTCTCTCTCTCTCTCAGTGGTTAGTAGGACGCCAAGAAGTGAGAGGGTTTAGTAAAGAAAGAACTCTGGGTGAAACAGAAAATAGTCTCAAACATTTCTCCCTCTTTCCCTGCCTCCCACGTACCTCTCCATGCCTGTCCCTCCTTACCCCCCTCCCCTTCTTCCTTCCTTCCTTCCTTCCCCTTGACCTTGGCATTCTTGCGTCCCTTTAACCAGCCGTCTTATCAGGTGCCTCACTTCCTCCCCGACACCTTGCCGCCCCCTCGTTAAATGCCGGCCGTTGAACGAGACGATGGACGGACGTTACCTCCACACACCTGGCTTCTCTGAGACTTTTAATAAGGAGTCTGATGAGATGCACTTTTTCTTTTTTTTTTCCCCTTCTTACCCGGCTTTTTTTTTTTTTTTTTTTTTAAATCGGCTTCTTCCCTCCCCCTCCACCTTCCCTTCCTCCTTGAATATTCTTATTTCCATTTCGCACTGATTCATTTCCTTAGTTACATTTTTCTTTAAAATGACAAGGCTGTTGCTGTTTGGTTTCCTTTGTGCTGTTTCATTCATTCCTTATCTCCCCCCCTCCTCTCTCTCTCTCTCCCCTTCCCTTCCACGTTTCCCTCCTTTCTTTACACACACACACTCTCCCTCCCTCCCCCCTCCCCTCATTACCTGTTCTCCCACGTGTTCTCAACGTCTTCTTCCTCTGCAGGTGGAAAGGAAGGAAGGATGGGAGGGTGTATTTTAAAAGGTGAGGATACCGAGATATTCTTTAAAATGTAGTTGCACATACTTTACACGAATTCTCACTCTCTCTCTCTCTCTCTCTCTCTCTCTCTCTCTCTCAAACGTCATCTAACTTTTTAAGCCCTGAAATCTGAAACCTTTGACTCCACTGATTTTTCCAAGACCTGAAAATAATCGCCGGTTGTCAATGGTCATAAAATACGACGTTCTATACTTTCGGTCAAAACATCGATCATGAGAACTTCCCTTTGGACATCTTGCGTGACATCAAATTCTTTTATCTGAAAAAAATAAATAAATAAATAAATAAAAATAAAAGGAAACTCATGGTCAAAGCGTTAATTATGATGATGATAGATGATGATGATGATGACACTGTTAATATATACTGTCCACATTACGATTTTTTTTATAACTCTACCCCTTTCCATTACCGCTCCGTTTTCCATTACTCGAGGGGGAGCTAATATAAACGGGGCGACGTATACATCCCAAACACCTTACGAGCGGTAATTAGGCCACGTATAATTTTAGGCGCCACCAGATTAAATTCGGCGACGTAAATAACCCTGGGAAACGCAAGGCGGGGGTTAATTAGCCCAATAAAGCAGGTGTGTGTGTGTGTGTGTGTGTGTGTGTGTGTGTGTGTGTGTGTGTGTGTGTGTGTGTGTGTGTGTGTGTGTGTGTGTGTCTGTGTGTGTGTGTCTGTGTGTGTGTGTCTGTGTGTGTGTGTGTGTGTCTGTGTGTGTGTGTGTGTGTGTGTGTGTGTCAATAGGTTTAATCAAAGTGAGATTAATACACTGCGATTATGGATTTTGTGTGTGTGTGTGTGTGTGTGTGTGTGTGTGTGTGTGTGTGTGTGTGTGTGTGTGTGTGTGTGTGTGTGTGTAAATCGGTTTAATGAAAGTGAGGTCATTACATAAGAGTAAATGGACATCTGTTTAAACGACTGACTGACTAAAATTGACTGGCTGACTGACATTGGCGTTTTTAGGGCACTGTGGTGTAATGGAAGAAGTCTGAGCTGGAAAACACAAACTCTGGTCACTCAGTTTTTCCCCCACCCAAGAAGAACTAGGCACAAATACTTCCTGTAAAGCAGTATCTCGTTACAAATTTCCTCATGCAGGCTGTGATTCAGATTTTGGAGGACGGACAATAGATGGGGAGATTCTGAGTTATGAAAAGACGATCCTAAGTTTGCTCGAAAACCCTACTCCTGGTTCTGTCACCCAGAGGACCCGGGTTCGTATCCTGGCAGTAGCAGACAAAATGCGACATTCTCTTCCTTGCCTTCTATGCTTGTAGTTTCTCGTCTCCTTTTCTGTTCTTGTTTTCATTCCTCTTCCTTCAACATGATATTTCTTTTCATGTTATCTTTACTACTTTGTATCTTGTTACTTTTATTTCATTTTCTGTTCCCTTTACTTCTCCTTCTAGCATGTTATTTTCGTTCTTGGAATCTTCCCTTAATCCCTCCTTCCTTCCCTCTTCCACCCTAATCCCTCCTTCCCTCACTACTTCCCTCCCTACCTCCCCTTTCGTCTACCCACTTCATTACCCCCTCTCGCTCAATTTATCTGTAATCCCTCCTTCCTCTCTCTCTCCTCTCACCCTGTTTATCCCTTCTTCCTTGTTTGTTCTCCATTATTCTTATTTTCTAGACTCACCATTCTCTCTCTCTCTCTCTCTCTCTCTCTCTCATTAATTTACTTTCTTCACTGGCATTTTCAAGTGTCCTCGACTCCTCGTCTTCCTTCTCTGTACCAGATCCCCCTTCCTTCTCCCTATTCCCCCTATCTCCTCCTTTTGCCTTCTCTTCCCATCTTTCCTCCCACGCCGCCCCTCCCCTCCCCTACTTTTCCCTCCGCCCCGCCACCTCTCTCTCTCTCTCCAGGTAACCCCTCCAACTGCCGGATGTTCCCAGGTAGGGGCACGTGTCTTCAGGGAGGGAGAAGAGGAGGGGAGGGAGGAGAGGGGAGGGGGAGAAAGAAGAGAGGGAAGGAGATGAAGCGGGGACAGGAGGACTGAGAGGGGGAATACGGAGAGAATGAGGAGAGGAGGAAGAGGAAGAAACAAAGGGGAGAGAACGACAGAAGGCTAAAAGGGAAAGGGTGAAGAATAGGGAGGAAGGAAGAACTGGGGAGAAGAGAAAGGGGATTGGGGGAGGGAAGTCATAACGACGGAATGAAGGTGATGAATTGGCCAAAGGGGGAGATCCAGCAGTGGGGAAGGGAGGGGAGAGGAGCAAGGGAAGGAAAGAAAAGGTATTAATGAAAGAGAAGGAAAAAGAAAGAGTAAGTGGAGAGGTAGGGGAATAGGAGGAATGGGAATGGAACAGAGGGACTGAAAGGGAGTAGTGGGAGGGGAGGAGGAAATGGAGATGGCATGAGAGAGGGGTGAACGTGTGGTGGTGGTGGTGGTGGTGGAAAAGACTGGGATGAATATAGGAAGAATGTGGGAGGGAAGAGGGATGCGATGGTTTGGGAAAATGAAATGTGTGGGCGAGGTAGCAGGAAGAGGTAGAGGTGAGGAGGAGGTAGAATGGTGGGAGAGATCGGGGTGAGGGAGAGGTAGATGGGTGGGAGAGAGAAAGCGAAAGAGAGAGACAGACAGACAGACAGAGGTGAGGGGATGGGACACTGAGGGAGACGGAGAGGAGATCATGAAGGGTAAAGGGTGAGGGAGAGATATAAGGAAGAGGTAAAGGTTAGGAAAACGAAGGGAAAGGGAAAGAGAAAGGCTGAGGAGAAGGGAAAGCAGGGGTGAAGGCGAGGGAAAAGTTAGGGAGAAGTAGCAAGAATGAAGGTACAAAAAAGGGAAGGTAATTGAAATATATACGAAGGAGTGATTGTGTCGGCTTGGGGAGGGAAGAAACTGAACATTCACTTATCCCCTTACCGTATCCCGTAACCTACCCCCTCATACACTCCCCACTGTCTCCTCCCCACTTCAACCCCTTCCACTTAACCCATCCACCCGCACCTCTCGCCTGATCCCCCCATTTAACCTTCCACCTACAGTACCTCTCCTCACTCATCCCATTCACCTATTTCCAACAATATATCATTCTCACCAATTTCTCCTATCCCTCTCACAATCCTCTCCCTCATTCATCTCTCTCCCATATCTCTCACCAACCACTTTCCACCTACTAGTTCCAATTTACAATATTCCTCTCCTACACTCCCCCCCACTCCCTCACCTATCCCTCTCACCAACCCTCCCCCACTTACTCCTCCTCACTCATGCCTCTCACCTATCCCCCATCTCACATGCTCCACATAATCTATCCATAATTCATTTTGTTGGCTAATTTGGTGTCCTTCACTTTAATTACTCACGCCAACTGATGTCTGGGAACCCACCACTTCAGCACGAGGTGAAAAATCGTCAGAAGGTGGCAATAATGAAAATAATGGCGCCATTGTACTGAAGGGATTAATAATTACTTCAATACATCTAACACGACCAACTTCGAAAAAAAAAAAAAATCTGGGAAGAAATTGGGGTTATTTTCTTGTGTGTTTCGGAGGCTTCCTGGTGCCACTAATTTTATTTCTATTTGTGGTTGTCAAAAAAAAAAAAAAAATCTTCCCAGTTCCGTTTGAAGAAAATTTACAACTGGCGAAATACAATGGAGACACTATCTCTACTAGAGTGTGTTTCAGAGTGCTCGATTTTTCCACTACCAGTATGTGTATATTCGTCATTTTCTGGGAGGATACTTGCGTCTCTCTCTCTCTCTCTCTCTCTCTCTCTCTCTCTCTCTGTATGCTGAACACTTGACTACGATGGCGTGCTTCTGCGTTTTACTGTTGCTGCTACCGGATGACTCTACCTGAGGAGAACTTACTGGCAATGAAAGCATTAAGAGAAGCTGTATTTAACCCCTACCCTTCCCCCATCAGTTCCAAGCGTCTTCACCATGATTACTATAAATGTCTGACCACGGCAAAATAAATAAATAAATAAATAAACTACAATCAAGAAGCCCTCTGAGCGAAGGGGTTATCGTTCTCTTGTACTTTATGCAAACTATGTCGCCATTAACCCTTTTTGCCAGGATTTCATCTATTTGACTATCCACTGACTTATGCTTATTATCTACACGAGACTGCGAGGGCATTTTATTCAGGCTAACACCAGGCGATTTTGTTCAGCTCTGAGTAGACGTGCGAGTCGAGGGGATAAAAGTCACTGAAAATATAAAATGCTGGTGTTTGTTTTCGTTCGTCCTTACTAGACAGAAAAATTTTTGAAAACATTTATCACTCTTCTTCCTTCCTTCCACTTAAAGCACATGCAACTTTTCCTGAAACACACACACACACACACACACACACACACACACACACATACACACACACACACACACACACACACACGTCAGAGGTGAAAGGTCTATCCGGGACGCAGGAAAAGAAGTGACGCACATCGCTCCAGCCACTCTCTCTCTCAGTTTCCTTCACTCCCCCCCCCCTCTCTTCTCTGTTTTTTCCGTCATTTATTCATCCAATCTTCCATCACAAGTTCGATTTGGATTTCCCTCTGTTTTTTTTTTCCTCTCTTTTCCTCCAAACAGCTCTCTCTCTCACTGGTTTTCCTTCTTTTACTCCACTATCTCTTTCTCTCTCTGGTTTTCCCTCTTTTCCAGCAGTTCTCCCTCTTCGGCTTGAGACTTGGGGGGAGTGATCATTTGGGAGGGATATCTTCCACCCCATATTCTCCTACCCTTTCCTTCTTCTTCAAAGTGCATCAAAGAATAAATTAGCTTTTCTCTTTGAAGACAGAAAAGACATGCACTGCATCTGATTCAAGTTTTAACATCTATCTTCAAACACCAATCATGAAGGGTAACACACAGTGGATATTGAACCTACTCACTAGGACTACATTCCTAGGCAGGACCTAAACACAAATTTGAAGAAAACATTACACTGCTGTATACAGTACATGGCAAATTATACGATGTCATGAGTTACTATGAAGAGGGTAGTTCATGAATCACATAAGCGAGTTCATGAGTTTTCTCTCCCTGTTCATTGGGAACAGGGTACTGGATCATGGAAATTACTGCTGCCGGTAAACCAAGACAATATTTCGTAAAATAAGCCTAGTGAAAGGGCATATCTCTAAATCTGAAAGCAGACAGCAATAAATCTACCCAAACATGAATATAGTAATGGGCGCTTGTTATATACTTAGTGTAGAGCGTTAGTTATACATATGAGAGACTGACTCCATGCAGTACCATTTCTCTCCCCATCTTTCCTCACTAACCCCCTTACCCCCGCACCCCATACCATTTCTTTGCTCATTATCTCCCTACTGTCCCTCATTCCATATCATCTTTCCTATTACCTCTCTTCATTTGCCCACTCCACAAGACCTCATAAAATCTCTCTTATCTTTAAATGCCTCCTAATCAAACATTCCTAATCCCATACCATTCCCGGATCTTACCAGTTATCTCCATCACTTCCTTATTCCATATTATCTTACTTTATCTCCCATGACTGTCTCCTCCATACCCTGTAACCCAACACTCCCAACCCCCAACCAATCCCTGATCTTACCTTTGAGTGCAGCACTGTGGCGTCGAGGGCCGTGGTTCCATAGGAGGGGGTGGTCGTGGGGCTGCCGCGACGCTAACAACCGCTCTGGGGAGAGAAAGAGAAGACAATTAGAGATCAGACTATACCATGTAACTAATAACACTGTCTATTTTCTGTTTCACCTACTGCACCTTCTTAGCCAAACCTGCTCCCTTCCGACTAACTACACACACACACACACACACACACACACACACACACACACACACAGGCAAGGGCATTATGTTCTTGTACTTTTATTGGGTTCTGAACAGCTTAATGAAGGATATACTAACTTACTCTGGCTCCAAAAATGTTTCCTATTCTGAATATCATCGTCTAACAGTAGCTATAATAATTTAAAAAAAAAGTATATTATCTGATTAAAGAAATTACGGACAGGTACCTAACTTCCTTCTGTGGCATTATCGAAAATCCTGCTACAGTCGCCTCTAGAAATTCGTCACGGTACTTGGCAGAACTTGAAAACGCTCCATTAACATTATTTTTACTTTTACCTCTTGTTTAGATTAGGTGTGTGTGTGTGTGTGTGTGTGTGTGTGTGTGTGTGTGTGTGTGTGTGTGTGTGTGTGTGTGTGTGTGTGTGTGTGTGTGTGTGTGTGTGTGTGTGTGTGTGTGTGTGTGTGTGTGTGTGTGTGTGTGTGTGTGTGTGTGTGTGTGTGTGTGTGTGTGTGTGTGTGTGTGTGTGTGTGTGTGTGTGTGTGTGTGTGTGTGTGTGTGTTTGTGTGTGTGTGTGTGTGTGTGTGTGTGTGTGTGTGTGTGTGTGTGTGTGTGTGTGTGTGTGTGTGTGTGTGTGTGTGTGTGTGTGTGTGTGTGTGTGTGTGTGTGTGTGTGTGTGTGTGAGATTCCAACTTCCAATCACAATCATACAATTCTCTCTCTCTCTCTCTCTCTATTTCTTCGCCCTTTCAACACTCCTCCCCCCAACTCCAAATTCCCTGTCTAACTCCCATTCCTAAAACTTCCTTTCTTTCCCCTCCAATCCCCTCTTTCTCTTTCCTCCCTCCCTATTTTCCCACTTCCCATTACTGCCCGACTTCCTCTCCATCCTTCCTAGTGCTCTCCCCCTCCTCTTCACCCCTCCTGTTCTCTCCCCCTCCTCTCCTGTTTCTCTTCCCCCTCCCTCTCCCCACTTAAAATCTGCGACACAATGTTACCACGCCACTTCCTGTTCCCCCTCTCCCCCTTCCTCTCCCCTCCCCCCACCTTGCAGGATCCTTCCCTTTGGAGCATGAGAGAGAGAGAGAGAGAGAGAGAGAGAGAGAGAGAGAGAGAGAATGGGGAAGGAGTGACAAGATATCGGAAGGAGATGCAGGGATGGAAAGCGGAAAGGAAAGAAGAGGAAAGAGGAAGAAAATACGAGGAGCTGAAAAAGGAAGGAACAAGTCAGAAGGAGTCGCAAATAGCATCCAAAAGTCCTTACGACCCACACGAAGGAGGTACCATGAATGTAGGTCCAAGTACACGCAACTACACTACTAATAAGAGGCAAATTTAATCAGGATGAAGGTTTTCCCCACTCAACCAAAGAAAGGGAACGATAAAGGAAGTGCACCTAACCCGGGGGAAATAGACCGGGCTAGGAAAGAGGGAGAGACGGATGTGCGTTAAAGGAAATCGACAGGAGTGGAATATATATATATCCACGATGAAAAAGACAAAAGAGAGGAAGAATGATGCGAAGGAAAGGAGACAAAGATCGGAGGGAGAGGGAAATGTAGGGAACGGTCAGGAGGGCTACATACAGGGAGAAAGGGAAAGATATTACAGAAGGGGAGAGGGAATGATATAATAGGAAAAGGGGAAGATGGGAAAGATATAATAGGAAAACGATGACAGAGTGGAAGAAAAGGAGAAGAACTGGGGAAGAAAGGGTGGGAAAGCGGATGGGGAAGGTTCAGGGATAGGGATAGAAAGGGAAGTGACAGGAGAATGGAGCAAGGAAGGAAACGTGAATGGAAGAGAAGAGGGAAAAGGGTGGAGAAGGGCTAGAGTGGGCGGCAGGAAGGAAGTTGGTAAATATGAGTACTGCACGTAGGATGTACAAATAACAGGAGGCCTATTGGCCTATAATGGGGTTATCTGCTGCGATAACACTAGTTACATAAAAGCTCTAACCCATGTTAAAACAGGAGTTTAAAAAAGGGGAAGGGTCTTCCCCGCCCAGCATACCCTCTAGCATATTAGCCGGCAGGGAAAATAAATAAAGACCTTGAAAGTTGAAAAGAACATAAGTATTTTTACTGGAAACACTTTAGGACCCAGTGTGATCTCCAACTCTATGAATCAGACAAGAGCACCCCCACAGAATACAGGCACAGTGCAATAGTGACGCCCCAAAGGGAGAGGGGAAGGAAGGGAGGGAGAAGGGAGAGTAAGAGGAAGAGCGGGAGAGAGGTAGTGACGGAGGGAGGAAGTTGGTGGTGTAGTAGGCTAGTGACGCCCCTGCCACCATTGTCAGCCTCGTGGCATTGTCGCACCCCGGAAGGATATCCTCTCTCTCACTCCTTTTTCTCCCTCACACCCTCCACCACCCCCTTCCTCTTGCATTGCCCCCTCCCCCCATTTCCCTTCCATCCACTTGCACATCCTCGTGTTCTTCCTTCCTACCTGATGCCCTCTACCCTCTACTTTTCTCCCTCAACCACTTTTTCTTTCCTCCCTTCTTACCTTACTCCCTTCCTCTTTCACCTTCTCCTTTCACTCCTTTCCTACAGCACACCCTCGCCCTCTCCCTTCCTACCTCGCTTTCTCACCCACCTCTCTTTCTCTTACTCCTTTTTTTTCTCCCATCTCATTCACTCCCTCTTCTCTTTTCCCCTCTAACCCTCTCCCTCTTCTTCCTTCCTCTTGTACTCCCTTGTCTACTGCCATTGTTATTTCACTCTTTCTACCACCTCCACTCTCAGTTTATGTCCTTTCCTCTTGCCCACCCTCCTTTTTCTTTCATCCTCTAATTTTTTTTTCATCCTTCCCATCTTTTACTAACTTCCTCACTTTAATACCTACTTTCCCTCATTTACTGTTTCCCTTTTCTCTCTTCCATTCTCCTTCTTCTCCCTCACTCTCGCACTCCCTTCTACTTCCCTTCCTTACTTTTATTCCTCCCTCTGCTGGTTCTTTTGCCAACCCTCCATTCTCTCCTAATTTATTTCCACTTCCAATCTTCTTACTCTCAAACACTATCCTTTTCTCTGTGATGCTCAAACTCTGTCTCTGTCTGTCTGTCTGTCTGTCTGTCTCTCTCTCTCTCTCTACTAGTGTGCACAGGTAGGAAACAACAGAATTTCAACCGGTCATAAGCATAACTAAACGAATAGAGAAAATGTGCCAGGGAGCCATCTAACCCCAGGAGTATACTGCCCCAGCAATACTACCACCATCAACATTATCAGTCCATGGGGATTATTTATAAAAGATCTTAAGTTTAACGATATACAATTCTCCTCCACAGTTAACTACAATCACAGAACCTTGTGCTTCTAAAAATCACTTTATTTTTATTGAGTGTCTGGTAGAGGTACGAGTCAGGACACACTTATATACTGTACAAACAAACACCTCAGGCTTATGAGTGAGTTTACAAAGATCTTTTTCATTCACTCCTTGCGATTTTCTTCGATAACTTTTAATTCCTCCTCCCGCCAGTCCATTTAATTAAACTTAAGGAACACCTCTACTACTGAATGGGCTGAGAAAACTTATATCTAACCCTTCCAGTCAGGTACGGCACTCCTAAGCTGGAGAAAGTCGTCTGAAGGTATAAAATATTATATATATACATACAAAAGGCGTCCTTGAGCTGAAGGGGTGAACAGATTCTCCACCTCTCACTGTGGTAAATATTGCCTTGTTCTTCGTGTTATTACTGTTCTTTTTCCTGTTCTGTCCTCAGGTTTATCAGCAATGTGAAACTAGTGTAATGTAACCTTAAGCTGCCCTTCCCTAGTCCACCATCCTCCTTTTACGGGTTATGGAAGCAGCTGAAACGCTTGCATAACCAGACCGCTGGGCCGACCGCTTACATCAGTGCCAACACATGAAGGCGTTCCTCTCCAGCGACATATTTTGCCTGCTACAACTGAATACCCTCCCCTGCCATGTCAATCTTCGTAATACAGACTCAGACGGCAGAAATAAAAGGTAAGTTAATAGTCAACCCTTCAATACAGTGACGTGCAGCTTATATCTAGAGTCGAACGCAAGAAAAATGACTTAGTAAATGAATAAATAAATAAATAAATAAACTTGATAACTGTTCTGGATATCTCCCTCACGCCTCTCCCCTACTTTCCTACCCCAATTTTTTTCTCGCTCTCCACTCTGATTTCTTTTTCTTTTTCTCCTTCCTCTCCCCCATACCACCAATTCGCATTTTTCCCTCTCTTTTATACTTTATAAACTGTCTTTCTCTTTGACCTCTCTCACTCTCTTGCGCGCACACACACACACACACACACACACACACACACACACACACACACACACACACACACACACAAGCAGGTCGAGGACAGAGACCAATGGACAGGAACAATCCAACATTTTCATAAACATAGATTACTGACACACACACACATACACACACACACACCAATACTACTACTGAAAATAATAAGAGGTCTTTTTAGAGATGAATAAATCGTCTAAAAGTGCCAAGAATTAACCACAAACATTATCGTCCTTAAGTATACAGCAATCACACGCAAATGATCAGAGAGAATCTTCATGGTACAGAATCTCTCTCTCTCTCTCTCAGGTGAACATCCTAGCACTGACGTTAAAAGCAAGTCGGCACGAGTGTATGATTACAGGTGCATGGCGGGGAACAATGCAGGTGTGCCAGTTTTGTATGCACCTGTGTTCCCCCTCACCCCAGCCTCACACCTGTCGCAAGAAGGTTTGGGTTTGAGAGATCAGATATTTCTAGGTCTATTTCTAGGTGATATGAACTAATTCCTTCTATACCGTGAGTTTTATTCTTTAATCCTGATACAACTAGACTGTTTTATTTAGAAGTTGCATTTTCGATATACATACAATCTCACGTTAAACTGACAACTCTTGCAAGAATATAGGAGTTTCAAGCCACACAAATCTTACGGGCCTTTCTGGATGGTCCGGCCTTAAACCCTTTCGGACCGAGGACGCCATTATTTTATTCTTGCTATTGTCTTTACATAACCAATTCTCCACAAAAATATCCTCATACTCTCAATCAGATATCTGAAACACTGCTCCTAACCAATCATATTTTTCAACCACTGCCCTTAAAATTTCAGTCAGATCTTTGAAATGTTCCTCTCAACTATAACACTAAAAAGAAGCATGAGAAAAGCAGTCATAGCTTTGACCTATATCAACGAAAATTTTTCACTTTAATAACCAATCACTTCTTTGAAAAACTGCTCTTAGAATTTGATCACGCTTTTCAACTCTAAAATGATGCATTAGAAAACTGATCCCAAGCAACCAATCACAACCTCGAAAATCGGCACTTCAATATCCGACCATCTTTCAATATTGCTCTTAAACAACCATTCAGGACAATGATTAAGCGACATGAACTCAAAACCACTCATTAACCATTAATTATGCCAGGTAAATTGATTGTTAGGGCAAAATTACACTCTGAAGCCTAGCGATTAGCCTGTCTCTCTGTGTAAACCCTTTGCCTTAACATTCACTCCACTCGTCTCTCCTCAGACTTCTGGATGCGGCTAATTTCTGGACCGAATAAAATCGTCAGTCGCAGGGTCGAAGAATATATGAAGTTCTTTATTCTTGGCTAATAAGCTAAATATGATCCTCTCTCTCTCTCTCTCTCTCTCTCTCTCTCTCTCTCTCTCTCTCTCTCTCACACACACACACACACACACACACACACACACACACACACACACACACACACACACACAAGTTCCCCCTGTACACCTGTCTCAAACGAACATTTAACTAACTCGCTATTCAATCTCCACGCCCGCACCACTCACACCCTTCATCGCTAAATCATAATCAGACAGACATGTTACCCTATGTGCACTTGGAAATACACACTACACCTGCAGCTAGAGTACGTACACGAGAAAGAATGAGAGAGAGAGAGAGAGAGAGAGAGAGAGAGAGAGAGATTCAGATTTGACAGATGCTTAACGTATGCTGAGGCGTTAGGTGTGCTGTGGTGTGATGTGTGAGACGAGGTGTCATTACTGCTCAGGTGTTGTCGGGTATGCAAAGGTGGGGTGTGCCTGGTGTGTCGGGAGAGATCAGGGTGTGGAGTGTCAGGTGTGCCACGTGAGATGTGTCAAATGAGGCGTGTAAGCGAGCTCAGTTGTCATGGGTGGTGTGCCAGGTGTAAAGTGCCAAGTGTCAGGTGCGGTGTCTTTTTTGATGTGTCTGTGTTCGGTATCTTGTGACAGGTGTGTCATACGTGCCAGCTGTCATGTTAGGTATCACACGTCAGGTGCCAAGTGTCGTGTCAGGTGCTAGGTGTCGTATCGTATGCCAGGTGTTGTGTCAGGTGCCAGGTGTCATGTGTGCCACTTTCCCCGGACTGTGTACACACCCTGGACGAAACTGGAGCGGAAGGGACAGGTGATATTGGGAGGAGGGGGAGGCATGAGAGGGAGTGGGGGCGAGGGAAGTGAGGGAGAATGAGAGAAGGGAGTGAGGAAGGAAGGGAGGACTGGGAAAATAGGATGGAATGGAAAAGTGTAAGGAAGGAAGAGGGGGTGGGAAGTGAGGGAGAATGAGGGAAGGGTGTGAGGGAGGAAGGAAGGGTGTGAGGGAGGAAGGAAGGAAGGAGGGACTGGGAAAATAGGAAGGAATGTAAAAGAGTAGGGATGGAAGGAGGGGAGGTATGACTGGGAGATGGGAAGGGGGAAAGGGAGAAGTGGAGTGTGGAAAAGGGACGAGTGGTAAAACGAGAGGGAAAGAAGGATGGAAGATACATGAGACGTGGTGGAGACAGAGGAAGATGACTAGAAAAAGAAGGTGGAAAGGTGGAAAAGATGTCAGGACAGATCGAAGTAAGAAAATGGCTGCGGGAGTGGGAAATCAATGAATGAATGAATGAAATGAATAACTGAGATGAATGAATGAACGAATGAATGAATGAATGGATGAAGGAAGGAAGAGAAGCTGAGGAAGATGAGGTAGGAGTTGAGAGAGAAAAGGAACAGAGAACGAGAAAAAGGGAGATGGACAAGAAAGGGAAACCGGAGAGAGAGAGAAAGCAATGGAGGGAGGAGAAAAGGAAAGACACAGTTAGGAAAAGAAAGACGGATGGATGGATGGAAGAAAAAAAGAATGGAAGGGAGGAAAGAAGGCAGGCAGAAAAGAGAGGAACGAAAATGAAGAAAAGAAAGGAAGAATGAACAGAACGGAAGGAAGGAAGGAAGGAAGGAGGGAGGGAGGGAGGGAAGGAAAGATGAAGGCTAGTAGGCGGCAAGCTAGGGAAAAGGAAACTGAAAAAGAACGTTAGGAGTAACAGGAAAGGATTGAGTGGAGAAAAGGCTGGAAAAAGGGAGGGAGAGGGAGGGAGGGAGGGGAGGGGAAGAGAGAGAGAGAGAGAGAGAGAGAGAGAGAGTGGGGGGGGGGACGGGAAGGGAAGGAGGGAGGAATGAAAAAGACAAGGAAGAATGAAGGATGGAAATGTGGAGAGAGGTTGGATGAAAGGTTGGAAAGGAAGAATGAATGGAAGAGGAAGAAAAAAAAGAATACAGTCAGGAGTTAATTACTGAATGAAAATGGGTAACGGAAAAAATCAAAACGAAAAAGAAAAAAAAGCTAGAGACAGTGAGAGGGCCGGGGGAGGGAGGAGGAGGAGGAGGACTGGTGAGTGAGAAGTGAGAGAGTGAGCGAGAGATAGGAGACAGAAGGGGGAGGAGCTGGTTATCTCAAGCCACAAGGTCCCCTCTATCGTGTCTCCCCTCCCTCTTTTCTCTCTCTCTCTCTCTCTCTCTCTCTCTCTCTCTCTCTCTCTCTCTCTCTCTCTCAGATTAACCAACTCAGTGTGACTACCTATTTCTTTTATACCTCCGCCAGACCACTTTCATCAGCTTAGAAAATACCTCACATAATTACTCATAAAATAGTATGCATTATCCCTTTTGGTACAATGATGTCTCCTTTACTCGTCTTACCATCGACAGACGATTTTATTTATTTTATGTCCTGAAACAAAAAAGAAAAAAAACAAAGTAGTGGTTCTTAGGTCAGTGCGATCTATAAATATATTTGTATCCCCCACCCCACCCTGTCTCTACCCTCTCTCTCTCTCTCTCTCTCTCTCTCTGAAGATAGGAGCACCGGATGTCGAAATTCACTCAGACAAACTACGCAGACCCTCTCGTGAAAAATTAAGACCACTTCGTCAAATCGCAAAAGAGGCCATAATGAAAGCAAATTTGGATCACACACACACACACACACACACACACACACACACACACAATGTCTATATGCCAATCAACTTTCTCGCTAACTACTTTCATTTTCATGCACTACTCTACTGTACACTCTCTCTCTCTCTCTCTCTCTCTCTCTCTCTCTCTCTCTCTCTCTCTCTCTCTCTCTCTCTCTCTCATTGCAATGCACTTTCTTGCAATCAACATTCTGCAATAAGTTCGAAGAATCTCCATGTATCTGCTTCAACATTTTTCCTTTACCCCTTTCGAAATATACTTGGAAGGGGGGAGGGGAAGGAAAACATGAAAGATAAGAGAAAGAGAGCAGGTGGAGGAGGTGATAAGAAAGAGAGCAGGTGGAGGAGGAGATAAGAAAGAGAGGGGAGAAGAGGGGAGAGAGGTGTGAGGCGTGAACACGTGTGAAGATACAGAGAGAACAAGCACATGTTAACGCACACACATTATGAGCAACGAAGTAATCACACATTCACGCAAGCGATACACATACACACACACTCACACGCACACACAATACACATACACATTCACACACGATACAAATACACACACACTGACACACGATACACACACAAACATTTTGACGCTGCCACGATGCAGACAGACATGTAATCACACACACACACACACACACACACACACACACACACACACACACACACACACACACACACACATATAGACACACACACACACACACACACACACTCCACAAAGGGTGCGCCCGCGCAAAGATGTTCGCGTACACTATATAACCACAAAAGACTGTACCATATAAAAAATAAAAATAAAAGTACTATTCCTCGATAACCCCCATACGGTCGTAATAAAATCGTCTGAAGGCAGCAAGAATTATCTGAAGACGTCATCCTGAGGTCGAATAAAATCATATATAAAAAAAAAAAAAAAAGGAGCGGAGAGGTCATGCTAAAGGGAATATAACAAAGCGCAGATGGTGGTAATAGGAGCGAGTGATGCGGAGTTTGCAGCACTGAGAACAAGACGGGATGCGGGGCACCGAGGGAAGATAGTGGGTATCAGTGTGTTGAGACTCACCCCTCATCCTCAACTCTCACTCCTCTTCCCTCATCCTCACACTTTCCCTCCCTCCACTCCGTTCACTCCTCTTCCCTCATCCTAACACTTATGCTCACTCCTCTTCCTTCCTCTCCCCTCATCCTCAATTTCCTCGCTTATTCATCCTCATCCCTCATTCTCAACCTTCACTCCTTTCTCCTCATCTGCAACATACCTTTAATTCTCCCTCGCACTCTCTTGTGGATGTAGTGGTTCCCCTAAACCTCGCCCTTACCTTCGTCCCCGTTCCTCACATCCTGAATTTCCCTCACCCCATCGCCTCACTCTCATGTGGCACCTCTTAAGATGCGGCCACACTTGCTCCAAACATGTGATCGACAAGACGAAACGAGGCTCAGAGGTCTGTCCAACTTCCAGACTCGGATATTGCATCGGCTCTTCCGCTGCGCTTAGTGTCACCTTGCCGATCACATGTTTCGAGCAAGTGTGGCCGCACTCTTACCCTCGCCCTCATCCTCTCCCTTACCTCCTTTGTGACGGCTCTTACCCTTACTCTCATTCACACCCTGATCTTCACCCTCACTCCTACCCTCACCCTACTTGAAACAGCCCTCACCGTCACCCTAACTCTCGCCCTCGACCTCACCCCTTCCCCTGTCACCACAAGATACTCCCCTCTTAAAACCAATCGCTTCACCTACACCATCCACTGCTCCTCACACCATCCTCCGTCTCCCTCTCTCTCTTTCTCTCTGGTAAGTGGTGGTGTTGGCCAGTGACCCTGGATGGAACAACAGTTATAAGGGTACAGTTAGGTACAGGCGTGACCCCAACCCACCCTTCTCTCATTATACGCTACACTGATAACACCAACACCCTATACACATACACCCTCCACCCCCCCACACACAACATACATGCATACATATTGAGTCGTATGCACAAACTGAATATAACCACAAACTTATCATCCACAGTACACCCAATATATATACAGTATATATATTAGAAAGCGAACTTAACACACACAACCTATCATCCATCCGGTGGTGAGGGTTTGCTAAGTTTATCCATTAGTAAAATATCGACATCCTCTCCATCGCTCACAAGCCCAATGTGTGCCGTCTCCAAGTGGCGCAGTTATGTAACCAGTCACCAGTACCTTCACCACGAGGTGTCTCTCGTATGCTGTGTACCCATCCACAGTGGGTATATAACTGGAGTATTGTGTCTAGTCATGGACACAATATGATTTTTAAAATTTAAGGAAAAGCTAAGGTGAATACAGCCAAAGGTGACAAAAATGACACCTAGACTGAAAATACACTTAATCGAAGGGCGATGAAAAGAACTTAATGTAATTTAACTTAACCAAAAGCGAAGCCAGAGAGGTCATCTATTCCAGGTATCAAACAGATTAACTTCAGAACACGGAAACGCGACAGCTGAAAATCTTACTGAGCAGACTGCTCAATTTACACCTGAGTGAACTAAACAGTTTCCATTCACTCTTCCGTATACTTCCGTTATTTTTATGCATATTACTGTAGGACTACCTTTCTCACTATTTTCTGCTCGTTTCGCCTGGGTGGGAGAAGCCCAACCCCTAATCATAAGCGTGGATTTGCTCTCATCACGGTCATAGATCACTCCAAACTCAGCAACCTCAAACAGGTCTGCTGCTGTTTGCTTTCCTTTGTATTATATATCCTTTCCATAAGAGATATATTTCCTGAACTTTCATAAAATCGTAATGAGGTAGTAAGGATAACTATAGACGTCATCGTAGTGAAGGGGTTATAGTTTGAAAACAGAGGAATATCGGCGAAAAAATAATTTTCCCCTACCAGACGGCTGAGATCAAGGAAGACTTCTTGGACTGAAAGGAGTAGAGGTAAAGCTCCATTAACCCTTTATCACAATGATGCACCTTTTTTTTTTTTCCTACCACTATTACACAGTTCTGAGGAGACATTTCATAGTAAAGGGGTTAGTGAAACATGTCTCCATTAACTCATTCAGTAGCACTTTTTTTTTTTTTTTCAATCTTTTTACAAGTCATTTTATTAAGTTTATGAGCACTTTCTTACAGTGAACGTTAGAGACGACCTCCATTGACTACTGTTGTATTTTTTTTTTTTTTTTTTTTTTTTTTTTTTTACACCAAGTGATTCTATTCAGACCTCTCAAAATAAAAGCCGTGTAATGAAAACTGAGTAAGCCAGTGTAGCCAAGACTCAAATCTACGACGGTCACTTTTAACAGTTTCATCAAGAATATTTTGTCTTTACTGAACCAGATAAATTTATTTAACCTACCGGAGAGAAGTTCGAACAGTGGGAGTTTGACATAGCCTTCACTAACCCCTTCACGACAAGCTATTCTTCTTGAGTTGGATAAAGTTGTCAGGTGGTTGCTCGAAGAAAAAATGGAAGACATCATCGTTTTTCCTGATATGCCAGTCCTGTGATCTCAATACAAATTTTATCGATTTGAGAATAATTTTTCAGGTGAAGGGATTAGAAAACCTCTACATTAAACACCTCCATTCAGTAATGTTTTCATCAAAGGTAAACTCAATCGTCAGTGTAAAAAGAGTGAGGCGAAAGAGACGTCCTCGGGCTGAAGGAGTTAACACACCTGTGGACATAGGAAATGGATATACTGCAATCCACTGTAACACAATCAGCAAGGGGGTGGAAAAGTCACACTTCGTATTTTCCATCATATACTTCATTTGTTTATAAAAAAAAAAAAAAAAAAAGTATCTCCTCCCCTTCGCGATCTCAGGTTTAACAATACAGAATGACCGTAATTGAAGGACTGCATGAATTAGTGTATAAACTAAATAGTGCAGTAAAAAAAAATAAACATACATAAAATACTACGGTACTACTACTACTACTAGTAATAATAATAATAATAATAATAATAATAATAAATGCATCTTTTCCAATAACTGCTTTGGCACTGTCGTATGAAAAGTATCAATTAAGTGCCAACAGTAAGTGACATTTAGTACGGTGTATGTTGTAAGAGCCATATGTCAATACTACCGCCTATCATTAAATGCTATCTATCACCGCCACTTAAGTAACAAGAGGTCGTGGGTGCCGTCAATCAAAAAGCTGTCCTCAAAATGTCAAAGTTATCATACCAGTAAGTTCCATAAAAAAGTCAAAGTTCCATATAAGAAACCATCATGTATCAGGAACTGCCACTTTTTTTCTGAGGAACATCTAAGCGTTAGAGTTATCCATTAGTAAAAATCAACTAAAGGCTAACAAGTGCCATCTATCAGTAAGTGCAATCTAACAGTAGGGGACGTCTAAGAGTAAGTGTAATCTTAAGTGTCATCCAGTGTCATCACGTGCCAATGAGCGCTATTCATCAAGTGCCACGGAATAAGTGCCATGTAAATATCACAGAGTTCCGTCTACCACTAAATACCCCCAAGTATCCACAACAAGTGCCATCAAAGTGCCGGTGACAGTGGCGTGGCATGATGGCGGCGGCAGCGTCACTACAATGGCCGCCAAAACTTCCGGCGCCATTGAAATATCTGGTGGGGTGTTCCGGTGCCAGGGAGGGAGGAAAACTAGTGCTCTCTCTCTCTCTCTCACACACACACACACACACACACACACAAACACACTACATGAGCTATACTATCAAGAATGTAACCTTTAATATTCACGAGCTTTTTCCTCCACCGCCACACTCATACAAGCCACAGCTCTCTCTCTCTCTCTCTCTCTCTCTCTCTCTCTCTCTCTCTCTCTCTGCACCTCCTTCCTTCACTCTTTTGCCGCCCTCTCTATTCTCTCTCTCCTCTTCCACCCTACACTCCTCCCTCGTAACTCGCCTCCCAAATAAACTCTTGGTGTTGTATGTGTGTTTTTGTGGGGGAGGAGGAGGTGGACCTTGAGGGGGGAGAGGATTGAGAGGGAGGAGGAGGGAACGGAGGGGGTTGACATTGAGGAAGAGGTGGAAGGGGAACACTTTCTGGGGGAAGTGGGACGGAGAAAGGGAGGCATCACGGGGGGAAGGGAAGGATGTGGGAAGGGAAGGAAAGTCAGGAAGCATGGAGGGACTGGTAGGGAAGGACGGACGGAGGTGAATACTGAAAATGAGGGCAGGAAGGGCAACGGGGAAGGGGAATGGGGAGGGAATGGAAGGTAACAGGTGGACACTGAAGGGATATTCTGAGAGGAAGGGGGATACTTCAAAGGGAGGGGAATATTCTGAGTGGGGGATAAAGCACATACGGGAGGGGGAGGGGGAAGGGGGTATTCTGAGGAGGTGTACAGTAGATATTGTCTGTTTGGAGGAGAAGGTGGTTATGGGGCAGCAAAGAGAGAGACTGTGGGGGTGAGGGGGGGTCGTGGGGGAGGGGGTGGCAAGGGGGGGGGGGGGCAGAAGACAGGGGAACGAGCGAGGAGGCGCCAAGAGGACCAAGACAATAGGAGGTAATAGGGTTGGGGTAATTGCCTTCTCCTTCGCTGGGATACACTGGCTCTCTCTCTTTCTCTCTCTCTCTCTCTCTCTCTCTCTCTCGTTTTTCGACAGCTGAAGGTGGTTTCGTAAAGTGCAGGGTCTTGTAGAGAAGGGAGGGTAATTGTGTGTGTGTGTGTGTGTGTGTGTGTGTGTGTGTGTGTGTGTGTGTGTGTGTGTGTGTGTGTGTGTGTGTGTGTGTGTGTGTGTGTGTGTGTGTGTGTGTGTGTGTGTGTGTGTGTGTGTGTGTGTGTGTGTGTGTGTGTGTGTGTGTGTGTGTGTGTGTGTGTGTGTGTGTGTGTGTGTGTGTGTAATGGAGCAGGGCAAGGAAGGAGGGAGGGAGGGAGAGAGAGAGAGAGAGAGAGAGAGAGAGAGAGAGAGAGAGAGAGAGAGAGAGAGAGAGAGAGAGAGAGAGAATTTTATACATTTTACGAGAAATTAGACGAATGAGGCAGAGAAAGAGAGAAGAGGGAAAGAAGGAGAGAAGAGGGAAAGAAGGAGAGAAGAGGGAAAGAAGGAAAAGCAAAGGAAAGAAGGAATGGAGAGAGGGCGGGAGGAGAAAGGACACGGAAGGAAGAAACAAGGAAGGGAAGAAGGTGGGAAGGACAACCATGGAAGTAAAGGGAGTGAGAGGAGATGGGAGGAGTAGAGATGAATAGGGAGGGAACAGAATGGGAGGGAAGATGATGATAACCAAAAAGGAGAAGAGTAGGATGGTGCGATTCTCTCTCTCTCTCTCTCTCTCTCTCTCTCTCACCTCCATTTACTCGTTTTTCTTCCATAAACTTTCTTCATTTTTCCTCCCCCCATACTAACTCATTTTCTCTTTTTTCGGTTCCTGCTGTCTCCTCACTTATATTTCCTTACACTGTTTCCTTTTTCTCCTTTTCTTCCTACCAACTTATTTTTCTTCCCATCTTTCCCACATTCATCAAAGTCACTCTTCCTTACCTCTCCTCCTTCCTCCTTATCAATATTCCTTCCCGCTTCCCTCCTTCACTCTTCCTTCCTTAACCCCTTCACTACGATATATTTACAGCATTTATGACCCCGTTCACCACTGAAAGGCTCGCTTGAACTTAATAAAACCGTCTACCGGAAGGAAGAATACATTTAAAAATACGTCACCGGACTAAAGAGGTTAATGCCCCCTCCCCCTTCTTCCTCCCTCCCCTCTTTCGGGCACCTGTTACCACCACAAGATTTACCCCACCTCCACAACGGACCAACAGGGGAAAGACTAAACAAATGTGTCTGGTTTCACAATGCAGTGGTTTCTCGAATGGATGAACCGTATATACCTACAAGCAGAATAAATGTATGCTTTCATGTCAGTGCATACATTTACATACACATCAAATTAACCTCCCCGAAAAGAAATATAGCGCTTTAAGTTTTCTCGGGCAAGTTGGGTGGGATTGCTACATACCTAAGCTGTTACAAGCAACTTAATTTTCCAGCTCCCTGTTCCCGTTCCTTTTCACAGCCACTTACGACACGGCGACGACATGGCCAGCAGTCGTATTCCAGTCAGGTTGGAGGCTCCCTAACACTTTCTCCTAATCAGTTTATTTTGCTCATGGCACGTTAATATACTCTTTATGTCATTCATGCAATATATGTCGGTATCTGAAAGACGTAAGCAATATACAACAAAATACATGGGTCTAGTATACTAAACAGATCGCTAAGGAAGAGGTGCTAGAAAACCTAAGCCGATGAGAATACGTGCCTTAAACCGAACTACAAACATGGAAGAACCGCTAAATACCCACCAGAACACAACACTACACTAAACCTCTCAGCACGCCATTCATTCTGCCCCTGTCCCTCTCTCACCTCCTACCAGAAATAATAAACAGGCAGCCTCCTTACCCACAAACTACCACTTACATCCATACCTACTTCCCTCCTTCCCTACCTGCCTTCCCCCATTCCCTCCCTACTGGCAGTGCCTCCCGCCCTCCCTCGCTACCCACATATCTACCTCCCTCCCTACCAATCTAGCTCCTTACCTTCTATATCCCTCCATCCTTCCTATCTACTTCTCTCCTTCTTACCTATCTGGTATCTACCTCGCTCCCTCCCTCCCTCCCACCATCCTTTCTATCTACCTCTCTCCCCCCTCCTTATCTATTTAGTATCTACTTCCCTCCTTCACTCCTTACCTCCGCCTTTGTACACCCTCTAATCTCCTCCTCCGCCCCTTAACTACCACCCCCTTCCCCTCCCGTCGGCCTGTATCCTCCTCCTCCGACAATTCTTAGCTTTATCACATTTTCCATTTTTCCTCACATATATTTACCATTTCTTCTCCCTCTCTGCTCGTTTTCACTTCATCAGTTTTCACATTTTCTCCTCTTCCACATTAAATTTGCTTCCCTGCCCTGTTTTTTTCCTCCGTGATATCTTTAATTTTCTTTCCTCCCCACTCCCCCATTCATATATATTCTTCACGACATTCCTCTCTCTCTCTCTCTCTCTCTTCTCTCTCCCGTTACTACAGTCCTCTGTATCTCCCTTTCCACTCAAATCCTTTTCTTCTAAAATTCATTTTCTATCCTCCTTTTCATATCTTCAATTCAAAGAAGGATGCCAAAACATGATGCTTAGATTGAGAAATAAACTATACGAGGAGCTTAGGAACCCTGAGTCTCTTTATCTCAACTAAATGCAGTTTATCAGGTTTAAATCAGGTATTCAAAATATTCAAAGGACATAATAATATGACCATCGATAAATACCGTACTTCACAGTAGATCGGGCGAATTATACTAGAGGTAATGGGCATAAAATTATTGGCCAACGATTTCAATAGATGTGCCCTCCAATGTAGTAAACTGTGATACACTACTAACTTCTGGTAATCGCTTGGATTTTTTTTTTTTTTTCCCGACTCTGGGCAAAGGCTTCAGAGCCTATATCTCGGGGGCAGTAGCCTACTCCAAGGCCAAGTAGTCCTCCTACACCTCCACATGTCACCACTTCGGCCCTAACACCCACCGTCCATACTGAATACATGCTAGGGCTGTCTCATACAGGACTGGTGTATTGGTATTAGCGGGGGTATTTTTAAGCCATGTCGGCGGGTCTTCTGGTAGATAAGGAAAGTCTGCTTTTTTAGGAAATTCAAATCCTTAAACTGTTCCCTGCCCCAGCCGGGATTCGAACCTGGGTCCATCAGAACTGCAGGCCGCCTCTCTACCGATTCAGCCACCGCCTCCCCCAGTTAAATCTCTTCACTCCTAAGTATATATTTCTGTAGTGCTGTATATACAACCTTTCCCCCTCCCCCCTCAGGACTTGGAGGATACAACCGCAGGAATACATCGGAACATACTGTTGACAACGTTACTTTCCTTTTCAGTCAATCAATAGAAATCAATCCTTTTCAGACAGATAGTGTAGAATAAGATTTCCTTTCCCTCTTCCCTATGAAATTTCCATGACAACTTTCTACGCTGCACAGTGGTCCTTCTCACAATCTCCTGCCAGCTGCCGCTGGAGGGTTTGGTGGATGGGTGGGTGGGGGCGTTCTTGCCTTTCTATCCTTGTCTTTACATGATGGACTAGTTTTCTTAGTTACAACCTTCCCTATAATAAACAGCCACAAAAGGACCAACAGATCTGTTGCTATTTGCATGCCTTTGTACTCCTTCCTCACACATTCCTTTCTTCTAGTCTCCCCTTCCCTTTCTTTTCCCACTTTGCTCTCCTCTCCCTCTCTCCTTTTCTCCTCTCCCTTCCCCCAACGGTCAAGACGTAGGGAAAGGAAGACGAAGCAATCTGAGAGGGTGCCCGAGGCGAGGAGAGGGCGTGAGTGTTCCTGTCATTAAGTGGTTAATATTCTTGACAGGTCGCTGGGGAGTGGCAGGTAGCTGTGGGGACTGGATGGGGAATTATAGGAGCTGGTGAGGGATTGTGGGTGATGGAACAGGAGTAAGGAAGACTGGACAGAAGTGGGTGCGGGAGTGAGGGAGAGTGGATGAGAGGGATGGAATAGGAGTGGATGGGGGAGATGGAATAGGGGGTGAGGAATTAAGAGGGGGTGGATGAGGGAGATGAGGAATATCGAACGAGGGTGAGGCAGAAAGAGAGCAGAGGGATTGTGGAAGAGTGGCAATGAGACATGGATCTGGGATTATGGGAGTTGGTGTGGGGCTGTGGATGGGGGGGGGGGAGGATTGATCGATTGTGGCGATATAGGTAGGGGAAATGGGGAAAGGGTGAGGGACTGTGGTGAAGGAGGAGCGGTAGTGTAAGTGGGCGGATAGAGAGGGAAGTGGTAAGTGAGGGAGTACAAAGGAAGTAGGCTACAGATAAGAGGAAGCCTGTTGGTCTACAATGAGCTTATCTGCCGGGATAAAAAACAAATCACACAAAAGCTTTAACTAACGTGTGAGAAAAAAAAAATGGAAAAAAGGAAGGCTCTCCCCAGCACAACACTCCGTTATAAAGGCCGACAGGAAAACGACAGAAAAACATTGTAATAACAGAACAGGGATATTTATACTGAAAAGATTGAAGAATAAACTATGACGTATTCTAACTCTGTAAATGGAAAAAAAAAAAAAAAAAACGGGGGCGAGGGAGTTGGTAGGACGGATGAGAGTGAGGGAGTTTGTACAGAGGAGAAGTAATATTGGGAGGTGAGGGAGTGGATGATGCGATGGGAGGAGGTATGGGGTGGGTGAGGAACGAGGAGAGGTGAAGACCGGGAGAGGAGAGGACAGTTGGGGAAATCGAGATGAAGGGAAGTAGGTAAATGAAGAGAAGGGAGACGGGGGAGTGGGGAGGTAGTAGTGTGACGAATGGGATAAAATATGGGGACTGGGATAACTGACAAGAAGTTATGGGATGGGATAGAAAGCAGAAACAGGAAAGTACCGTAAGGAAAGGGAAGGTGAAGTGACAAGGTACGGGTGTGGAAAGGTGAGAGGGGAGAGAGGGGAGGTGAGGAGAAAAGAAAGAATAGGGAAAGAGGGGAGGGAAGCATGACTATAAGGATGAGAGATAGGTAGTTTTCTGCATATCTATCCCACTGTGTGTGTGTGTGTGTGTGTGTGTGTGTGTGTATGTGTGTGTGTGTGTGTGTGTGTGTGTGTGTGTGTGTGTGTGTGTGTGTGTGTGTGTGTGTGTGTGTGTGAGAGAGAGAGAGAGCAAATCCAAGGAGCAGAGACAAAGGAGTGGGTTGGGGGGCAGATAGAGACGGACAGGTGGGAGTGTGAGAGAGTGAGTGATTATCGGATTAAATGATTGACAGATTGAGTGATCGGCAGACTGACTGACTGAATGAATGACTGATGAGTGAGAGCGTGACCGACTTAGTAAACAGGAGTAAGCGTGAATGAATGAGTGAATAAGGGACGAAGTGAATGGAATGAACGTAACAATGAACGAGAGAGTGACCGACTGAATGACTGATGTGTGAAAGTGTGACCGAATTCAGTAAACAGGAGTGGCTGAATGAATGAATAGGGAACTGAGTAAGTGAATAAAGTGAATGACAGTAAGCATGAAAGACTGAGAATGAGAGTGCATTATTAAACCAGAGTGACTATGAATGAATATGCATAAAAAATAAAAACTGTACCTGAAGGGGGAAAAAAAAAAGATGAATGAAAACCTGAGCGAAATAAACAAGCATTAACCTAACCCTTAAAAAGACTTGAGTTTTTATCTGCTTAGCAAAATCGTCAGGGTGATGCCAGATTACAATACCTAAGCAAGCACATGTTTTATGAAGCGGATGACTGAGAAAGAGTAATAAAGGTGAAATGGTGAAAACAGATGAAGTGGAACCAGGTCGCGGAAAAAAAAGAAAGAAAAAAAAGAATACAGACAGAAATGATTGTGAATGGTAGTTGTGCAGGTTGAGTGAATGAGTGAACGTGAATAAGTAAGCATGAAGGCAAGATCCAGCGGAGTGAAAGACCACGACTGAGTGAAGATGAGTGAAAAAATGTGCCAGCGAAGAATACAAAAATGATACTGAGTGAAAGGGAATAAATAAATGTGGGTTAACTATGGGTACGCGCGAGTGAGAATGAAATCTATTACGACGAACGAGAGTATGAGAGAGAGAGAGAGAGAGTCCAGCTATCAACCTTATCAGGGGGGAAGTGTTCTTATCACACTTCTAATCTGGCACACGACCTGGCTTAAGGGGGGAGGGGGAAGGTGGGGGAAGAGGAAGAAGGAGGGAAGGGAAGGAGGAGGACTGAGGGAGAGGAGGGGAAGGGGAAGGAGGAGGAGGACTGTGGGAGGGGACGGGAAAGGGACTGATGAAACTGAGTAAGAGGAGTAGACAGGTAAACGATGATATGAGGGAGAAAAGTAGAAAAGTA
>NC_137042.1:22831778-22879278 GCF_032717465.1 Coenobita brevimanus
ATAAAATTAGACCCAGTTTTCCATATACTACGAAAGACATAATAGAGTGGGCGAGGTAAACGATGAATATTTGAATTAAGCAGATGACTAAAGCTGGTACTCACATACGATAACCAGGTACTGCATGGTACTCACATACGATAACCAGGTACTGCACAATTAAATGAAAAAAAACCTACAGGGTAAATTAGATTGCACTACTTAATTACACAAATCTTAATAAATTCTGATATGGACCACACACACACACAACATTTGATACTGCTGCTTCCACACGTGATGACGATACAGCAATATAACTAAGGCTTCAACCGCTAATATAAAAAAAAAAAATGACTAAGTTAAACAAAATAAATCCGTAATTCTGAACTGAGACAGGGACATGGAAAAATCACTCTCATGGTGCAAGTCCCGCCACTGTCCAATGTTAGTGTAATGAAGTCTTATAGATGATTTTCTCTCTCTCTCTCTCTCTCTCTCTCTCTCTCTCTCTCTCTCTCTCTCCCTATCCACTTAACCTCCGTGCCTGTCACTCTCTCTCCCAGCATTACGGGTGACTGGAGAAACACCAAAGGACACAAAAGCTTACCCTGAAGTACGCCAATGCACTTATTGTCCACCGTACTGTACATCGCTTTCACCAGTCCCTTTCTTTTCTCCTCTTCCCCTTTCCTTCTGTCCTCTTCTCCTCTCTTCTTCGATCTTACTCTCTTTTTATTTCCGTTCCCACCTTTTCCTTATCTCACCACCACCTTTTCCATTTATCGCTCTTTCCTTCGACGATTTTTTGCCTACTTCCTTCGTTTTCCTTCCTCATTTCCGTTCATCTCTTCCCGCTTCTTTTCACATTATCCTTCTTTCCTCTCTTCGTTTTTCCTTTTCCAGTGTGGCTTCTTGTTTTCTTCCTCTCTCTCTCTCTCTCTCTCTCTCTCTCTCTCTCTCTCTCTTTCTCTCCCTTACTCCTACCTTCCCACTCAACCCTCTTCTTCCCACCCCCCTCTTCTTCTCCCTCCTCCCTTTCTCTCCTCTCCTTCCCCACATTACCTCCTCTAAACGTCAATCACCCAAGTATTGTGTCCACCCCTCCCCACAATACTAGGGGGTACTTAGCTACTCTACCACAGCCCCCCTCCCTCCCCTTCCCTTCCTTGTATTTTGTCAACACGGATGCGGAAGAGGTCATTTTCTCTCTCTCTCTCTCTCTCTCTCTCACACACACACACACACACACACACACACACACACACACACACGCACACAAAACCAGATTTCTTTGCCAATCCATTCTTTCCACTCAAATTCTGTGTGTGTGTGTGTGTGTGTGTGTGTGTGTGTGTGTGTGTGTGTGTGTGTGTGTGTGTGTGTGTGTGTGTGTGTGTGTGTGTGTGTGTGTGTGTGTGTGTGTGTGTGTGTGTGTGTGTGTGTGTGTGGTATCCGCCTATTCATGCATTGTGTCGTGATAGCTCATACTGCTTATAAAGGAGAATTTATGGAAACGGGTCATCATAATCTACATATCTGCGGAACTTGTGCATTAATTTTCTCAGGACTATTGCGCCTTTTTGTCTTATTCTTGAAACTCGCTTTTTGGTTCAGCTATATTAAATCCAAAAAGCCTTTACTGAGTTAATGTTAAAAGAAAATACGAGGGATAAATAACCAATAAGACTGTTTGGCCCACGCTTTAGTTCTTCCACCTTAACCTGGCCAAGAGTTTCATCCTGTTGCAGCTCCTTTCAAGTAACTCAGTGTCAGGAAAGGACGATGGTAGGCTCTACATACGTTCCACAGCACTTCTTTGTAACTAGCATCATACTCTAGTGACTCTCTCTCTCTCTCTCTCTCTCTCTCTCTCTCTCTCTCTCAGCACATCAAGACCAGGAAGCTCAACAATGGGTTTCCTTCCATTCTGTTAAAATAATGGAGGATGCCAGTCGGTCCCCAACACCAACACTACAAACACAACACAAACTCACAAACCATAAAAAGACGCTCGTGAACATTATCATTTCTACCCCATGACGCATTTCACATTTTTTCACCAATATTCATACTCTAACACCACACGCACAACACAGACCAAACAAGCATTTAATATACAAGTGAGCATTATTAACCTTTCCATTCCACTGCGTATTTAATAATTTATTCCTGTCATCTTGAGACGATTTTATCAGGGAATGGAGAACTTTTGAAAGTGGGGTTAAATATGGTATAGTCTTCATTAATTCCTTCATTACGAGGGCATCTCCTAAGCTGAATAAAATAAGAGTCATCTCGGAATGAAAAATGCGTCCTCGAGCTGAAGGAGTGAATCCAAAGAAACAATTTTAAAAATCTGAACAGGTAAAAAGGAAGACAGAGAAGTAAAAGTTATCGTTAATACAAAGACCAATAAATAAGATGAAATATAAACACTTAAAGGTTCATATGTACGAGTGACCAATGCATGCACGAAAATTATACGGAATATACCCGGTAACTAAATATTACTGATAAGATCTGGTACCACAAATGTATCCCCTTTCCCCTTGAACACGCCTGCGCGCGCGCACACACACACACACACACACACACACACACACACACACACACACACACACACACACACACACACACACACACAACTATTTGACAAAGTGAATACTTCCCAAAACATGAGCATATTTTGGTATGTTAAATATACCGTTAAATGAAGAGATGGACGTGGAGGTGGTGGTGGGTGTAAGGAGCCTTATAAACTCAGCAGGGCGTCTCATACACCCACCAGACTACGTTCCCTGAGTCTTTGTATCCTAGCTAATCCATCCTTGTTACAATGTGTCAGATTATATGTTCGGGTTACATAATGGTGTCTGGGGTTTAAAGGTCTTTGTATGGGTGAGGGGTGAGGGAGAGATGGGGCGGGATGAGATGGGGGTGGGAGTGAGGGTGGGGGTAGGCTAGGAATTGGAGTAGGAGTGGGAGTGGGGGTGAGAAAGGAGTGGTGTGGAATGAGGGTGAGGGACTGTTGGGATGGGGGTGAGGAGGAGTGGTGTGGAATGAGGGTGAGGGACTGTTGGGATGGGGGTGAGGAGGGGTGGTGTGGAATGAGGGTGAGGGACTGTTGGGATGGGGGTGAGGAGGGGTGGTGTGGAATGGGGGTAAGGAAGAGTTTAGATACAGGTGGGGAGTGTCTAGGGAGGAAGGAGCACGGAGAGGTGGAGGGGATGAGGAAAGAGGGGGGAGGGAGAGGCCAATAATGTGAGTGAGAGGAAGAGGGTGGGAGAGAAAAATAGAGAGGAAAAGGTAAAGATAGGTGTAGCTGAGGGATAAGGTAGGAGGGGGGAAAAGTAGGGATAAGAAAGTGAGGGCTAAGTCTAGGCAAGGATGGAAGGGTGTGATGGGGAGCGATGGACTGGAGGAGGAGGTGTAAAAGGAATACAAAGGAAAGCAAACAGCAACAGCCAGCAAATAAAAAAAAAACAAATACATGAAGTCAAAAAGAATAAAAACAATAGGAAGGTGGGATTCAACAATGAGAGAGAGAGAGAGAGAGAGAGAGAGTGAGAGAGACAGGAGGTGGGGGGAGGGGGACGCGGCATCCTCACCAGTAATCTCAGTGTGCCAAGTTATCAATCTTCATCTTGGCCGCCCGGCATGGGAAAGGAAGCTCCCCCAGTCTCTCCCCTCCCACTTCTCCCCCTCATGGTACTCTCCTATCCCCCTCCCCCTCCCCCCTCTCAACGCAGATGGTCAGGGAGAGAGACAACAGGAGGGGGAGAAAGGAAGTGTTGAGGTGAGGGAAGTTAAGCTGAAGTGTGGACGGGAGATAAGTGGGGGTGGGAAGGAGAGAGAGAGAGAGAGAGAGAGGGGGGGGGGGAGTGGAAGAAGGAGGTAAGAAGGCAAGCAAGCTGGTGCAGAGGGAAGGGAGGGAGAAGGAAGCAGCGCGAAGAGTGAGGAGGGGAGTTAAATCAGGAAGAGAGAGGGGAGAGGAGGGGGAGATCAAAGGAGGGAAGAGGCGTAAGTGAGAGTCAAGGAGAGGTCGGGGAGGAGGATGGAGGATGGACAAGGAGGAGGACAGAGGGGAAACGGGTGGGGGGGGGGTAGATATGGGATAAGGAAGAAGGGAATCTGAGGGAAGACAGAGAAGAAATGAAGTGTTTAAAAAAAAAAACAATTACTATATAAATAATCAGAAAAGTCCTGAGATAAAAAAAAAGATTATGGAAGGGTAAACTGAAGGGAAACAACTGAGGGATTTTAACACGACCAAAGAAGACACCACATGAAAACAGAACACGGTTAAGTAAAACCCTCCCCCAGAAACAAGACAAACAACCCCTTACGCAAGAGATAACTCACAGAAAATAACAACTAGACCACTGCAAGAGAGAGAGAGAGTAAAGGAGGAATATGTGAAAGGGAGACAAAGTCCGAGAAAAAAAAAATGCTAGTGAGTTTGAAGGGCGACGTCGGGGGATGAAGGAAAGATAAGACAAAAGAAAGAGTGAGAGCAAAGGCGACAATGAGAGAACAGAATAAACAAGAGAAATCAAGGTCAAGAAGAAGAAAAGAAAAAAAGTATGATGGAGGTAGGTGGTGTCGTGTCACAAAGGTGCGTGCGTGCCGTAATGTATCGTGTGGTGGGCCGAGAACGATACCCAAACAAGGGGCGCTCAATGAAGACATCCTGCCGCCATGCCCCCTGACCCCTCGCATCGCCCTTACTTTCCCACACCTCTCCTTCCCCTCATCTCACCTCCCCTTCCTTTCCTCCCCTCTTTCATCCCCATCATCACCTCCTCTACTCTTCACCTCCCCCATTCATTCATTCCCCTCCCCTGCCCTGTGCTCGCCCTCTCTTCCCCTCAACTCCACACCCGGATCTCAATGGTGGCACTGAGTGAGGGATCTGGTGGTGGTGGCACTGGGAGTGGGACCTGATGGTGGTGGCACTGGAAAGAGGGGATCTAGTGGTACTGGCACTGAGAGGAAGGGACCTGGTGGTACTGGCACTGAGAGGAGGAGACCTGGTGGTGGCACTGGGAGGGGGATTTAGTGGTGGTGGCACTGGGTGAAGGGGGATTGGTGGCACTGGTAGGGGGACTTGGGTGGCACTTGGGGCTGTGGCATGAGACAGGGGGGTGCCACTTGAGCCTGATGAGACCCGGCTACTGTGTGTCTGTCGTCCATTCTCTCTCTCTCTCTCTCTCTCTCTCTCTCTCTCTCTCTCTCTCTCCCTCCCTCTCATTTTCACCTTTTCTGCCATCGTTTTCTCTTACAAGCTTCTTTACTGTCTCCCTCCTCCGCTTCCCTCTTGCCTTGCTCTTCTAATCCCTTTTCTTCTACCTACTTTCACTTCCGAATTCCTCCTTCTTTCGTCTTCTACTGTACTGTCTTCCCCCTCATTTTTTCATTTTTTTTTTCCGACTTTCTTCTTTTTTAGAGTCCTTTTCCACACAACTTATTTCTAGCACATTAAACTCTGTTTCGTTTCCCCTCTCCAAAAGTGTAACTAAAAGAGTGAAACAAGTTTATATAATATTCAACCTCACCTTCAAGTATACTAAATCGTCTAGTGACCGCATGAATAAAAATACTAGAGTGGCAAAAGGTCTGAGATGAGGAAAGTGTTGCACGTACAAACTAGAAAGCACTCGGAATACGATACCCACGTCAACGCCAATGTAATTTATGATTTAAACATCCATCCAACATCGCTGGCGGTGATAATTATTCCTAGGGTCTTATTATTCTGCGCATGTTTCAAACCTTAAAGAACGCATACCTCCACCGACGCTAAAATAATATTTATTCCTGCATCCGGAAAAAAAAATCCTTGTCAAAATCTAATAAACACTCTTGACCCAATGTCCACTTATCATCAAGAGTCACTGGAATGTAATAAAAGGAGATACGTTGTCACAATCAGACACGCAGAGACAAACGTGCGTGAATAGATAGCCTCCTCAAACTTAGTTAATGGAAGTAATAACAAAAATGGCAGCTGGGAATAACTTTGGCTAAATTCAATCGTTTAGTGTTACCTTGAACAAAATACAACAGTAGAGAAAGAGACTGAACTCAATACAAACAAACAAACACACACACACACACACATACACACACACACACACACACACACACACACACACACACACACACACAGGGAATACCCAAAAAATTGTCTGATATCAGCCTAAATAAAATGTCACAGCAGAGAATAAAATGAGAAGACAATGATGAAGGTACACAATCACAAATGACAAAAATAATCAAAATCAGAGGAAGTCCAAGTAAGAGGAAGAAGGCGAAGATAAGGAGACAGCAGGATGTGAGACAGGTGATACGACGGATAATGTTCTGATGATTAAAAAATACGTGAAAATGTACTTAAAAATGGAAGCTGCAAGAGGAAGTTATAATGTGAGAGAAACATAGTAAAAGTTATGGTGAAGAATCATGGCCTAAAGGAACAAGTAGTAAAATAAGAGACTGAAAGAGAATTATAAACGAGAGAGAGAGAGAGAGAGAGAGAGAGAGAGAGAGAGAGAGAATTATAAAATGAAGCAAATAACAAGAGAAAACTTTGCAAATTACCATTCAAGATTGATTTTTAAGGATGAATCTGGTCAAGTTAGATATTTACAGTAGGTTTAAGAAGGCCACGTCAGGTCCAGTCTGGTCCATTTCATTATTTTGGCAGTCGGGTCATTTCAACGAAATAGCTGGAGTAAATAAGAATGCAAATTACATAAATAAACTATACAGGTACAATAATGCAAAGAAAAATACATATAATTACGCGTGATATAACAGTCGTCAAATACAAACACACAGCATAATATACACGTTAAGTAAAAACAAGAACAGCACAGAATTAAGTGGGGTGAAAACATGCACGTTCGTCGACCGCGTGACATGCGACGCGTCATGAAACTGTGCACAGGGGGATGCATGTTGTGGAATAACTGGTTTGAGTTCAGTTAAGGCTCAATTCACAATATCCTCCAAAAATGAGTGTCGGGGTAGGAATGGAAAAGAAATGACCTTGGGGCACTAGAAATGAGTGTAATGAGCTGAACATGTACTGGAGCAGGGAAAGGCGATAAGAAAGCACCCTGTGAAAAAGGGTGGTGAATGGTTAATGGTCTGAATGCAGTGAGGCTTTATTTTAAAAGTTTTTTGCTAACAAGAACAAGACAAGCTCCCGCTGTTCTTCTTAGCCCAGCGTTTTGAGATGCAGGCAAAACTTACAAAGAAAACTGAATGGCAAATATAAATGTGAAAACTGCGCTTTAAACATAAACACGATTCTCTCTCTCTCTCTCTCTCTCTCTCTCTCTCTCTCTCTCTCTCTCTCTCTCATCCATATTTAAAGGTCCACTTCAGTATCCCGTATGCCTCCCTCCCCCAATTAGGGCCATACACAGTTAAACGCCTCAATCGCCCTCTTGTCTAAAGAAAAAAACTAAGCTATTGTTGTTTTTGCGGTGTGTGTGTGTGTGTGTGTGTGTGTGTGTGTGTGTGTGTAAAATCCCATTAAACATTTCTAGTGCTCCATGTTATCAATCCCTTCAGCACGACTGTTTTCTTTCGTTTTCTTCTTAAGACAATTATAGTCGATTAAGTAAAGAAAAAAACGTGCAGGAGGGGTTAAAAGTAGTCGAGTAATTTTTCGTTAATACTTTCATTGCTTTTCTTGTTTTTTTTTTTTTTTTTACTATTCATCTGCTTCGGTCCCAAGCCGTAGTTTTTATTACTCTCTTATGTTCCAATAGATTTTATGAAGCTCAGGAAAGACCCCCAGAGCAAAAGAAAGTTAGGAAAGGACACCATTAACTTCTTCACTATCATCGAGAGAGAGAGAGAGAGATTCAACCTAGGACATATTTCTTCTCATAAAGGGGTTAATGAAGACTATCTAAAAGCCTGAGGTAAATAAAACCCTCTGAAGTTAGCAAGAAAAAAAAAATAAGTAGCTGGTGTGAAGAAATTAAGTACGGTACATTATTGGCGTGATGAGGTTAATTTTTATTTTTATTTATTTATTTTTCTTTTACCCCAAGGGACTTACTCCAGACCTCCGGTATTGGAGGGAATAAAAGGAATCACAAGTGTACCCTTCAGTTCTCTTTAAATGCCCTCTTCTCTCTCTCTCTCTTTAAATACCCCCTTTTTTTTCAACTTTTTTCCTCCCTTTAAATACCCATCTCCTTTTTTGCTTCCTCTCCCTTTAAATAGCCCTTTCTCCCCTTTTCTATGAGTTTCTTTATTGTTGGTCATTTTTTCCTCCTTTTATCTTGTGTCATCCTTAGGTCAATGCTGCCAATTTTTTCATCACTCTTTTCTTGTCCCTGCCCTTTCATTATGTCTATATTTTCCATTTCATTTAACCTTTTATGCATTCTTGGACTTTTTTCAGCATTCCACTTCCTTGCACTGGTCTGTTTCCGCCTATTTTTCCTTTCCTTATTCTCAACACTGTTATTCTGACTGTCTTTTCTTTCACAGTTACCACCTCCCTTGTTTATACTTTCCATTTCGACCTGCTGGAATGGAATGTTCGAGTGATTCCAGCCATAAGAGGGTTAAAGATACAACTATTCGTATTTAAACTCTGATGCTTCCTATGCACACTCAGGCAAATAAAATCGTCTGGCTGGAAGAGTATACTAAAGAGTGTACCTGACGAAGAGAGGGTGAATGAGTAGTTTGTAGTCCTGTGATTATAATGTCAAACGAAATAAGATGTGAGAATACCCTGTACTCTGCTTTTCCTATGGGTTCCCATGGCGTGCGCACACACACACACCCTCCCCCTCCATCACCCACATCCCTTCCTTCCCATCCCACTTCACCCCTTTCCTCCCCCTAGGCGGCAACAGACGGCTTTGATTTGCATATTAGGACCGGTCAAGGAAGGGTGGGAGAGAGAGGAAAGGGAGGGGAGAGGGAGAGGCAGGCTTCTCCTCGCCCATCAAACCCTACAACCGAGGCTGACGAGGATGGGATAGGGTGATACAGAAGGATGGGGGAAGGAGGAGGGGGAATGAGCGGGCAGGGAATGGGGGTGGGTGAAAATAAATAGGAAGGGATGAAGGAAGAGGGGTGGGAGTGAAGAGGTGACGGAGGAAGGGCAGAGAGGGAAAGGGGGAGGACAAGAATAGGGAGATTTGGTGAGGTTAGAAAGGGAGAAGAAAGGGTAGAGAGGGGGAGTGGGAAGAGTAGAGGAGCGACTAGACAGAATAGGAGGCGGGGAGAAGGGTATGAGTAGAGAATGGGGGAGGTTAGAAAGGGGAGGAAAGGGGTGCCAATACGTCTACCACAGCTTCTCATCCTGCCCTGACCCGCATACTCCCCCTCCCCTTCCGTTCTTCCTACTCTCTCTTCCTCTTTCTCTTGTTTACCTTCTTGTTTCTCCTTCTCCCCGCTATTTTTCCACTTCTTCCACTCTAATTTACCCTGATTTTCTTTTTCCTTTCATCTTCATTCATCATCGGTTTTCATTTTGACTCGCCCTCCTGCTTTTCCACTTCTATTTTTTCCCCCTTTTTATTTTCATTCTACCGTTCTTTCTTCTTACTCTCGCTCATTTTCCTCTTCCTTTTCAGCCTTCCCTTTATCTTCTGACGACTCATTTTCCTCCCCATGTCAATTCAGTCTTTTCTCCACTACCTTTCATCCATCCTCACCACACTTCCTTATCCTCTCCCCTTCACGCCTCTGTTCTCTACCTTCCTCAGCACTCTTTATTTTGTATCTAGCTACTTCCATCCCTTTCACCACTTTCTCTGTTCTTTCCCTTCATCGTTCCCCCTTTCTATTCACTCTAATTCCGTCCCCTTGTCTCCCTTTTCCACGCCTCGTCATTCACTCTCTTCTCTCTTATATTTTCCCTCCTCTTCATTTCTTTCCCTTTCCCACTCACTGACCTCACATTTCCACCTCCCTTTCCCATCCAACTTTTCTCCCTCCTTCCACCTCCTCTTCCTATCCACTTGGCTCTTCCATCCCACCTTTCCCTTCCCAAGTAATTGTCCAACCTTACCACAGCTTCAGTAAATATAACCAGTACTTTTAGAATACCTGTACATAGCATTACTTTAGTGTCTGCTTTGTTTACTGAATTTTAGTTTCCTATAGAGGTGGCCAGTCAGGAGAGATTTAATCAGTGTTTATGTGGATGAAGGAATTTAATACAGGGGATATTATGCATGTTCCTCCATCCCCTTTCCTTTACTATCCTCTCCCCTTTCTCTCTACTTTCTTACCTGTCCCCCTTTCCCTCACTTTCCTTCCCCCCCATCACACACACACACACACACACACACACACACACACACACACACACACACACACACACACACACACACACACACATTTCCTTCTAATCACTCTCCTTTCTCCTCTTATCTTTCCCCGCTCATTTCTCACCCTTTCCCCCACCTTCTGTTCTCAACCCCTCCCCTCCCCAAGTATTCCCCCTTTCCCTCACCTTCCTTTCTCAACCCCTCCCCTCCCCAAGTGCTCCCCTTCCCCTCCCCCCTCCCACTTGACCCTTCCTTCCTCGCACACTCAATCTGAAGCAGGGGAGAGGGGAGGTAGGGGGTTTATGCTGTTATTGTTGTTGTTGCTGCTATTGTTCCATGTGGCATTGTTGAAGCATAATAAGGGGAGTGATAACTAATGGAAGGGAAGAATGGTGATAATGGAGAGATAAGGAGTGGAATTTATAACTGGTATAAGCTTAAATTCCGTAAAAGCCTGCTTGTAATAAACATTTGTCTCGACTTCTACTGCTACCAAACACTTCACAATTAAATCAGTGTGAATATTATCACACACACACACACACACACACACACACACACACACAAATCTGAAATAACTGTTTACATATGAAGACTTCCTTATCCCGTTTTAGTTAGTATCATACTTTACAATTAAATCAGTGTGAATATTAGTATTTAAAAAAGATCAGTGATAATAATTAACAGTTTTGGAGACTTGTTAATCCTGTAAATGGGTTAGGATCCTTCATAAAAACAAGCCAAGGCCGTGACGCTGCTCTGTGCACCGGTATGTGTTGAAGGGCTTTCGTGGTGAACAGCTTGAACGGAATCTAAATCGCTCAAGGAAACTAAAGTGCGGTGCTGATGTACACAAGTATCAAAATAAACCTGAATGTGAATCACGGGAGAATTACCCCTGGCTCCTACGACTCACTCTCAGCTGAAATTACTCGTCTGGCGTAATATGGAAGAGAATACTAGAGTTGTCCCGTCCATGAGAAAGGTTAATGGTATCGCTATCAACACACAACTGTCCATGATTCACTTAGTCGAATAAAATCAACTGGCGTTAGTGGAAAGAAAATACCTGAGAAGATACGACTACGACGGGATGATCCCTAAATGATAGGTTCTATAATGAGAGTGAGATTTGAATCATTGACTATTTTATGTGATGCCTCCATGAAATACATCAAAACACAACAATGAATCATGTAAGCAATGTTACAGATTTTTATATGGATGGAGGACACATCATTTAGTTGGGCTTTTTTCATTTGCTTTTCTTTCCTCTGTTCATCCAGTTTTTAAAAAATGAGAATAATAAAATAATATAACAATTCGAATCACGTGAGGTCGACAGCACAAGGCTACCATAACAATCACCCCATAAACACGCGAGGATACGAAATGTGGGAGATTTAAAGTGTGCTGCCACTAAAATAAGCACCGCACCATGAAAACAAAGGCTTAATCTGAATATAACACTTCTAAACGTGTAGATAAGAATGAACCATGAGATGCAAAACCTATTACTGTGTGGCATATTACAGCTCAGTATCCTTTGGTATTTGAATGACGCAAATTATGGGGTTATTTACACGATATAAATAACATACAAGAGAAGGTCAAGGACATATATTCAAAAGCAATTGCTATGACCTTAGTACTCCCTTTTATACCATCCATGTTCTTCTGATAGACACATTCTTCACGGATATCATTACAAAGAGCATTACCGCCTCATTTACTGACATCAACCAATACCAAAGAGCCACTGACAGACTTCCTTGATCGGTAAAAATGCGGTGGTTACAGGACAAAAGCTATTTGCAGTCAGTGCCGTTCCAAACTAGCAGACACATATTGTACATCCTAGGCATCACTGATCAAAAACTGCATATACATATATAAAGTAAATGTTCACTATTAACTCGCGCGCGGACACCCACACAGGCACACACATACAGTACATGAGTGTCTCAAATGCTGCAAAAGGAGGTCTTCACATTTATCTGCCTAACTTTTGCCTGCCGCTGCATCCTGTCAATGGTGACATCGACAGAAGGATATCTAAGCGTTACTCTTATTACTCAAAAACGACCCCTCTTCCCACGACAAATCAAAGTGTGATTCCTTAGTATGAATATTTCTTTCAAAATTTGCTATGTACAGTATGTAAGCTTTCGAAATTATTCAATCCTTCACAATGTTGACTACATTTATTACACATATAGGTAGACAGATGGATATATATATATATATATATATATATATATATATATATATATATATATATATATATATATATATATATATATATATGAGAGTGAAAGAGAGAGAGACAGACAGACAGACAGACAGACAGACAGACAGAGAAATACCAATGGCCCTTATAAACCAAAGTCCATTCAAATTAGGCATGGTCTATAAGAAGGTATGACTCACTGACCATCACCCCTCCCCCCTCTCCCTAACAACCATTCCCACACTTCTTAGAACACATTAACCACACAAGGGGAGCAAGGCAATTGTTAAGACGGGCAACGAGGGGAAGGGGTTGAGAGGGAAGGAGGAGGGGAAGGGGGTGAGAGAGGGGAGGAGGAGGGGAAGGGGGTGAGGGGAGAGAGGGATGAAGAGAAAGAGGAAGGAGGCAGGGGGTGAATGATTTGGAATACGGTAGAAGGCTGTGTGTGTGTGTGTGTGTGTGTGTGTGTGTGTGTGTGTGTGTGTGTGTGTGTGTGTGTGTGTGTGTGTGTGTGTGTGTGTGTGTGTGTGTGAGAGAGAGAGAGAGAGAGAGAGAGAGAGAGAGAGAGAGAGAGAGAGAGAGAGAGAGAGAGAGAGAGGGTAAGATGCAAAGAAAGGAAAGCCAAAAAGAGACAAAAACAAAAAAAGGGGAGATAAGCAAAACAAAGGAAAATGAGAATAAAAAAGAAAAAAAATCCTACTCCAAGATAAGTCTCCTCAGGGGGCTCAATTAGAGAGCCAAGTGCCCGTATGTGGGAAGCTGGAAGTCATTTGCATACGCTGGAAGAATAGGGCAGGGGCAGGATGCGGGACGGGGTGCAAGGTGGCTCAGGGTGGGGTGAGGGGTGAGGGAGTCGGAGGAGGGGGTGAGGGATGCCTGGAGGAGTAAGGGATGCAGGAGTTCGGAAGGGGAAGGGGGAGGTTAAGAGTGGTAAGAGGTGGATGGGTACAAAGGAAAGCAAATAACAAGAGACCTAATGGTCCTCTCGAGGCTACTTGTTACAGGGAAGACAATCACCTTGATATCTAATTCTACAAGTTTAAGGAATGGATAGTAAAACAAGAAGGCTCTCCCTCATCCACCAAACTCTCCAGTGGAAGCTGGCAGGAAAAAAGTGAGAAGGACCATCACGCAACATGGAAAAGCTGGCAGGGAATTTTCATAGGAAACTCTGGAAAGTGGTAAACTATATTCTGTCCTCCTATACCTATACTTTACAAGTGTCAAGAAGCTACAATTATCATTAATTACATAGTGTTTCTCTGCTATAGGGTTGGGAGTTGTACAGTAAGCTGGGTGATGGAAAGTGGATGGAAGCATGGAACACAGCCTTATAAACTTGTATGTATGTACAGTATGTTATAATGTACTGTAAATGTGTGTGTGTGTGTGTGTGTGTGTGTGTGTGTGTGTGTGTGTGTGTGTGTGTGTGTGTGTGTGTGTGTGTGTGTGTGTGTGTGTGTGTGTGTGTGTGTGTGTGTGTGTGTGTGTGTGTGTGTGTGTGTGTGTGTGTGTGTGTGTGTGTGTGTGTGTGTGTGTGTGTGTGTGTGTGTGTGTGTGTGTGTGTGTGTGGTGAGAAATGACACAGGATGATGGGTTAAGGAAGGGGCGGAGTAGCTAATGAGTGAGAGGGCGCTTGGATGGGGTGAAGGAGGAAGCCAGGGTCAGGTGGAGTCTGGGACACTGGCCGCTACTAACTCTCCACCCAAGCAGCCAGCCCGTGTCCGTATCACTGCAAGGCCAGGGCTTCTACTACATACGGCAGCTGTTAATAATTCCCTACATGAAAACTTTCCATTCGTCCTTGGATATGGAAATCACAATTAGCTATATGTATTCTTATAGCTATCACCAATGCTTTACATTAAACTGATTTGGATATATATATATATATATATATATATATATATATATTTTGCATATTACTTGGCAGAATACATCAAGTTTAAAAGTGACGAATAACTTGAAGAACAGGAGAGAGAGAGAGAGAGAGAGAGAGATGGGGGGGGGAGGAGAGGAGTACAATAATGACAATGCTAATAACGATTATGGAAAGTTAAGTGTGGGTGAGTAAATGTGAGACTGAGTGCGATTAAGTGACTGAGACCGAGTGAGCAGGTGAGTAAGAATAAGTGGGCAAGTGAGAGAGTGAGCGAGAAATGTTGAAGGAGAAGTCAGTGCCATCAGTAAGGTTGAGGACGCGGATAAGAAGCTAACCATTTCCTCCTTAGCCGTCATGAGGGATACAAAAGACTTCCACCCTCATCCTCACCACCACCCTCACGCCCAGAAGAATGGACGCATCTGAACTCTGATTAAGAAGGTGCTTCGAGGAAGGAGACAAGGGGAGGCAGGGACGTAGAGGAGAGGAGGGGGGACGAGAGGAACAAGAACGAGAAGAGGAAGTGGAATGGGAGGCAAGAGGGCAAGGAAGTGAAGAAAATGGGAAACAGGGAAGTGAAGAAATGGGAAGGATATGAATAGGCGAAAGTAAAGGACATGAAAGGGGGTACAATAAAATGGCACTAACAACTGACGATTTCTTACTCAGTGCTGCCAGGAGGTAACGATGCACCCTGGAAGCTCCTGGAAGGTGAAGGGTAGGCCTGGAAAGTGAGGGTTAGGCAAAAGGAGACAGGCCGCTTAATCTTAACCCCGCCGTATTTCTAACTAACGCAAGTCAACCGCAATAAGGCGCCTTAAGCTATATTTGATGGTTTAGAGAGCCCACATTGCCAACGGCAGAGGCGCAGTTGAGGGCACACTCGAATTCAGGTCATTCTGATTTCGAGTGTGTATGGGGGAAAAAATGTGTATGGGAAAGGAAGAGGAAGGGAAAGTAAAAAAAGGGATGAGAAAGTAAGAATAGTGGTCAATGTTTGAGTATATTGGATATGGTGGAGGGAAGAAAAGCAGAGAATTTTAAAAAGTAATGAAAAGAAGAAAGCGAGAGGGAATGAAAATTGTATCTTACGGCGCGTCCACATATGTACTCAAACATATGTTGGCAACACAGCTGGCAACATGTTCGGGAACATGTTTGCACCAGTATTTGGACAGATGTATGCAAACATATTTCAGTACAGTTTCGAACACTGGCAGCAAAGGTGATAGGATAAGTGTGTCCATACGAGGCAGCTGAGACTTCATCATGATGTTGCCAACATGATCTGGACGCTGCTGTTCCCAACATCTTTGCTGCGTGTTCGTTATCGTGTTACACGTTGCCAGCACTTGTTTGAGTACACGTGTGGACGCGCACTTAGGCAGAAAGGGTGTGGAAATGACTAGTGGGACGTGAAGAAGTGACGTGAAGATAAGGTGTGAAAAAATAAGAGGAGTGTAAATACAAAGGAAGGAGAAGAATAGATGGGAAAGGCAGGAAAGATCGGAAGGCGTTGTGAAGTATGGACGGATGCAGGAGAGTAAAGATCAAGAACAGAGGAAGAGAAGGGAGGAGAACTATTAAGCAGGAGTGAGGGGGGCGGAGGTAGACCATAGTATGTGTGAGAGGAGAGGGAAGGGGACAGGGTGACGAGATAAAGCGATGGAGGGGAAAGTGAGGGAGTGAAATGGAGGAGGGGAGGTATGAGGGTGAGGGAGGTGTGACACGAATGAGGAGGTGAAATGGAGGGAAAGAGGAAGGGAGATGTAAGTGTGGGGAGGATAGCACGAAAGGGGTCAGGCAGGAGAGGGAGAAAAGCAAATCAAGGGGAAGGGGAAATCAGGGGGAGGGGAGGGGAGGGGAAGCGAAGATACAACAATGATTTAAGTGGAGTGCCGAGTATACTAGCAACCTGGAACCGCATTGACGTGGGCATAAGAATTTTCCTTGCACCTCATCCTTGCCAGTGTATTAAATGCGTAGGCTGGGTTACTACTCGACTGAATTTTAAGTGAACTACATCAACAGTTTCCGCCTAAGACCAAATGAGATCCTCTGCAGTACTGGATCTTCTAATCAAAGGGAATGAAAGGATGAATACACGAATATATACTGGTAACAAAAGGACACACAAGCAGTTGGTCACCGGTACCAACCATCCATGAATCAGCGGAGTGTGCTCGTGGAAGGTAAAAACTGCTTTGTGAAGACCACTGCTCGCCATAGTTTGGAGTGAGAGTGTAAGTGAATGAAGGTGAATTCTGTTTTCCGGCGCTTCATCAGTAGAGCGATGAACAGCCAACCATGAGGAAAAAAATAATTGAAAATAAATAAAAGCGAGAAAACATGAGCTGGAATATGAAAAACAACATACCAGTTCTCCCAAGAGTCATGATAATCCACCTTACAATATTCCAAAACCCATGATCCCAAAATTTCTCAACTCAGATCTCAACCTTTAACCCAATTCCCTGCACAATCCGGCACTGTATGATATGCTGCAAAGAACAAAGAGCGCAGGGGGAGAGAGGGAGAGGGGAGAGAGGGGAGTCAGAGATCTATGTACTATATACCACTCTGGTCGTGGCCGGATAAAAATATGGAGGGGAGTCACCCATGCCATCAACACCAGCCTGTGTTTTTTTGGTGGGGCGGCTGTAAAAAGTGTATAGACTAAAGGGAGTAGTACACACATAAACACTGAGCTAAAAATACACTCACACACACACACCCTCTCCCCTCGTACCCACTGCCCTCACTCTCACTCTCTCCCCTCGTCCTTGTGAATCTCTCTCTTTCTCTCTCTCTCTCTCTCTCTCTCTCTCTCTCTCTCTCTCTCTCTCTCTCTCTCTCTCTCTCTTTCATATGTGTGTGTGTGTGTGTGTGTGTATATATATATATACATACATATGTGTATATCTGTATAAACATATTTATATACTTACATATAAATAAATATGTATGTATATATCAATCTATCTATCTACAGTATATATATATATATATATATATATATATATATATATATATATATATATATATATATATATATACATATATTTCACGCACGCCCTCACCTCACTCATTTCCCTTCACCTCTCACTTCCTCATCCTTCTTCCCCATCATCGTCTTCCCTTACATTATTCCCTTTCCCTCAAACTCACCTTCTCACTTCTCCTCCTCGTGCCTCTTTCCTCTTTATCACATCATAACCCTACCCTCTCCGCCCTTCCTGTCTCCTCACCTCCCTCTCCCCCTTCTCCTTCTATCGCTGTCATCTTCCTCTTCCTCGCACTCTTATCCTTCTTCCCCCCCCCCTTTCTCTCTCTTTCTCTCTCTCTCTCTCTCTCTCTCTCTCTCTCTCTCTCTCCCTCCTCGTCTTTCAATCTCTCACCTTTATTCTCATCGCTCTCTTACCGTTCTTGTCCCTCCCCTCTCTCTCCCCTCCAGTCACGTGAGGCCACCCACACCTCAGCAACAGGTGGTCAGTGAGGGCAGGTGAGGTGAGGGGAGAGGGCCAGAGGGGAAAGGAAAAAATATTGAGGTAGGGGAGGGGAGGAGAGAGGGGAAGTAAAGTGAAATCTATAAAGGAAAGGGAGAGGGGGAAGAGGAGGGGAAGGAAGAGGGGAGAACTGGGGAGAGGAGGAGAGGAGAGGGAAGAGGAGAAGCAAAGTGAAATCTATAAGGTGGGGTGTGGGAGAGGGAAAGATATTTATAGATGCATGTATGAGGGGAAAACAGGGATTTATATAAACAATGTTGATCTGAGAGAAAGAGAGAGAGAGAGAGAGAGAGAGAGAGAGAGAGAGAGAGAGAGAGAGAGGAGAGGAGAGGAGAGGAGAGGAGAGGAGAGGAGAGGAGAAGAGAGGAGAGGAAAGGAGAGGAGAGGAGAGGAGAGGAGAGGAGGAGGAGGAGGCAATATGAATCATGACTCTGTGTGTGTGTGTGTGTGTGTGTGTGTGTGTGTGTGTGTGTGTGTGTGTGTGTGTGTGTGTGTGTGTGTGTGTGTGTGTGTGTGTGTGTGTGTGTGTGTGTGTGTGTGTGTGTGTGTGTGTGTGTGTGTGTGTGTGTGTGAGGGCACTGGGGAGGTGGGGACATGTGCTGAGGGTGAGATGGTGGGACAGGGGAAGGGAGAGGGAGAGGGAGAGGGAGAAGGGAAGGGAGAGGGAGAGGGGGATGTGGAGGGGGAAGGAAGGGGGAGAGGGGCTTATGTGTAGGTAAACAGTTCGTACGAATATATGCACGCGAGCATAATTGCAAACCAAATTGAAAACAAAAATCGTATTAAACTCTTCACCAAACATACTGATAGCTATCTATCTATCTATCTATCTATCTATTGCCAGACGCCATAATCCCTTAAGGGGTGGCCATTTGACTCTGAGTTATTTGTTTTACAGGGAGGGGCACTAACCCTCCACCAACCCACCTGACACGTAGGGAGCACGTATGGTTTGGTTATATGGTTACCACCCAGCGTTGTAAATGGTTTCTTGGCTTACAGGAAACCATTTGGCTTGTCACTCAATGTTAAGCCACCTGTAACGGAAAGAAAAGCAATAAGTAGTGACAGGAAAGATGTGAGAAATAGGAAGAGAGGAGGGCAGGCACAGAAAAAGAATAATAAAGGCTAAGGAAGAAGAAGGCAGCACTACATCAAGTGAGTGGATGATGGTCGCCACCACCTACCGATAGCACTCCAGTAAAATAAAAGACAGGAAATAGGCCACCTGTTAAGTAATCTTTTCCAGTACCATCATACGTGGTTGTGAAGGACTCGAGACTAAAATCATGTTGAGTTTAATCAGATGCTCAAGTGATGCTACTGTTGTGTTGGCATTCGTCTCTGGCCTTTATTTATTTATTATTTACTGCTCGCAAGTGTTAATTACACCTCACTTACACAAACAGAAGCACGCACGCACGCGCACACGCGCACACACACACACACACACACACACACACACACGTGAATGGACTATGATTAATGTCCAGAGTCTGTTAAACATACATGTACACACACACATACACAAACACAAGAAAGGGCTGATCAATGTCTGCAGTCGGACACACACACACACACACACACACACACACACACACACACACACACACACACACACACACACACACACACGAAATGAGCACTAAGACTTTTCAGCTCCTTAAGTACGATGCCATTTTTCTTAATTTATTTTTGACAGTGGCCAACGATTTCATTCAGTTTAGGTCCCTCGTGGCAATAAAGGAGTCGAAATTCTCTCCCTCTCTCTCTCTCTCTCTCTCTCTCTCTCTCTCTCTCTCTCTCTCTCTCTCTCTCCCAGAATTTCTATTTCCTTCCCCCTTCTGCCCCTACAACCAACACTTCAGGCGGTGGCGTTGATATGCCCGATAATATCGATGCCACCGCATGAAGGCGTCTGTCTCCAGCACCTCCCTCTCCAGCCTCCAGGTGAAGGGGTTGCTGAGGGCTACACAAATATAACCCTTCAAGTTCGAAGTTTCTCCTCAATTAAAATTATCTGGAGACGGCAAAACTGAAATATGCAAGCAGCTTTCTTAGTGAAGGGGCAAGCCCTATGCCCTATGAGGACATTAACTCTCAGGCTCCTATGGCTCAAGCTTAGCTGAATAAAATCGTCTAGCAAATACTGAAACATATTACGAGTACTAAAGTTTTCGATCGTAGTACCTCTTTTAACAGTCAGACTCGTATATCTAACTCTCAGCTGCATCATATCGTCTGGCGTCAGCTGGAATACCATACCTGGTATTATTTATGCTAATCATGCGAGGGTTAAGGTGTAATATGCAAATTAACCCCTTCACTCTAATGATGTTTTTAATTTTAATATTCTTTCCTTGTATGATTTTTATTAAACTTGGGAGAGAACTTTCGAACTCGAATGGTCCAACATGGCCTTCATTAACCCCAGTCACAAATGGAAACCCGTTTTTACCAGGGAAAAAAAAAATCATCTGGAAATACCAAGAAATGAAAGTAAGAGGTGGCCGAGTCGGGACCGAGGTGTTCTGCTGTCCTAATGGACGCGAGTTCGAATCACGGCTGTAACGAGAAACAATTTAAGAATCTAAACTTTGTTCAAACAGACTTTACTCATCTACCATGAGATCCACCGACTTGTCGTATAACACTCCCGCTGATACCAATATACCAGTCACATATGAGAAAACCCTAGCATGTATTCAATATGGACGGTGGATGTTAGCATCCAAGTGGCAGAATGTGGAGGTGTGTGATGTGAAGGACTGCTGGTCCTTAGGGCTGCTAAGCCCGTACCAAGTCAGACGCATGTATTTAAAAAAAGAAAAAAAGAAAAAAAACGAAACCATAGGGTTAATCGCAACAGTATAAACACTCAGGTTGGTACACCTCCTCTTATCAGAATAAAATCGTCTCAAGTTAGCTGGAACAGAATTCTAGAGTCGCACCGCTCATGACAGGGTTAAAGCGTTACTGGTAATTCAAATCCTACGGAGATGCAAGAGCCTCCTTGGTCCACAAGTATGCGGAACCAAAGGCTGTGTTCTGGCAACTTAAGAATCCTACATTTTATGGGCAAGACCTTCCCTTCCATCTTAAGGCGCCATTCTAAGAAGCCGAGGATTGGGTGGGGAGGAGAAGGGGGCGGGAAGATAAGAAGGGGGGTGAGGGAGAGCGTGGTGGAGTGGGGAGGGGGGAAGGGAGGGAGGGACAAAGTAGGGAGAGACGTGGAAGAAGGAAATGGGGAGGAGAGCTGAAGTTGAATGAAGGGTGATAAACAGGAACAGAGATGAGGAAGAAAAAGACAGAGACAGTGGAAGGCTGGAGAAGAGAGAACAATGTTTGAGGAAACGAATGAGGAAGGGAGGGAAGGAGAGAGAGAGCAGCCAAGGAGGTCGCGACATTCCAATCGATTCCCAAGATTCCTGGTAGACCCCGCCCCTCTCCTCAAGACGCTGGCAAGACGTGGCAACCCTCCCTACCTCCCTCACCCTCCCTACCTAGTTTTCTTCATCCCTTTTTTTCTCCGCCTCTCCATTTCTTCCCTCCACCTCTGTTTCTTCCTTCTTCTCCCTCCTCCTCCTCCTCCTCCCCTTACCTATATTCTTCTCCCTTCCCAACATCGTTTTTCCTTCCTATCAAACTTACTTTCTTCGCTATCTCTCCTTGCCTCCCTCACACCTATCCCTCTATCCCTCTCTTTCCAGTCTGTTCTTCCTCTTTCCCTCCCCAACTGCGATGCCTGATCTTACTGTGGTAAAAACTGGGGTGGCTGAACTTAAAGTGGTCACTCTTGGGTGGTTGATCTTTAGGCGGCCCCCCAACTTTTCCCCCGCCAAACCTTTTTCTCTTTTCCTTCCTCCCCTCCTAGAATGGGATGGGTGGGGTTATGCACGTTGTTAAGATTTGTGGGTGGTGGTAGAGATATTCATATGCAGGTATGATGAAAGTTGGGTGGGCTGGGTGGGGTGGTGGGGTGCTGCGTGTATTGGGTAGGAAGGGTGAGTATGGACGAACGTGGATAAAGAGCTGGAAAAGAAAGCTTAGTCAAAGTGGGCGAGGTGTGGAGGGTTGGTACGGAGTGGGTTATAAAAGTGGGTTGCGTGAGGAGGGTTGCTATCGAGTGGGTTACAGAAATACGTTGCGCTGAGGAAGAGTTGGGTTGGGTAGCGAGGGTTGGTATGGAGTGGGTTATTAGAAATGAGTTGGGGGGGGGGGGCTGACATGGAGTGGGCTGTAGAAATGGGGTAAGTGGGAAGAGATTGTGTTGTGAGAAAATGGTTGGGGGAAAGGGGGATCGGGGTGTGAGCCTCGAGTGGCAGAACTGTTCAAGTGGGGCAATTGTGGATACTGAGTGTGTGACAGTACGGGTGAGAAGTTTAAAAAATTAGTTCTGGGCTGCGAAGCTGGTATTCAGTGCCGAAGACTGTGATGAGATACAGAGTGGGGTGGGATGCAGACCAAGAGAAGAAACTGATGGAATAACGGGGTATGGAAGTCTGTGGAAGTACTGGGAAGCACGATATAGACGATGAGTGAGGTGAGTGGTGGGAGTTAGGTGATATGGGTCGTTGGGGAAGGGGAGGTGGGGATGATGTGGAAAGTGGTGGAGAGAAAGAGTGGGGAGGTTCGTGAAAGTGGGGCAGGGTGAGAAGGGTCTGTAGATGAGGTGGGATGGGATGGGATGGGTTGGGATGCGTCGTGAGGGCTGGGATGATGTGGTAAATGGTGAGGGGTAGGTAGGAATGGGGGTTGAGGTGGGAAAGGGAGGTTCGTAAATATGGGGTACGGCAGATTGAGTGAGTATGTAGATAAAATGGGGAGAGAACGTGAGGGGTTGCAGTGGGGTGGGGCATCTTGTATGGGTGAATGCATAATGTGACAATGAAAAAGCACACGTTTCCAGTAAAAGGTGTTTAAACCAGGGTCATTAAAACTTAAATCCATACATACTTCCTCTTAGGGATTTGATGACATCTATACGACCGTCCACTGGCGGCGCCATTACAGGATGTAAAATCAAAGATCACCGAGGCTTTCTCGGAAGTGTTCTAAGAAGAATTTGACCAAGGCTGAGTACTGGTTAGACATTGTGAGAGCCATATGTATGGCTCATATTGAAGTTCTTTCACTTGTTACAGGAAAAAATGATGACCTTTCTGACTGTTCACGTTTTTAAATACAAGGTATAATATATTCTAAAAACTGATGCTTTAAAAAGCAGTCCTTTTACGAACACTGCATACCTTCGTAAGCAATCGGATATATAGGAAATGTATGCTACTTCTTGACATTCTTGCATTATTTGAGACGGCACATATGTGGGTATACGTGTGAACTGTCTGATCGCTATGATTTTTTTTTAACCGTGTATGCTCTATGTGTATTTATAGTGTACGTATACGTGCGCGCCAGTGGTTGTATAAGTACAACTGCACGTACGTGTGTGTGTGTGTGTGTGTGTGTGTGTGTGTGTGTGTGTGTGTGTGTGTGTGTGTGTGTGTGTGTGTGTGTGTGTGTGTGTGTGTGTGTGTGTGTGTGTGTGTGTGTGTGTGTGTGTGTGTGTGTGTGTGTGTGTGTGTGTGTGTGTGTGTGTGTGTGTGTGAGATCATCCTGGTGAACGAACTTATAGTGTAGCAGGTGTTGTGCAACTTGCTGTGCATACATACACTCCTCGTCTTCACCTCACAGCATTACCACACACACCTCTCTCTCCTCGCCCCTAATCTCATTCCTCTTCCCCTTACCTCATGCCTTTCTCCATATTCTTCCCCTAATCTCTCTTTTCTCCTCCTTCCTCTCTTCCCAAATCAGTATTTTTCATCTCAACCCGTTTCTTTTCCTTCTATCCCCTAAACACCTTAGCCATTTCTCTTCCCTCATCCTTCTCCCCTTTTCCATTCCTCCCACCCTGTCCCATTCTCTCCTCCTTTCCCCTCACCCTCTCACTTTACCTCATGCTTACCTTTTATTTTTCCCCTCACTTTCCCCCCCCCTCCCTTTTCACTCTTCTCCCCTTCCTTCCTTTCACCCACACCCATTCCATCTTCTTTCTACCTTCCTTCACTCTTCTTATCTTCTCCTTCCTCCTTCGCTTTTCCCTCTCCCCTTCCATCTTCTTCCTTCCTCCTCACACTCTTCCCTCCCCTCTCCTCCCTCTGCCCCCCCCCTTCACCGACCTCTCAAATTCACTTTCTCCTCTCCTTTATCCTCTCCCCTTTCCTCCTTACCCCATCACTTTCTCCACGTCCGTTCACCCTCCTCCTTCCCTCGTCTCCTCTCTTCTACCCCTCATCCATCTCTCCCCTTTCCCTCCCCTCTTTCCTCCATCACGGCCACCTCACACGAGCACCCAAAACTCTCAGTCCCTCCCACTTTCTTGCTACCACCTTGGAGGGAGCCTCGGGATTGGCCAAGGCGCTCTGATTCCCACGACGTCTGGGCCAATCACAGACGTCCAACGCGCGCGGCCTCGTCTCTGATTGGCGGACTATGGGACTGTTTATTACTTGGGGTCTAGGGGGCTGGATAGAGGGTGGGATGGGAAGCAGGTAAGGGATAGGGAAGGAGGAAAGGAGAGGGGTTAGGAGTACATAGAAGTATCAACGGACAGCACCCAGCAACAGACTTAATGATCCTCTTGTAGCCCTTATAGACAAAGAATATGACATCTTCGAGTTGATGGAATAGTAAGGCGAGAAATGGAATGCATGGGAGGAGAGAGAGTCGGGAGAAGGAGAGAGAAGGGGGGGAAGGGAGTGGGAAGAGACGGAGAGAGAAAATGATGAGAGCGAACCTGGTAAGGCAGGCAAGTGTAGAGAGATGAGGACCGGGCAGGGAGGGAGTGGGGCGGGGAGAGCTTAGGCCTACAAATTTCTCCTCACACACACGCTTTAATCCGTAGGCCTATGAGCAGCAACCCAAACCACTATAATGTATTCTCTTGTTGAAACAGCCAGGAATTAACCGCTTATTTTGTTTTATTCAGCCATGAGAAGGTCTCTCGTAACGAAGGGGTTATAGGTTATTGTTATCCCACTTTTTATTTTTTAGTCTAACATGTTAAAGAATAACCTCGTTGCGAAAGGGTTAACTTGACCAAAGGAAAACAGTCTGGCGGTAACAAAAAAAAATATCTACACGCAATTACAACCACACTGCCCCAGAGTGATTGTAGGGGCCCGGGGCTAGGCGAATCAATCCAGACACTAAATGGATGAATGAGTTTTCCCCTGAATGGCTTTATGTGTGCAATAATCCCCAATCAACTCTTGGACCTAAACATGGGGCGCCTTAAACCACCTGACCACCAGGCATCTGTGTTTGTAATATAGTTTCCACCCCACGTAGTAAATGACATCCAGGGTAACAGGAAATAATTCGGTTTGTTACTCGACGTAGACACATTAGGGCGGCAAGATATCAGGTGCGTGAGCGCCACAGCTACTTTCTGACCCCTTCACAACGACAGATCTCCCATAAGCCGAATAAAATCATCCGGTATACAGTGGGAAGAATAAACAACACGACGTCATTGTAATAAAAGGGATAATGACTGTTTTTAAGCACCTGGCTATACTTATGGGTCTCTGTTACGTTTTGTTTCAACGACACATAAAGAAGTGCAAAAGGAAAGTAAACAGCGACAGACCTGTTAGTCTTCCGGGGGCTGTTCATTACAAAGAAAACTACGCCTATGACATCTAATTCTATTAGCCGTGTAAAGATCAACTGGTCTGTTGCGGCTTCCTTTTCTTTATATTAATTTGTATCTAGTAAAAGCAAAATAAAAGAGATGTATACTAAAAAAATCATGACTTTTGATAGCAATCTGTACCTATTCCCTCTCACCCCCCCCCACCTCTTTCTCTCCACACACCCTTCTCATGTCTATCTCACACACCCCTCCCTCTCTCTCTCTAGTTCGTCCATAAACTCATACATACACATCCTTCACTCTATCCCTCTATCACACACTTTCCCCTCTCCTGCTCTTCCCCCCTATCTCTCTCTCTCTCTCTCTCTCTCTCTCTCACACACACACACACACACACACACACACACACACACACACAACCTACAACTTCCCTCCCTCCCCTTATCTATCTTACACACCCGCTCCCTCATCCTCTCGTCTCTCATACATACCGTACCCTCTCTCTCTCTCTCTCTCTCTCTCTCTCTCTCTCTCTCTCTCTCTCTCTCTCCCTCTCTCTCTCTCTCCATAGCTTTCTTTTCCCTTCATTCACGCCTTAATACATTTCATCTTACACATTCTCTCTCTCTCTCTCTCTCTCTCTCTCTCTCCATAGCTTTCTTTTCCCTTCATTCACGCCTTAATACATTTCATCTTACATATTCTCTCTCTCTCTCTCTCTCTCTCTCTCTCTCTCTCTCTCTCTCTCTCTCTCTGCATCCACCCATCCATCTACCTACCTGATTATCCATTATCAAATATGCAAGTGTGTGTGTGCGTGTTTTTTTTTTTTTCTGTAGGACATATGAATGAAGGGTATGAAAATCGGTGTGTCTTCTGCCTTACCATCTGCTCTTTTTTTTTTTTTTTTTTTTTTTTTTTTTTATGCCAGAGAATACATCTACTAATCTATCCAAAATGATGACGTCTTCAATCATTTTTTATTTATCCCTGTCACACCCAGCACTTTTTTTTTTTTTAATTAGGTGTGACCTCGAACTGAAGCAATTAGATACACAATACACTAACATAGAGAATGATGAAACCAAACTGGGTAAGCATCGTCTGGCAGCAGCAACGATAAGAAAAAATAAATAAATAAATAAATAGAGGTCACAGTGATCCAATTCAAAGGTACCGCCAAGTCTGTGAGGTCTGTGTAACGCTATGTGTCTTCCTGCGGGTAAATCGAGAGGGCCAGGATAAGCCGGAGTGGAGACAGCCTTGATCCGATGAGTGGACGACCGAGACTGAATAGGAGGATAATAAAGGCGAGATGGAGGAATAGATGATGATGATGTGGAGGTAGGATATTTTAGTACTGGAGTATGGAGGAATGGAAAGATGACAGGAAGTACAAAGGTGGTGATGGTGGTGGTGGTGGTGAATGAGGAGGAGGAGGAGGAGGAGGAGGCAGTAAATGGAAGGAAGAGGAGGAGGAGGAGGAGGAGGGCCAAACAGTGATCTAATCTTGCCAACTGAATTAATGGTCTTAGATCCAGTGTTGAGCCGCCCTAGGGTAATGGCTCGCTGTGGAGGAGAGAGGAAGAGGAAGAGGATGGAGGAGAGAGGAAGAGGAAGAAGAGGGAAGGGTGAGATGATGGAATTATGAGGGAGAGAAGGGAGAGGATGAAAAAGAAGGGAGTGATGAGGAAGTTGGGAGAAATGAGGGAGTTGTGTGAGGGAGAAGGGAGAAGATGAAGAGGAAGGGAGGAGTATGAGATGAGGGAATGATGAAAGGGGAAAGAGAATGAAGAAAGGGAAAAAAGTGGGGAAGGGAAAGGGAACAAGAAAGTAGAGGGAATGAAAGAATGAAGAAAGGAATGAGATGTGAGAAAGGGGAAGGAGAAAGAAGAAGGAAAGGAAACTGGAAAGGATGGGATGAGGGAAGCAAGAAGAAAAGAACTGAGGGAATAGAGAGGGTGTAGAGGAGAATGAAGAGATGAGGAAATGAAGAAAGGTAGAGGGAGAGGAATAAGAGTGAAGGAACAGAGAAGAGAGGAGAAGATGAGGAGGAGAAAGGAGATGGTGAAGAGCAACCACTATCCTTCTTGCCAACCACCATTTCTACTACCATCAATCCTTGAATCCTTCACTTGTCCTACTACCATTTTTTCCTTCTGGTCCTATCATCACCATTCCCCTTTAAATCTACATATCCTTCCCCACCTACCATCTACCTCTTCTCCCCCAACCACCACCATTCTTCTCCTCCACCTACCATCATTCCTCTCTTCCTCATTCCTACACCTACCACTATCCCTCTCTCCTGTCCACCATCCCTTCAACTACCACCACTCCTCTCGTTCACCGATCATTATTCCTCTCCCCTAACCACCACCATTCATGCAATTACTATCACTCCTCCCCTACTCCATCCACTATCTCATACCCACGCCAACGTCGAGTACCACAGCCTATACCACTCCACTTCCCTTAGCCACATTTACTTTACTCTCCCCTTACACATTACGGTTTCTCTGTGCTCCTTACTTTTTTTTTGCCGGCATCTTCAGCTCGTGGAACTGGTTGGTGATTGGTGGGAAGAGCCTTCGTACTCTGCCATCATCGTCTTACACTCAAACAACAGATATCATAGTCACAGTCCAGTCTACTACAAAAAGGCTAAAAAGAATCGACACATCTGCAACTGTATAGTCGACTTCCTCTTCCTTTGGATTCTTTGTACCACCATTCTTACCCAACAGCACTACCCCCTACGCTCCTAACTACCAGTCAATCCCATCCCCTTTCATCGACACTCATTCATCCTTCAACCAGCATCCTTCTCTTGTCACTGAACCTCCGTCCTACTCCTCCTCCGCCTCCTGCAACCAGCACTCCATCTCAGCATCTCCCTTTTTACTTCACCATCTCATCTAAGCACACTTACCTACCTCCTCCTTCCCTAATCATCACACCTAACCATTCCTCCCCCTTCTCTCATACCTAACGTAACCTAGGCCAACCACCACCCCTCCCATTGCTCCCACCGTTAACCCAGACTAACCTAACCTATCCAAACCAAACCTTTCCTAACCTGACTGTATCACATAAAACAATACAAAACCTACCCTAACCAACCAAACCAAACCACAACCTAACCTAGCCCAACCACCACCCCTCTACACCTCCTCTTGCTCCCACCGCTAACCTAGACTAACCCAACCTATCCAAACCACGCCTTTCCTAACCTGACTATATCACAAAACAAAACCTACTCTAACCAACCCAACCAAACAAAACCACGACCCACCCCCCTCCTCCCACAACCCCTCCCTCCCCACCTCCGCGGCTGAGAGCACCTCCTCGGGTCGCTATTAATGAGGCAACAGGTATGCTAATGTAATTAAATTTGCGGGCGCCCAGCAATACACAGGTAATCTCCACACCACCTTGCACGGCTCATACATTACACCCAAGCCTTAATTAAAAGACTCCATAATTAACCAAGAGGCTGCTGGGGAGGAGGAGAGGGAAGGGGAGGGGCAAGGAGGAGGGGGAGGGGAGAGGATGGGGAGGCAGTGTAAAGTAAGTGGGAGGGAAGAAAAGTGAGAGGTATATGTTGGTGGGTGCAAGATAAGGAGGAGGTGGTGGAAGCGGAGAGGAGGATGAGGATGAGGATGAGGATGAGGATGGAGGGAGGGAGGCAAGAAGGAAGAAACGAAGGAAGGAAGGAAGGAAGGGAGAAGATAAAGTGAGATGGGGAGGGGAGGAGGAAGGCGGCAATGTTTAGCAAGGAGAAAGAAGGAAGAAATGTGAGGCATATATCAGGTATATGAAGAAAAAAAAAAAAAAAAAAGTCGAGCAGAAGAAAATAAAAAGACGAGCAGAGAAAGGTAAAGATAGTGAGGCTGAAGAGAGGAGGAATGGCAGCGTACAGTACGGTGGAGGAATGAAAGGATGGAAGAAAGGAATAATGAGAGAAAAATGTTCGAGGAGGAGGAGGATACGAACAGAGAACGGAGAGAGAGCAAACAGAGAACGGAGAGGAGAGAAGAGAAAGAATGAGGCCAGTGGTAAGGAAATGGAGACGGAAGGCAGAGACGGAAGGAGCTATAGGCAAGGTGAAATGATTGAAAAAGTGTGTGTGTGTGTGTGTGTGTGTGTGTGTGTGTGTGTGTGTGTGTGTGTGTGTGTGTGTGTGTGTGTGTGTGTGTGTGTGTGTGTGTGTGTGTGTGTGTGTGTGTGTGTGTGTGTGTGTGTGTGTGTGTGTGTGTGTGTGTGTGTGTGTGTGTGTGTGTGTGTGTGTGTGTGTGTGTGTGTGTGTGTGTGTGTGTGTGTGTGTGTGTGTGTGTGTGTGTGTGTGTGTGTGTGTGTGTGTGTGTGTGTGTGTGTGTGTGTGTGTGTGTGTGTGTGTGTGTGTGTGTGTGTGTGTGTGTGTGTGTGTGTGTGTGTGTGTGTGTGTGTGTGTGTGTGTGTGTGTGTGTGTGTGTGTGTGTGTGTGTGTGTGTGTGTGTGTGTGTGTGTGTGTGTGTGTGTGTGAGAGAGAGAGAGAGAGAGAGAGAGAGAGGGGGGGGAGTAATGTTAAAAAGCGTGGCTAGGAAAGCTGATGGGTGCTAGTGTACCTTGTTATCAGATACTGTAACATCCTAGAGACCAGTAAGGCTGCTGCTGTTTGACTTCCTATCTACTCCCTTGTATTCACTCCCTCGCTTCCTACTCCTCCCTTCTTATAAACTCCCTACTCTTTTGTATTCACTCCCTCGCTTCCTACTCCTCCCTTCTTATAAACTTCCTACTCTTTTGTATTAACTCCCTCGCTTCCTACTCCTCCCTTCTTATGAACTTCCTCCTCCTTTGTATTCACTCCCTCGCTTCCTACTCCTCCATTCTTACAAACTTCCTCATTTACTCCCTCCCTCACTCCAATCTCTTTTCTCCCCTCTACTTCTCCCACCTCCTTCTCCCTCCCACCTTATATTCTTTCTCACTCTCAACCTTACCAACTATCGTCTCCCTTCCTTTCCCCCCTTTCTCCCTCTACATTCCATACTCACTCCTCACTCCTCTCTGCCTCATCTTTTCCACTCCATCATCACTCCCTCACTTCTTAACTTCCATCTCATACTTCCACCCCTCGACACTCCATTCCCTATTTTCTCCATCACCCTTATATACTATGTCTTCCACTTCCATTTTCATACTTCCACTTCACCTATCTCGCTGACTCTCCCTCCCTCTCTCTCTCTCTCTCTCTCTCTCTCTCTCTCTCTCTCTCCCATACTCTCCTTACTCGCTGACCCTCCCTCAAAAAAAGAAATAAAATCATAAAGAAATTAAAATAAAATGCAAATGAATGAACCCCAAACGATATACGCATGAAAGGATGGATTAAAGGTTTCAGATGCAATATTTAAAATTAAACAAGAGCAAGGATTCGGTGGCTTTTAAGTGTTTTAACCTCCCCTCCTCCTCTCTCTCTCTCTCTCTCTCTCTCTCTCTCCAGCACTCTATTAGAAACTACCGCCCGTTTCCTCGTAAGACTCCCTCCCTCCCTCTGTTCTTCCATCTACCCTCCTTCCCTCTTTCCCTCTCCCCTTCCTCCTTCACGCCACTCTTCTACCACTCACCCAAGCCAACTTCCTCTCTCCACTTCCTTTGTTTTCCACTCTATTAACATTTTCTCTATCCTCTCTCCTTTTAATCCACCATTCCTGTCCTTCCTTCGCACCTTCTTCCTACTCTCCTTTCTCCCTTTAATTAACTCTCCTCCCGCATCCTTCTGTCCTCCCTCTGCCGATCCACTTTCGTTCCTCCTTCTCTCAAGTAATCCATTTCATCTTTTTCCCTTTTTCCTTCTCCTCCTCCTCTTAATAAATCCACTACCCCCTTTCATCCTGCCTCCCTCATTCTCCCCTCCTTCCCTCCTTTATACCTCTCTCTTTCTTCCCCTCTTCTTCCCTCTCTCTTTCCCCACTTCCTTCATTCTCCCCTCCTTCCCTCCTTTATGTCTCTCTCTTACTTCCCCTCTCCTTTCGTCCCCTCTCCCCTCCTCCATGCCTTCCTCTTACTCCCCCTCTTCCCTCCCCTCTCCCCACTTCCCTCCACTTTTAAGAGTTTCATACTGTATTTTCTTGTGGGCATAAAAGTGGCGGCATATTTTTACAGGGGCGAGGGGAGGGCGCGGGCCAGGAAGAGGGGAGAAAGAGGGGTGAGAGAGAGAGAGAGAGAGAGAGAGAGTGTGTGTGTGTGTGTGTGTGTGTGTGTGTGTGTGTGTGTGTGTGTGTGTGTGTGTGTGTGTGTGTGTGTGTGTGTGTGTGTGTGTGTGTGTGTGTGTGTGTGTGTGTGTGTGTGTGTGTGTGTGTGTGTGTGCGTGCGTGCGTGCGTGCGTGTACAATGTCAAAATCACCCTATCACCACACCATTGCGGAATAAAGGCCTCTCCAAACCTTCTCCACTCTGACCTGTTGGATGTTGGTCTGTTCCATCCCAACAAACAAATAAACATTTTGTAAACATAAACACACAAACCACCCAATCATAAAACACATACAAAAAACATTCCCACAATCGTATTAACCCCAATCAGTACAGCTGGGTCTCATTGTAATTTATTTTTTGCTACCTCTACGTGAGTTAATTTTTGTAAACACCTCCGAAATGCAGGTGTTAAAGAAGCCCATATTTACTATTTCTGGTTGGAAAAGTATAAGTTAAATAAAATCATGTGGAGAACGCAAGAATAAATAAATAAATATATAAAGGAGGGGATGACAGTGCAAGGTTTAAAGGGGAAAGTCAAACTGCTGTTGTTTCCGATCCTCCAATATTAAATCCCTTTTTGATGGATTTATTAGTATGCATGGTGATGAGTTCGTGTTGGGTAGTGTGTGTGTGTGTGTGTGTGTGTGTGTGTGTGTGTGTGTGTGTGTGTGTGTGTGTGTGTGTGTGTGTAACTATGGCTGAGGTGTGCGTACGTGTGCGCATTACTTTCAGGCTACACATCAATACACACGAGTACACACAGCTAATAAATCTCCAACTTTCTCAACTGGCACATATTATTACATCTACTCCAGTTATCTATCACCTATTTCCTTGCCTCGTACTGATCTCGCGTCTATCATTTATCACCGTCGTGTTTATTTCAATCATTTATATCCGCTTGAAAACTAAAATATTTGTATCTGTATTATTTGCCTATGTCTATCTATTGCAGTTTTTATGTCTTTTATACTCTCTCTCTCTCTCTCTCTCTCTCTCCAATTTTACTCCAGGTGCCACTTCGGATGCCCTTCCCCCCAGCCCTACCTACATTTTCATCCATTCATTTAATCTCCCTATATTTCTGTCCACTTATCCACTATTTTGCATCCATCGAACGACTTCTTACATTTTTTTTTTATCCCTCCATTACCATCTATTCTAGCCACCTATCCACTACCCTACACTCTGCATCCACCTAGCAACGTCCCTACGGTCTTTACCCTACAGTACCATCCACCTATCCACTTCCCAGCATTTCTCCCTCCCACTAACTTAACAAGATACTAACCACTCCCTTACGTACCAATCGACCTATCCAATTAACCTGTACTTGCATCCATCTATCCAGTAAGTTACAATTTAAATCCCATATTTGTCAGTCTATCTATTCCCCACATACCTATCCACTTCGTTCATTTAACTATCTGTCTATCTATTCCCCTAGCATTTATTCATCTACCCATCTCCATCTCTTTTCATTATCTTAAACCTATTCACTTTTCAATATTACCAACCCTCACACTATCCACTCCCTTGTATGTAAATCCTCCTGTCCCTCTCCCCTACACTTCTATCCACTCATCTACATCCCTTTACTTCTATTTATGTACCTACCTCCCACATTTCTCTCCATCCATCGACCTTAAATTCTATCCATCTATTCATCACCCTTACATTGGTATCCACCAGTCCCTCTTCCCGTATTCTATCTTCCTTTATGTCCTTACAGTTAATATCCACTCCCTTACATACATATCCGCCTATCCACACCCCCTATGCTTCTACTCACCTATCCACTATCTTACACTTCCATCATTCTATCTATCCACCTCCAACGCTTGTCTCCAGTATCACTCTTTCACACACCTACAAAGTTATCCCCTTCAATCTATCCATCTTGCAGTCTATCCATCTATCCACCTCCCTCATAGTTTAACCTGTTCGTCTACATCCCAACAATGGTGTTCCCCTAGCTCCCCCCCATCCATCCATCCACCTCCCTACACTCCTATCTAATTTTTCTATCCATCCACCCATCTCTCCACATTCCACCCATTTATCCACCTCCATACATTAACAAACTCACAATACATCCATCCACCACTCTGTATTCATTCATTTATCCACCTCCTTACATTAACACCCTTCCATCCACAATACATCCAACCACCCCTACACCACCATACCCCTATCCCCCATCCCTCTATCCCCTTAAAAATAGCATGGCGTCCCTCAAGCTCCCCATTTGCTGGCTGAACCCATCGTATTCTTGCCAGATTCTTCCAAGACTGCCTCAAGATAGCCCAAGACGCTGTTCTTTTGCCCATAATTTCACCATCCTCTATCGCTCCTACTTGTCTATCTCCATCGGGTTGGATAGATGGGATGGAGATACGGAGGGATGAGTGAAGGAGAGGGGATGTGGAGTGGAGGAGAGGGGAGGAGGGGAAATGAGGGGGAAAGATAAAATTAAAGAATGTTGCCACGTCTCCGTCTTGGCTCCACCCCCGCACGTGACGTCACCAGCCTCTTGGCCAATGGGGGCAGAGGAGCGGACGTCTGAGGAAGGCCGGCCGATGAGGAGGAAAGAAGGTGGAAGAAGTCGGGGGAAGAATGTGGAAAAAGTTGTCATGAACTCAGTGGGGAAAAAGTGGAGAACACCAGTAAGGATGACGAAGGGAGAGAGTGGATGCAGGAGGGCGGGAAAGTGAGAAAATTATGAAAAAATCGGCAAGGAAACAGAGGAAGAATGTGGACCGCAAGAATAGCAGATGAGGAAAAATAGGAAGGAAACGGGTAAAAAGAGGAAGAAAGTGAATAAATAACTTGAAAGAAGAGATGAAAAGGGACATAATATCACGAAGTACTTGGAATGATAAGAATTACAGAATGGGAAACAAGGTAATGAATATGCAAAACCCGCACTGTCGTATTAACATAAAGAATATCCCAAAACTAGACGACTACATTGTGTGTGTGTGTGTGTGTGTGTGTGTGTGTGTGTGTGTGTGTGTGTGTGTGTGTGTGTGTGTGTGTGTGTGTGTGTGTGTGTGTGCGCGCGCGCGCGCGCGCGCGAAAGCATCTGTTATTTTTGCATATGTTCATTTTGTCATTCTTACAACAGCGGAACAGAAGACAGTGCGTGTGTGTTCTTGCTGTGTAAGTGTGTATTTTCCAAGATATCAGTGACAAGTGTACTCTTCGCGTCTCTCTTAAAAATACAAAGGCGTGACGGACGGACGCGTGTGCAAGTGTGTGTGTGTGTGTGTGTGTGTGTGTGTGTGTGTGTGTGTGTGTGTGTGTGTGTTTATTTCTTTGTTTAGTTTCTTAAGAACATGACAGCGTGACAAACATAAGTACGTGTGTATGTAACCGCGCATGTGTGTAAGTTTGTGTGTGCGTGTGTGTACTATCATTTATGTTTATGATGCGTGTACTGTGACTTTTGTATGCATAATTTGTTTGATACTTTAAAGAGTACAGCGGTCTAACGTTGTGTGTGTGTGTGTGTGTGTGTGTGTGTGTGTGTGTGTGTGTGTGTGTGTGTGTGTGTGTGTGTGTGTGTGTGTGTGTGTGTGTGCGCGCGCGCGAGCAGGCGCATGGCATTAATTGGGCGTTGTCTCCCTAGTTCTGCTCCGCTCCCAACCACACCTCCCAAACCCACACCACAGCCAAGCCAACCCAATCACGCTCTTACCTACTCCCACTATAAGGCCCAAGATGCCCCACCCTGTCCCTATGCGTCTTCCGCCCCTCGTGTCCCCGTCGGAGAAATCTTTTGGAAAGTCGAAGAAAGAGCAAGATTTCTCCGGTAAAATATGGGAGTGTTTTTACGAGAGTCACGCGAAGGGGGTATTAGTTAGTGGGGTTATGAGAGCGGGGAAGGGGGGTCTTCTCTTTGGTACAGGGATCTTGGAATCTCTCTCTCTCTCTCTCTCTCTCTCTCTCTCTAACATTGTTTTAACTTTAATCTATCCATTACCCAATTGTTTACTGTTCCATCAGAATAGTAGAGGCCTGGGGCTGGGCGAACAAGTATTGATATATCTGATCAGTGTGGCCAGTCGCTCGTTGCTGAGTAGTGGTAATAATGAACCACATATCACGGGACTAACTTATACGATATTCGAAAAAGATTCCACTTGTCCTAGGTGACAATGGAATCAAACAATGCGATACTCTTCTTCGTTACTATGATTACATACCAGTGGATATTACTACAGCGGTACATTAAAAGTAATTCGTACTGAAAATCTATTATTATTCACAATTTAGTTATGAGTTGTGACATCAAGGACGAGTTAATATTAATTATTATATCTCAACCACTACATACTCAAGTGGTCTAACAAGATATTTAAATGGTCCAACAACGAAGTCTGGTTTATCGTACTTTACGTAACGGGTATTGCTGTGATAAAGCTATTTTTGCACAAATTGCAATCGTAATCACAAGACTTCCAGGTAATGGCAATCTTATCAATTTCACTAGTGATGGCGACATATCAGTCCCTCCGTCTCTCACCCCCCTCTCTCTCTCTCTCTCTCTCTCTCTCTCTCTCTCTCACACACACACACACACACACACACACACCACTACTTACTACCAGCTCACCAAGCTAATTCTCTTCAAGCTTTCTTACCGCCCTGATGATGGTGACGATGATGATGGTGACACCTGGTAGCGTCACACTGGCTTCGTCACATTTAAGGGGAAAGGGCTGTTAAGGGGGACGGGGAGGGGATGTCTGTGTAGCTGTCACCTAGGTATGCTCTCACACACACACACACACACACACACACACACACACACACACACACACACGCTTATCACAAAAACAGTAATACGGTAGGAGTACAATAACTTCAAACTATACGACTATGTACGTTCAATGATCACAACAGGTGTACAGTATAACTCGAATACATTTGTCCACACACGAGTACATTTGCTCACATACACATACACACACACACACGCTCTCTCTCTCTCTCTCTCTCTCTCTCTCTCTCTCTCTCTCTCTCTCTCTCTCTCCCTCATAACCTTCGTTACCCAGTCACCTCAAATTCTCTCTCATAACCTTCGTTCCCCAGACACCTCAGGTATTCTCTCTCTCTCTCTCTCTCTCTCTCTCTCTCTCTCTCTCTCTCTCTCTCTCTCTAACCTAGAAAGCAGGGGTCATGCACTACCTGTCACTCTCACTCACTCACTCTCAAAGGCAGCATGCATGGTACTTCAGTTAATTCACACGACGTCTCTCTCTCTCTGTGTCAATCTATCTATATCTATCTACCTCTATCTATCAATCACCCCCTATACACAAACAAACAAAAGACGTCCACTAACAACTGCTCAGCACATAAGACCAATTTTGATACACACACACACACACACACACACACACACACACACACAAAGATATGCATTTACACAATTGCTCAATACATTACAGAAGACCAATTTTCACTGATAACCCCATCCACAAATATGTATAGAAACGATTCCTCCGCGAGCCAAGTTTGCTGTTTACGTAAAGAATTTTCACGGGTAATAGTTGGCCGCGATTCCCGAGCTCGAAGTACATTTAGATACATTTTTCATTCCTCCTTAATCACTTGAGAATATTTCCTTATATACCGTACTCTATGTTGTAATCTCGTCCATAATAACTTTCTTTTTTTTTCAGCTTCCATCAGTTACCAGGATAGCGCCGGAGAACTTTTAATCGTGAGGGTACGTATGTCTGAGCACAGGGTACATCTCGGGCATACGAAGGGTCGGTTAATGTGGAAAGAACTATGTAATCCATTTTACCTGGGAGCTGATTGTTTTTCCCATTTATTTTTCCTGGATCCTTCCTCACCTTATCTCTTATAATGTGAACTAGGGCTGGGATGATCAATGAAGAATGTGTGTGTGTGTGTGTGTGTGTGTGTGTGTGTGTGTGTGTGTGTGTGTGTGTGTGTGTGTGTGTGTGTGTGTGTGTGTGTGTGTGTGTGTGTGTGTGTGTGTGTGTGTGTGTGTGTGTGTGTGTGTGTCTGTGTCTGTGTCTGTGTGTGTGTGCGCGCGCGCAGTTGCGATTCTGAACATGGTTAAGGTCTGTGAGGTTGCTTTGCAGTTTCGGTTGAGAAGCTTTTCAATATCACTAGTTACGGTTGCACAGGGTGAGGGAGAGTGAGGTGTTATGTGGTTGTGATTGTATATGATGATGGTGTTATGCCCAGGTAGGGGAAGGTGGTGTTACAGTAGTGTGAAGCAAGGTAGCTGTGAAGGGTGATGGTGCGAAGTGGTGATGTTATACTCGTACAGTTCAGATGATGATGTGAAGTGATGGCGTTATAAAGGTATATGATGGTATGAAAGATTGTGTGAGCAGATGGTTAGTGATCTGTCGAGTAAGTTATTATGACGTGGTTTTAAGTGGTGTGTGGGGATATGAGTGTGCTTGGTATCAGGGTATAAGTGGGATTTGCAAGTATAAGGAATAACCTGGTAAGTGACGAAGGGATGTAAAATGCCGAGATATATGAGACCTACGGTATGAGGTAGTATGCGATGGATGGTGAGCGGTATAAGATAGTGTATGACGGTCGGTATTAGTTATGTGGTGTGGGGTAAGAGGGTGTAAGTGTGGTGTGGGGTAAGAGGGTGCAAGTGTGATATGTTTGTAAGGTGTAACAGTGCGTGAGGGAGTGGCAGGTAAGTGGTCGGAATGCCACATAACGTAACACCGCTGATTTTCAGGTGTTGCGAGGTCACATCCGCCTCACACACACACACACACACACACACACACACACACACACACACACACACACAGGTGCACCCTGAAATCATAATCACTAAAAAAATTCGTTATATAACTCTCTCTCACCAGATATAAATACATGCCATACCCCCTAACACCTGTTCCCTCACACCGCCTACATCATGTGTTATGCATCTATGTGCTGTAACCCCTTCACATCCAGGGCATTTATATAATTCTTGCTATATTTTGAAAGTTCTATTCAGTCTATATAGCAAGTTTAAGCCATCCAACCAGACGATCTCAATGCAATTTTTGTCTTTGTTATCAACTGACAGTTCTGTTTATTCCCCTAATTATAACACTCACTCTATGGACCACATTTTCACATTTTAGCTCTTGCTACCGATTCACCTATGTCGATATTCACACCAGAGGATGTTAATGTGTATTAAGCAAAATAAATCACTATGGAATATATGCTACGAAGCCTCTCATGCCATCTAGAACAGTCTTTCGCACTTTCCTTGTTCCTACTACTAAACAAAGCAAGTCGGATAGGAAAGGGAACTGAGTGCATTTTTTTTTTTCCCCCACAGATTTTTACCACCTCATCAAACTGACGTCTTTTTTATATTCTCGCTGCCTCCAGACGATTTAATTCAACTGTGGGAAAATCCCTGGCAGTGAAGGCGTTACTATCAGTCTCCAGTGAACCCCTCAACTTGACATGAAACGTCTTCCCAAGGTCATATAAAATCGTCCGGTACTAGACAGAAAAGAGAAGTCCTCGGGCTGAAAGGGTAGTTTTTTCACATTTACGATACCATTTACATCACACAAATTATAAACATTCAATACGTAAAAATCGTCCATGCGATGAGGATAAGACAAAATCAAAAGCATATCACAGCTGCGACGGGGAACTGAACGTGGGTAAAATCGTAAATCTCATCCAATTTTAAGTACCTTTTGGCAAATTCATCACCTAAAGTTCACGTCCTGAAAATATTTGAGGTGAAAAAATAATAATGCGACGGAGATGAGACTCGATCAAAATCAATTCAGTGCTGCGACGGAGAATTGCAAGAAAAATCGTAAATCTCGCCCCAGATCTTGAGTACCTTTTCGTATATCTATCATTTAAGTTTCACGACTTGAAAATATTTGTGGTGTAAAAATATGAAGTGCGACGAGGATGGGATTCGAACCCACGCAGGGAGACCCTATTGGATTAGCAGTCCAACGCCTTAACCACTCGGCCACCTCGTCATGGAAGCTAAGAGAGTACGTTGGGGTATGTTTGGTGATGGTATGATGGCGGTAGGGTATGCTGGGGGTATAATGGGTAACGCGAAGGTATATTACACTGCTGGAGTATATTGTAAGTACGTAAATGTTTTCGTGGTATGATGGATGTGGAGTATGTTTTGGTTGGTTGGTGCATGGAGGAGTCATATGTTGTGGTATGTTAGGTGCGGGTATGATAGTCGTGAAGCATGCTACGACTATAATAAATCTAGAGTATGCCAACTGACGTGCGCTATATTATGACTGACTAGAGTATGCTGAATGTGGAGTATGATGAGGTATGTTAGGTGGTATGACGGTGGTGGATCTATAGAGAGAATAATAGAGGTAAAATATATCTAGCTATGATGCTGAAGTATGTTGGAAGCATAATTCATTTGGAATATGCTGAACATACTATGTTGGAAAAAGCTGGGATAATAATGAGTTAAATAAATAGGGAGTAATTTGGTGGTAACTAAGTATGGAACAGACTGGGGTATATTTGGCGCTGGTATAATGGTGTAGGGGTATGCTGCGAGTGAAATGAATGTGGGGTATGATGACGCTGCATGTGGGAATATACTGGGAATATAATAAGAGAAAAATAAGTGGAACATACTGTATCTGTAGTATAAGATATGCTACGTACAATGCTGATGAAGTATGCTCAGAAACATGGCTGAAATAAAGGCAGCATATGTTTGGAGTTTGATAATATGCGAAATAAAATGCAGAGTACAATATGCTACTGGGCCAAACTTGGAAAATACACGTCAGGAGCTGGTATGATTGATGTGGTGTATGCTGGGAGTGAAAGAGAAATATGTTGGGAGAGGTATGTCAGAGTGTGTTTGGGCCAAAATAGGGATAAAGAGATTGTAAAATATGTCAATATATGATGAATGTGGAGTATGGTATGTCAAGTGCTGGTGACCGGAGCCCCCCCCCCCAAAAAAAAAAAAATAATAATAAAATAAATAAATAAAAATAAAAGTAACTGAAGAAGGGGTTGGCAGAACAGACAAATTATAGACTGAATAAATATAATGATACAAAAAAGACAAATGAATATGTGAAAGGGTGGACAAAAAGCGGGTGACAAAAAAATCCAGAAAATACGAAATACGGGGAAATATAAATAAGGAATGTGGGGAAAAAGGAAACAGAGAAAAAAAAAGCAAGACGATGTGAAGGAAAAATGGAGAAAAGAGGAGGAAAAGAGGAAGAAAAACTCTGACAAAATACCGAGATGACGAAGTTAAAAAAAAAAATGAAGAATAGAGGAGAGAAAAGGAGGAAAGAGGAAGAAAAATCTGACAAAATACGGAAATGACGAAGAAGAAAGTTGAAAAAAAAAAAATGAAGAATAGAGGAGAAAGAAAGAAATCAAGAACGAAACTAGGAAACAAGGAAGGGAAGGAAATGTGAGACAAGAGAGGGAATGGACGAAACAGAAAGAAGGTAATAGGGGGAAAAATGGAAAGCTGAGAGAGAGAGAGAGAGAGAGAGAGAGAGAGAGAGAGAGAGCAAAATTTGAGGCGACTGTAAACAGATGGAGGATTTACCTATATGGACACCTGTGGCCTCCTTGGGTTGTCTCTCTCTCTCTCTCTCTCTCTCTCTCTCTCGATCCCACCTGCTCTTTATATAGTCCACATCTGTTACTCATCTGTGCTCTCGTTTGTCTGGACTGTCCCTGAACAAGGAACTGTAAATCTCTCCCTCTCTCTCTCTCTCTCTCTCACACACACACACACACACACACACACACACACACACACACACACACACACACACACACACACACACACACACACACACACACACACACACACCGATACAAACATCATTACAAATCATTTCTAAAGCTGTCCTGTTACCCCGGCAAATACCATCACCGCCACCACAGTATTTCGGAATCGTTACCCTTTCCCCTTCAGCCCCATGACGCGTTTTGTCAATTTATTCTTGCCACCACCAGACAGTTTTTATTATAACTTATATAACTTAGGAAACATCTCTTAATGAAGGGATTTATTAAAGCAAGGTCTGTAAGCTCGAAAAGATCCCTGTAAAATCATCTGGTGGCAATAAATCAAATAAATCAGTTAATAAATGAATAAATAAATAATACCACCATCATCACCTAGCCCAATTTTACCATCGATGGGTGAGGTAAGGTCCGGAGAGATAGGGGGTGAAAATGAGTGCTAATCAAAGCCTGTCCAGTCAAACGGGCCACACTCTCATTCGGGCAATTAATACTTCAAGACGTTATCGGAAGGAAGGAGCTGCGTTACAGAGATGTCGTAACAGTAAAAAATCACTGGAAGTAGCAACAATAACAACAACAAAAAGGTAGCTAAAAACGTCATCGTATTGAAGTTAAAAAATTATTTCAACTCCTTCATTACAAAAGCCTTTCTGTAACGTGAATAATATCGTCTAATGGTGACATGAGTACTGAAAACTGATATTGTACAGAAAAGGCTGACGATATTTTGCTAGGAAAAAAAAAAAAAAGGTCACTATTCATCGTCTCCCGGTTAAGTCTTTAGTACTTAATTCCAGGTGATTTTATTCATTTACGGCCTACGACAGTGAGTGTTATTAACGATACAAATAATTCTCTCCTGGTCATATCTTCTCTGGTATTTCACTCCTGCAAAGACAAGACGATTTTATTTATCTGAGTGAGTCACGCAACTAGGTGGTAACTTAGATTTACGTTTCCTTTTTCGTGTGTTCTTCGTTTTCTTTTCCTATCTCCTTTTCTCTCCTCGTCTATCTTCCTCACCTTATTTCTGTCCACATCCCTCCCTCATTTTATTATTCTCTCCACCGCCTCCTCCTCCTCCTCCCTGCTTCCTTCCTGCCCACACTCAAGCTTTCATTTTCCCCCGATTCTTCTCTCCCTTCTTCCTCCACCTTGTGCCTCTCTCTCTCTCTCTCTCTCTCTCTCTCCCCTTAACGCCGGCTGCTCGCGTCTTACCTCCATTCATCTCCACTGGTAAACAAGCTTCACTGTTACCAAACCCTCTCTCGCTCTGAAACCCTTAAACCAAACTCATAAAAAAAACACAAATAACGCAACGCACAAAAACTTACACCACAATGCACTTTTCTAAATATGGAGACGCGTAAAGTTGATGAGTAATGTAGGAAAAGTGAGATATTTTGTAATTTTTCCCCTCAAACTGATCTGGTAACACTGATTCACCTCTCCTGACCCCACGTCACCTGGTGCAGTGTTGCCAGTTACGAGAGAGACAGTGATGCCAACCCTAGTAGGTGGAGGTAGGGAGCTGAAGAGGAATGGAAGAAGAGAATGCTATGGTAGGAATGATGTTTGATGGGTGGTGGTGATGATGATGATGATATGGATACTATCAAAGACTCTAGCACGAGAGAGAGAGAGAGAGAGAGAATGAATGAATGGATGGATAATTAGAGGACGGCATAGCTTTATCAGTATCTAACCTGTATCACTTATTCACTTCTTGCTCCCACCGTAACACCAACACCCACACCAGCAGACTGAGCCGTTACAACACATAAGATAACCTCAAGCGAATATCTTGTGACGTGTCATTTACGGGTCACCTTGTGTGTGTGTGTGTGTGTGTGTGTGTGTGTGTGTGTGTGTGTGTGTGTGTGTGTGTGTGTGTGTGTGTGTGTGTGTGTGTGTGTATACAGTATGTGTGGGGATAAACACTTGCCCACCCTGATATTAATGGTAGTACATGTGACACAGTCGTACACATTCTTGGAAATTAATACCGACATTACTCGTACCTGGCTACTTAACAGGTGGAAGGAGTCATGTCTGATTTTTTCATGGGGCTTGTGCGACGATGCCACGTGTACTATACTCCTTTCACTATAAGTTAGCCCTGATTTTCGTCCTTTTGTTACTTTACGCAGCTCACTGGCAAAAAAAAGAAATTCTACAGCTCTATCCTTGCCATGGCATATCTTCGAGACTGGCATCATAATCCTGTGTTACTCTACTATTACAACTTGGTACTCAAGAAGGAGAGACGCCGATTGTATGCGAAGTTAATGTGAAAAGAATATAGTTGTTAGTCGCAAAGTAGGCACGAATACCTGGGCGCAACGGTACATAACACGGGAAAGTGATGGACATGCCCAAAGTGTGAAGTGGAATAAAAGATTTGTCATTTACCGTATTTCTGGTCACATTTCTGATTATAAACCTTTACCTACTGTGCACAAAAACAGATCTGACCAAACACAACATCCATTAACGTCAAACAAAACCGAAAAGACCATCAAAATGTTGAGAAGAAAAAAAAAAATATGAGACGAAGGACGGAACAATGGGACAATAAATAACGGGGAGGGATAACGGAAGGGATAACGGGAGAGAGGGTTGACCACTGCCTATCTGGAGGGGAGGGTGGGGAGGGGAGGGGTTTGGGGAGGAGTGGGGAAGGGGAGGGATGAGAGATCTTAAGATGTTTCCCTTAACTGGTATCCCCCCCCATCTATCTCTCATGTTTTCCATCCTTTCCACTATTTCTTATTTTCATTCATTCTCCAGTTTCTCGAGTTCTTCATTTTTTTATTGCTTCCCTTCCACTTTTCGCTGCTTCTCTTTCGGAATAATCGAAATATACGTTTAGGTATAAATTCTCTCTCTCTCTCTCTCTCTCTCTCTCTCTCTCTCTCTCTCTCTCTCTCTCTCACACACACACACACACACACACACACACACACACACACACACACACAGTCTCATTATTCCCTGTTTTCGGCCTCAGAGAGAGAAAACTAATCCCCAGGAAACAAGGCTAAGACGACAACAAGAACCCAGACAACTTGACCCTTAAATCCAAGACTCCTTAAGGTCAAAAATTCCACAAACTCCCACTCGCCTAAAAATACCCATCTTAAACAAAACTAGAACCTCAATATCACCCTTACCGTCCCTATAATTACGGGTGAATATCGTATGCGCATTCAGTGGTAGGGTGAAAATTGGATGAGCGCTAGGAAGACAGGGTAAAAGGGCGATTTCGGAGTGGAGGTGAAAGTGTAGTAGAAATAATATACGATAACAAGGGGTGAAGGAAGTGGAAAGTGTTCTTAAGACGATCACTGAATGCCTGGACTGCCAAAGGAGTTAGGAGGAGGTGGTGAGGAGGAGGAGGTAGGGAGAAGTAAGGAGGGAGGAAGGAAAGGCAGGCTGGGAGAGGGAAAAGGAGTGAGGATGGTGACGAGGATGTTGAAAATCACACGATAGAAAAAAATAAATATATATACATGCAGTATATACAGGACAATGGGTGCTTCGCAGATATGGTGAGAGAGACGACAGGGTGAAAAAGCAAATTATTCTAGCCACTATTACTGGATGGTTTGAGTGATCTGTGAACGATTGTGTGGCCCACTACACTATAACAATGAAGTCTAATTCCTATTTTTGTGCTTTCTGTTTCTTTGTTGTTGGATCTTGCTTAACCCGATCTCTCTGCTGGAAGTCTGAGTTGGGATGATGATGATGATGATAAACCCAAATCACTGTACCACAGGGAGTGTCCGAAGTCGAAAAAATAAAAGGCTCCCAAAAGAACAGTAGTTCGTAAATAATATCTGAAAGATTATGAAAATGTCGAATTTGTCGTAACCTGCCAAGTAAACCTGCCAAGTAAAAAGGTACTTAAACGGATTCATTATCACAATCGTAATTAATTACCATCATTATTATTATTATAAATATCATTATTATTATTATTATTATTATTATTATTATCATTAACCCTGAAAAGCAGGATGGCATCATATTCGGCGACTGGCTCAATCATATACCGTTGCGATATTCAACGTGTAGGTCAGAATTTGTATGTCTGCGTCAACTCCTCCTAGGCTATTATATGGGTATGAACGAAACTTCCCAGGTGAGTTCGTCTGGTTACTCAAAGAGTCATTCACGATATACAATTTTTCAACCACGATCTTTAGAGGGGGTCAACCCCAATCACCGTATTTAAAATTCTCAAATAGTGAACGTAGGGCAGATACGGCGTTGATATCTTGGTAGCCTACATGGTGTGGACTCTCATTCATAATGCGACATTTGGAGAGAGTGACTCCCCCTTCCCCTCCAGTGATTCCTGGGAGGGTGAGACTCCTTGCCAAACATAAAAACTGCCGTATCAGAAACATGGGAAAGTGAGCACATGGATTTCAACGAACACTTCTCAGGTTAGTTCATCTTGTTCCTTGACAATTGTTTCCACTATTATAAATTTTCCACCAATATTCTAAGGGGGGGTTAGCCCCCTTCAAACCTTAAACGGATACAGAATAAGGGAAGGTGAGCAGGTATCGCTTTGATATCCCACTACACCTGGTGACATGCAGAGAGGTGTATGGTATGTAGGACTACTGGGTCCTGAGTGCAGGCTGTAAAGTCTATGCCCAGAGTCGGACACATAAGAAAAAGAAAAAAACTTGCAAAATGTGCTCCCATCCGCTGACTACTACTACTAATACTAATACTACTGCTGCTGCTGCTGCTATAACTACGACTACTATTTTGTAATTCTTTCAAATCTTTAAACATATTGCAGTACTGAGTATGCAGTTTCCATGTTTTCTCTGAATGCACAGGAAGAAACTGCTCATCTCTATTATTGTTATCATTATTATTATTATTATTATTATTATTATTATTATTTATTATTATTATTACCAATGTATTCCAGTTACATAATTGTTACAGGTACTGTTTCCACTGTTCTATTTACCAAAACAACAACTACCAAAACGAAGCTTATTATAAACCGCTCTCACACATTACATGATAATTAATGTAAACTGTTAATAACGCTCTCATCAGGCCTACCATCAACAGCGTCATTATCAGTCATCACTCTTAAATAACCATCATCATCAGTGTGCATAATCATTTCATCTACACGCCCATATACATCCTTTCATCACACCCCCATCCCCTCCTCCTATCCTCCATCTACCGTACATGACCTCTCCCCCACTCTCTTCCTCCCTTATTACTTTCATTGTTACCCCCCTCTTTCCCCCCCCCAGCATTACCCTCCCCCCTCTCTCCTTTCTCTTCACTTCCTCCTCCCTCACCTTTCTCTACATGCTCCCCACTCTCCCTCCCTCTCCCACTCCATCTTCCTCTCCCTCTCCCCTTTTTTCTCTCTTCATTACTCCCCTTTTCCCTCCCTCCCTTCATGCTCCTACCACCTCTCCCTTCACTCCCCATCTATCACATGTCTCCCTTTCTCCCTACAATTTTTTTTTTCTCCCTCCATTACTCCCTTCTGCCCTCTCTACATCCCCCTTTCCCATCCATTTTCCCCTCCCTTTCTCTCACCTCCTCCTTACATGCCTTACTCCCTATTTCCCCTACCTCTAGAACGTCCCTCCCTACTTACCTATCACGTCCCGTACCTCCCGTCCCACTCCTCTTGTTGCTTGATCCCTTTCCTCTTGTCTCCTCTTACTCATTTACATTTTTTCAACTCTCTCTCTCTCTCTCTCTCTCTCTCGTTGCTTTATCTCTTTCCCATTACATTCTTTCGACTCTAATTTCTTTCATTCTCTCTCCCTCTCTCCATCCCTTCCTTGCTCTTCATCCACT
>NC_137042.1:22884278-22896778 GCF_032717465.1 Coenobita brevimanus
TAAAATGATCTTACTTTAACCCTTTTTACCTGTGGACGTCACTCGTATTTCATTCTTGCTTTCTTACTTTCTTCAGGCTATTGAGGCTTTTCCAATTGGAAAGCGCCGGATACGGAATTCTATCAGCCAGTTCACTGCCAGACGTCTCTGTACAAAATAAGTCTGATAGCAGCAAGAATACAAGATGGTGTACAGTCGAGGACAAAAGTTAGCCTAATATTTTACCTCTTCTCATTGATCTCTGCTGGCAAATATTCCTCCTCTAAGAGAAGCGTGTTTCCCAGTTCGTACATGATCCTCTCTGATACGGTGAGTCAGGGTGGAAAGTGACGGATATGCCGTAAGTGTGAAGCAAACGCCATGGAGAAGCAGGCTTAACTTTTGTCCCCGACTGTACCCCAGCAGGAGGGGTTACCTACTATAAAATTAATGAAACGTGTCCATGGTTGCGAAAGAGTTAAAGTCACCAGCAAGACTGTCACCGTAATATCATACCCAGTTCAGCAATAATGGTACTTTTCATGTGCTTAATCTGTTGTCCTTTAACAGTTGTATTTATTATTATTTTTTTTACCATAACATCGGAATATTATTACTACTTTTACCATAATATCTGACTAGTTTTTAGTATAATACCTGAGTACTGCAGTTTTTTTTCTTTTCATCACAATAGATCATGTTGCCGTAACAAATTTTTTCCCCTAACAGCTGTGTAGCCTAGTTATATTTTTCCAGCTTAACCACCAAGTAGGCCTAATATTGTGGTTTGTTATCGGAACGTCTCAGTGGGTATTGTTTTACAATATCAAAATTGTTATGCCGAAATATTATTACCTATAAATTATTTTTTTTATTCCCAATCATCTTAGTATTTTTTCCCGTAACATTTCAGCGCTCTTTTTTTTTTTTTCCCCTACCAAACGGGCAGTCTTCCGTAACATTAAGTATTTTTTTTTTTTTTTACTATATCATGAAACTATTTATCACTCTAAAATCTGTAGCCGTTATTCTTGGATAGCCTAATATCTTCCCCCGAAACATCCGAGGAGTTAATTTTTCTTCTGTAACATAAGTCTTATATTTTCTTTGTAGCATTAACATCTTAGTGGGATCTTTTTTTTTCATTATCTTAATATCTGAGTAGTATTTATTTCATTTTTTCATCTAAGTTGCTATTACTATTCTTCTACGAGTATGTGGGCCACCGGCAGCTGACAACCCCTTACGCACTTGAGGTATTTACCATATTCAACAGCATGTCTTCAGTTTCTTTTATAATCAGTTCACCAGCTGGACTTTTTCACACTTCAGTCTTTCACTCTCCACACGATTTCAGCAAAATGTCTTCAGTTTCTTTTATAACCAGTTTACTATGAGGACTCTTTCACACATCAGTCTTTCACTCTCCACACAATTTTTATTTCAACTTAAGGGATTAGACAGACAGCCTTCATGACGCCCCTCACTACCTAGAAGTCTCTCCCCTAGTCCAAGATAATCGTTCGGTGTTGCCTGAATAAATAAAAATATGCCATCAGAGGGAAAGGACTGATCGCAATACCTGAGTTAATTGGGTTGTAATATGTATCCTCAGTTTTAACCCATTCAGTACGAGGTCTCTCCTAAGGTGGTCATTATATCTTCAAAATGTAGCATGAAGAGGCCTAAGCTACATATTAAGGACGACATCACTCTAAAGGGGTTACCGGTAATAGACTAATTCTAAGTCCTTCTGCATGTAATGTCTTAAAATCGTTAGTAGCAAGAATAAACAAATATATAAAATCATGCTAAGAGTCTGCTCGTAACACTCTGGCATTTCCTACGGCGACCACAAATCGTCTGAACGTAACAACAGTGTGTAAAAGACGCCATCGTACTGAAGAAATTAGCCCCTTCCAACCAACGACGCCTTTTTCCACTCACAGTCTTAACACCGCCGGACGATTTCTTTCAGCTTACGGGACTTTTCGAACTGCAAGGGTCAGACAGCCCTCATTAACCACCCTTCCATTACTTAAGATCCCTCCCAAGATGAAGTTTAAGACGTCAATGCACTTCAATAACCAAGGACATAAAATTAATACCCTCCGTAATATGGCAGCCAATTTTTTACACCCAAATAGCGGTAATATCAAAGTTACTCTACTGTAATCTCCAGAATTTATAAAATGCCTTTAAATATGACAGCAATATTCCTCTTAACTAAACAAGTAATATGAAGCTATCAAATTTTGGTATTAACAAATTACAGTCCCTGAAATACGACAGCAATATTCCTTTCTTAAATATCAAAATAATATCGTTACATTAGTAACAGATTAATACTCCAAATAATAACACCTGAAATATGACTGCAATATTCCTTACCCAAATATCCAAGTGTTTTGAAATAGGCACAGTATTAACAAAAATAATACCAGAAATACGACAGAAGCGTCCCTTACCTAAATATCCTAGTAACAAGAAGGTAATAGCCAAGTACCAATAACTGTACTTGAAATACGATAGCATTATTCACCAAAATATCCAAGCAATACCTTTTTAGTGCACTATCAAGAGTAACAGTAATAACAATAAGTGATAACAGCAGCATTCATCCTTATTTTAACGTCCAAGGAATGCAGTTATTTCAATATCCGATTCCTTAAAAATTCGAGGAATAGTTATTTCAATACAAGTAAAAAAAAAAAATCCTAACAATAACCTCACCTACATATCAGGGTAATATGAAGCTGCTTGGCAACCTGATGAACACAATTAATGCCCACAGTATCAAAGCAGTACTTCTCACCTTAACTCTGCTGTTATGCTGATGTCTATTAATTTATTATTCTGATACAGCAAAAACCCTAAAAGAAAACTTTATAACAGAATTTAACTAGAAATTATATTAAACTGTTTAGTCACTGGATGTAATATCACACTGAAAGATAATTTACTGAAGATAAATATGCATAAGAAATACGAAGGCAAAAATTCACCGAAAAATGTCACTCATAAATAAGTAAAAATCCTAGGACAAGAATATGACAACACCAACACCCATTAGGATTTATACGAGCAGCTCCGTAGTTCCTATTCCACTGGGAGAGAGAACTATGACTGTCTTCTCAGATTCACGTCTCAAATGATATCAATTGGCAGTACCCAGGACCTCCCTTGTCCATGAGGCAGCGGGATGGGACGCAGGGTGAAGGAAGACGACCACGACGACAATAAAAATAAAAATAAGGAGAATGAAGAGGACCTCGATGAAGAGAATATAATGATGACGACCCCGATGATGAATATTATGATGATCAGGGAAGAAGAAACTATTAATGATGATAATGATGATGATAACAAGGATGTCGGCATTTATTTCTTTTGCCAGAATGCTAAAATTCGGTCACATGGAAGTCCCAAGTTTGACCGACACAAAACCAATGATTTCTGTAAATTTCCGTCCCGTTACCAAAACAGCTGATAAGAAGTAAACAACGTCACGTGGCGGGACAGGAAGGGGGTGGTGTGGGTTTTAAGGTCAGAGAAAGGGAAGGACAGTCGTGGAAAAATACGAGAAAGGAACGGAAAGGGAGGGAGGGGAAAGGGAAGACGAAGGCAAAGAGAAAGGGAAGGGAAGGGAAGAGGTAAAAGATGTGAGATGAAAGAAGAGATGCAGAGGATGAGTGGATAAATGAAAATAAAAGGGAAATGGGAAAGGGGGACTGGAAAGGGGAGGAGAAGGTTAAAGAAGGACAGAAGAGGGAATGAAAGAAGAGATGAACAGTAAGTCGGACACTGAACAGCGGGAAGATGAAAAGAAAAAGTAAAGGGAAAAAGGGGAGAGAGAGAGAGAGAGAGAGAGAGTGAGAATGCAGAGGAAGCGGCAGCGGAAAGAAAAACAGAAACGAGGAAGAGGAATGAGATATACAGGGAAGAGGGGGCAGGAAAAGGATAAAGGAAAGGATAGGAAAAGGCAGATGAGAAAAAGAAGAGAATACTGAAACAAAATTCCACATAAAGAATAAAAAAAAAACACTCAAAACTCGCGATAATTCTGATATATTAAATCGTCTGGAATCAAAATCCCCCCCAAAGGATACAAATCGTTCGGAAAGGTTTAGGGGTTTAATCAAGCCAGTTAAATTGAAAACAAAATAAAAAAAAAAGGACATCCCTAGACACACACACACACACACACACACACACACACACACACACACACACAAAGACGCCAGGGGTGCACACCTGTGATGACGTCTTACAGGTGCGTGGGGACAGGACAGGTGTTGGCATGACTAGGACAGAGGTACATGAAGTGAATAATTAGTTGTGACGCAGGTAGTAGCAGAGGAAGAGGCAAAAGTAGTTGGAGTAGTCTGTTCTCAACACAACTGAGAATGTTCAATGCGTAAAAACACACACACTCCAGAAACATGAAAAATGAACGTAACAGCCAGAAATACGTACTGAAGCCTATATAATCTGTGACTACTACTACTACTAATAATAATATTTATCATTATTATTATTATTATTATTATTATTATTATTATTATTGTGTTGGTAAAAGAAACTATGGTTAAAAGAAGTACTACAAACAGCCGTTTAAAAATGAGGGCAGAGGATGTGTCGGTATGGGTCAGGGAAGGTGTATTTAGGGTATACTTCCTGACAAACTTGCTCTCATTACACACGACACTTCTAAACCTTATCTGTACACACACACACACACACACACACACACACACACACACACACACACACACACAAAGAATCACACCACACCGATCTCACACCTCACCCATATACGAAGGCACACACAACGCCCCGATAACCCAAGCACATCCCATAAACCATCAGCATTACACACACTAACATAGGCCTATTGATATTCAGATATAATTTATAAAAACATGACTGACTACAAAATCATACACTAAGACGATCATGTGCACAAAAATTTACACTCGTACTACTTGAGAGGCTTGAGAAGTACCCAATAGTAATACAGGCAATTTTTCCTATCTCTCTATATATAATTTCTCTCTCTATACCTTCGTCAATACTGCATAGATATAAAAGATACAGCAAAAGAATGTTACGGTGGAATATGCTAACTCCAATAGCTAAAGAATAGGTGTTTGGGAGTCTCCTAAGCCAGTAACAGTACAAGTCGAGGGGCCGTATTCTCGTCACTTAATGAAGCTTCCTAACATCTCTTCCTAAGCTATTTATTTTGCCTATTACACCTTGATCTCCTCTTCTGTGTTACATAAATTATACGAATATCACAATACTCTGCGAACAGAAACGTGCAAAATCATAATAGCCAGCCGTACCTTAAAATAAATCGCTAAGGAATAGGTGTTAGGAGGCCACCTTAACCTACGACAATACGGGCCTTGTGTTCCTGGTGGTGGGGCGGCCTGAGGGGATTTCGTTTGACTGATGCTTTCAATGCCTTGATTTTCCTCTTTCTTTGCAGAAGTGGTCATGTTAGGCTTTTTTTCTTTTTTCACATAACGATCTAGGTTAGGCAAGGTTAGTTTTTGGAGGGCTAGGTAGGTCTGCTATGGTGCCCTATCAGCTGTGCGCGCTATTTGCTCTTCCCAGACTTATCGCTCCAACTTTATTTAACGGTAACCCTAACCTAACCCGACAACACTAACCTATGTTAATCCAAAAAAAAAAACACACACACACACCAAATTAACACTTTCTTTCCCTTCTCTATTATTATTATTAATTATTATTATTATCATTATTATTATTATTACCTTCTATTATTATTTTCGAAGTGTCAGGTCTATCGAGAGGTTGTGTAAATAGTGAAAGTCTTGGTGCACACTGATCCAACATCCCCTATCACTCCTAAAATGACTTGTTCAATACTCAACAGACACCTCGATATTTTCCAAAATTTCTCTATCCTTATTTTCGTAATGTCAAGTTTAACGTAAGCTATGACGAAAAATAGGTGGTTAGGTGTATATAACGAAATGAATAAAACATATTAAGCCGAGATCCTACCGAAATGTGAGAGAGAGAGAGAGAGAGAGAGAGAGAGAGCACTGTCTCCAAGCCCAGAGCCTCATTGTAGCGCGGCCTCACCAAATAAAAAAAGGCACACGATAAGGTATCAAGGCAGCTCCGTGTGTGTGTGTGTGTGTGTGTGTGTGTGTGTGTGTGTGTGTGTGTGTGTGTGTGTGTGTGTGTGTGTGTGTGTGTGTGTGTGTGTGTGTGTGTGGTATCACCGATTGTGGTTGCTGATGCATGGTGACGCTCAGGGGAAGAGAGAGAGTGAGAGAGAGGGAGATAAGAAGGGTACAGGAGGAAAAGGACAGGGAGAGAAAGAAGAGGGAACTAGAGACTAATGGCGGTATGCATAGAACTTAAATCCTGGAGACAAATCCCTAAATTACAGGAATGCCTATGATATCGGACTTGATTAGCCTGCATCCTACATTACCTTCAACACCAATCACCAGCACAATTATTATCATTCCCATTAATTCATCATTTATAGAAACAGAGACCTTTACGACAAAACTCAACTATCCCTGACTTGCTGAATTACCAGCGCGCGCGGTCACACAGGTACAAGGAACGACTTACACACATGGTGGTAGTACTAAGCTGATGTAGACTCTCACTGAACATGAAGATTTTTTTAATGTATGGAAGAAGGAACTAAAGGTATGAACATCGAAAGATTGTTCCCTCTAATAAAAAAAAACAAAAACAGGATAACAGAGAGCCAAATTCAAGATCCGTTCATGCGTGACACCCTCAACTTCTGCTGTCCAAGGATGTCATTTGTATTTTATTCTTGTAATTACTGGACAGTTCAATTTTGTTTTCGGGAAACCTTGTATAGCGAAGCTCTTCCAACCTCTTCATTTCGATAATAATAATAATAATAAATAAATAAAAAGTCGTCGTACACTTGCAGAGATTGGATTAGGGACACACACACACACACACACACACACACACACACACACACAAACCAAACTCCACACAACTGAGCATACAACATACGTAAAAACGACGATATACTGGGATATGACTCACCAATATCAAACTCCATATAAACACATCTAAACCTGGCTAACCCTAGACAATTATTGGTATGCAAACAGGTCGTGGAGATAAAGAAGCAGATAAAAGATACAGGTTAACTGATAACAGCATAACTTACCCTTCCAGTCATGAGGCTTGTGATGACTGGTCAGTAAGCAGAACAACAGGTGTACACAGATAGATCGCTTGATAGACAGACAGCCAGACAAACATATATACATACAGACACAGTTCATTATCATACTATGCATAAAACATGTAAAAGAAAATAAGCACCACAGCTCCAAAGGAAAATCTGCTATCAGGCAACAAATGTTCCAAAAGAAATATATGTAACATTAAAAAACTACTGAAACGCATATAAAAAAAAGAAAACAAATGCTTCAATATTTAAACTCGCACAAAGCATTTATATTAGTAATCAACTAAGTGGTACAGGCACCTCTTTCAACTCTCACACAAACAACACAAAGAAAGAGTATATCTACATCTGTAAACAAACAAATACATGACAAAAAATAAATTACAAAAAACAGATTACCAACTTACTTTACCTTAAAAAGTGGCACATCGACAACAGTTATCAAATTCGCAAATGATACAATCGTACATATTATCGTAACAATGAAAACCACAAACCTTACCTTCAAGAAAAAATAAATGGCATAAATATTGACATACATAATCAATCCAAAGCTGATAAAAAGACATATTTTTCTAAGCTGGTAAACTACCTGAGTCAGTGAAATGGTAAAAGAAAAAAAATTACGCACCCCCCCACACACACAAATACAAAATGGGAAGAAATATCAAATAACATGAACAGATCGAAGCTAATACAATACTTCTGTATATTGTACAATAAGGATGTTAAAGTACAGATGACAAATTGATAAATAAAGTTATATACATTGACGAAACTAGAAAAAAATATGGAGACATATAAAAAAACTAAAAACTTGTTAAACCAATAAATAAAACAGACAAACTAATAACCATAACTTTTACCTTGCATATAAAAAGGAAGAAATATCTACATAGCTATAAAAAAAATCCAAAACTGTTAACAAACGATAAAAAACAATTAAAATAACTTCGCCAGTGTATTAAAGAAAAGTACAACTTCTCAATCACACTCTGAAAAATATATATATGACAAAACTGCCACTGAATAAATAAACAAACCGATTACCGATAAAAATAACTGATTACTGACCTTGGCCCGGCGGTAAGTGGTGATTCATGACGTGTGTTGTGTTGGTGAGATGGGGTGAGGTGAGATGAAGGCTGCACAATATAGCAGACCCGAGAGGGTATGGGGTTCCTACTGCCCTATCCACGGCTGGACTCTCCGTCTATCCCACGAGGCTACGCTAATCCACCGCGACACACACACTGCCTGTAAGAGAACACAAAATGAACAATATCGTCTAGAGTTAGCAGCAATTAAGTACATACCTACTTACCTACCTACCTACACACACACACACAATTCATGTCGGTAATCACATTAGTCTTTTTGTTTCTGCTACCACTGGACTCATATTCAACTTAAATGAGATTTCTGAAACTATCAGAATTAGCTTCAGCCTCAACTACAAGATGTCGTTCTAAAGTCTCAATACAATCGTACAACACACCTTCACATGTCACCACTTCAGCGGTAGTATCCACCGTCCATACTGAATACCATAGCTTACATGCTAGGGCTGTCTCTTTCATGACTGGTGCGCTGGTAGCTAATAGAGGGAATGTTTATACGAGATATCGCTGGAACTTTTGGAAGACAGCGGTAACTAACGTTTTTTTTTTTTTTTATTCAAATAGTTACTTAGAATATTCCCCACCCCTGCCTAGCATCGAACTCGAGTCTTTTAGGGTAGCAGACACTTCTATAACCACTTCAACTTGACCACCATCTTGCTAAATTTATCTATCCTGGACTCAAACCCTCGACTTACGCCCATATTCTAGGTGGCGTAGGAGGCTTCGTAACATCTCTGCCTCAGCGAGATATTGTGTATGTTAAACTTTAACATTATGTTATTTGTATCATTTTATTAATCTGTAGCAACATACAGTACGACAGGATACTGAGGTGTAATGAGTAAAATAAATCTGTAAGGAAGAGGTATTACGAAATCTCCAAAGTCATTTAGAAAACGACCTCTATTACTAAGCGAGAAATGTACCGTCCACCCCAAAGTTACTGTGTTGCATTAGGATCATACAGAAAACTCAAGGTAACCTACAAGTTCACTTTTATCATATCTGTTTGTCGGTAATTAAACACCTGTATTTACCCTGTAATTAAAATCTGTTCTATGATCACTGATGTACAGTAGCCTATAAACATCATCATCATCATCACCACCACCACCACCACCATTATAATAGGCCTACATGTACTGAAATTGCTGATATTATTTATTGTTATGGCGTCTGGCGGTCTACTGTTTATGATACTCCACCCGTAGAGATGATCTTTAAGGGGTGACTGAGGTTCTACGATCATATAATCCTCTGTAGGGAGTAAGCTGGTCGAGTACCTTTTAATGTACACGACTACAGTAGCTTATCCTCGGGCCTCTACACCTGGATGGGGTTGAATTGGGTTGATCATTTTCTCAGTAACGCTTTGTAGTTACACACAAGTCATTAACACGGAAAACACCGAACAAACGATTTCTCCATAATAAGACACCTAATCATTTACAAACCCAAGTACCTGTTTCAGTTCCACGTGGCAACAGACATCCCTTGTCCAAAGGTCTCGTGGTCAGCCCAGGAATCGAACCCGAAACTTCTCGACATCGGGCAAAGTGTGTTTCCATTACACCACCGCTAATAAGTTTACCAGGAGCTGAGTACAACTGCCTAATGCTAAAGGGAATCCAAAACAAAGTCCGTATTTTACTGCCGAAGGGTTAAGCACCCCACCTCCCCCCCAAAAAAAAAACAAATAAAGTAAATAAGTCTGGTGGTTACGATAATGGAACAGGAAAGACGTCATCATAGTAAAGGGGTTAACGAAGACTGTTACCACCTGCATTCTATTTTCAGGGCTCACTCCAGCGCAAAAATGTCTGTGTGTGCCGGATGCACGAATAAAATATAAAAAGACTTTATCGCATCTGAGGGTGACTACCCTTTACCAGGAATCGTCTCCAGAAGGGAAATCCGGCTTCTGGTTTCTCGTGGGCTTAGGAGGCTTTATAGCACCTCTTTCTCAGCGATCACACTTTATATTCCACTTTAATATTCTTGTAGTGTTGGAGAGGGACCCATACAGGCAGTGGTACCGATAAACAGGCGGTTATACAAATGTCCCTCAACTCGCCATCTCCCAAAAGGATGATGGTGGATTGCTGGAGAAGGGCAACTTCTGCCTACAGTTCACCGGATTCACGTTCAGATGTGCCTGGGACCACAAGAAATATTCCTATGGGCTTGGCAGGCGTTTTATCACCTGTTTAATCCTTTCAGCCCAAGAACCTCATTTCCATCCTATTCTTGCTTCTAGCGGACCAATTGTATTCAGCTTTGGAGGGCACCATACAGAAGGAAAAGGGTTAGCTTATGAAGACAACAATCCATCACATCGTCTCTCCTAAGAAGAATAAAGTCGTCTGGAGGTGGTATTTATAAAGAAATGACGTCACTGTATAAAAAGGATTAATAGGTAATTCTTTTGCATTTTACCATTCAATATTTTGGTGGGCTATGAGGCGATAATGCATCTTTTCAGCCGTTCTCGGAGATCTCGCGATGTCAGGAAGCCAACTTTTTTCTTACGATATATTTTCCATAATACATATCCGTATACTTTTCCATGCTATTTATGTTTTCTTAACCATTTCCGGACGTTGGAAATATAACTTTCACTTTTACTACCGCCAGATGATTGCATTCAGCTTAGGAGTTGCCTCTCATCGTCCTTAAGTAATAGTGTCCATTACCCATTACAAGCCACGAGAAATCTTAATTATTCTCCTCTTGCTACAGGCGGACCATATCAACAAGGTTAATTATGGCCATTTGTCGTTTAACGATGAGCCCTTCACCATAAAGACAATTATTCCCATATTCCTGCTAACACTTGACGTTTTTACTTGGCTCAGGGAAGATGTTTTACTGCGAATGGGTTTATGAAACTATTAAATTCCCCCATTTCGAAAAATCTATTATATGGTGAAAAAAAAATAACAAAACGGAGCAAGTAAAAACTATACCGGTATGCGTCATCAGACTGAAGAAATTACTATCAGCAAAGAGTAAATTCAGAACACAAGCTTCACAACAATATTAACGTGTACTATTAAAATTTAATAAATATATATACTGTATACATAAAAATAAATAAATTGGTACGGAAGAGTTGCTAAGGGAGCCTACTTGTCCGTGACTAAACGACCTTGAATAGAAAGAGAGAGAGAGAGAGAGAGAGAGAGAGAGAGAGAGAGGAAGCGTGTGTTTGCTGTAATTTGATAAGAAGGGGGAGGGGCGTGACGCGAGATACTACACACACACACACACACACACACACACACACACACACACACACAGGAAGAAGACGTCCACACATACACACTGGAACAATACATACATGGTGCGACTATATCTATAGACATAACGATACACACAAAAGGACTGGCTTCACACACACACACACACACACACACACACACACACACACACACACACACACACACAACCATTAAAGGGAACTCAAGCAAATCGGACAGAGTATAAAAACTCACAACTGAACAGCAACCACACACACACACACACACACACACACACTATTACAAGAAAAACTCAAGCAAATCAGACACACAGTCTAAAGGCACACAACTGTCACAGCTTAGTGACACACACACACACACACACACACACACACACACACACACGAAAAGGACCTCTGCATGTACTAAAGATCCGGATCATTACAAACGTACACTGCGGTATATTACATAAGTACACAAGAAAACTGCAAAACAAACACAAGTATCACTATTGAGTGCGCATCTCCTGTGTGTGTGTGTGTGTGTGTGTGTGTGTGTGTGTGTGTGTGTGTGTGTGTGTGTGTGTGTGTGTGTGTGTGTGTGTGTGTGTGTGTGTGTGAGAGAGAGAGAGAGAGAGAGCAGCAGTGTACCGCTGTGTAGTGCTACCTGATTTTTGAAGTTCATGGTGTGGTTTGGAGCGACGTATGGTGCAGAATAACTGATGGTGTGGTGCGGTGCGGCGAGGATTTGTGTGGTGTAGTGTAGTGTGGTGAAGATTTGTGTGGTGTGGCATGTGACGTCGCAGTGTACAGCAGTATTGAGTGGAAAGGTGTAATGAAGAGCAGTGTATTGTAGTGCAGTGTATTGTAGTGCAGTGTATTGTAGTGCAGTGTATTGTAGTGCAGTGTATTGTAGTGCAGTGTA